>NC_050479.2:2705159-3002659 GCF_012460135.2 Molothrus ater | reverse complement strand
TGCGGGATCCCCATCCCTGGAGGTGTCCAAAGCCAGGTTGGATTTTTTCTTGGAGCAGCCTGGGACTGTGGAAGGTGTCCCTGCCCATGGCAGAGGTGGAACTGGATGAACTTTAAAACATTCCATTATTCTGCAATCTACAGTTCTAAATCCAAGCTGGCTGTTCCTGACCACGTTCTTGTATTTCATCTTTCTGGAAATAGCTTTTTTTGAGAATATATTCACTAGTTTTCCCAAGGAGTTAAGGAAAGTTAATCAGCCCGTTGTTCCCTAAATCCACCTTCTTATTTTCCCTAAAAGGACAATAAATCATTTCCCTGTTACAGCCATAGGGGAATTGTTTGTGTAGTTTGGTTTTAAATGTTCATTATTTTAATTTTCAGATTTCACAATTGCTTCCACTTGGAACATCCTTTGGTCTCTTGGTGCTAGCTTGGCTGATTCTCAGGGTATAACTTGATTTTCTGTGTGAACAGTCCATCGCTGGATGATTTCTTGGCAATCTTTTTCAGATTTGTGTCACATTTCTGGAAGGTTTATATTTCATTTCTAAAGCCTTCTCATGCAGAAAGTAGGCGCACAACATCCCAGTCCAGGAATGGGTTTGGAATTTTCCTTTGTGAAATGTTATATTTATGAAATCCCTGCCCTCTCTAAATATTTTAATTCTTTCCTCTCCACGTGCACCTGCACTGGAATAGGAGTAATTTGAGAAACTTTCAAGTCATTTGCAACAAAATATTTTAATATTGTCAATAAAAATAAAATAAAATAAAATATTGCTATATTTTAATCCAAACATATTTTAATATAAAATATTTTATTAATATAGTCAATAAAATATTTTGATCATTCAATTGGCAGATATTTTAATATTGTCAATAAAAATAAAATATTAATAAATTCTAATATAAAATATTTTAATAATATAGTCAATAAAATATTTTAATCATTCAATTGGCAAATAGTTTAAGAATTGTCAAGAAAAATAAAATGAAAATTAATATATTTTAATATAAAAATATTTTAATAATATAGTCAATAACATATTTTAATAATTCAATTGGCAAATAGTTTAATATTGTCAATAAAAATAAAATTAAATATTAATATATTTTAATATAAAAATATTTTAATGAAAGAGTCAATAAAATATTTTAATCACTCTATTGGCAAATATTTTAATATTGTAAATAAAAATGAAATTAAATATTGATCTATTTTAATATAAAAATACTTTAATAATATAGTCAATAAAATATTTTAATCACTCAGTTGGCAAATATTTGTTGCGTGAGCAGCTCTGCACTGCCAGAGCCGACAGAGAACGCACAATTCTCCAGGAATTTTGCTTTAGTTACTTCTGAGCCCTCCTTGTTTTCTTCTGATATTTCCAAGTGGATATTTTTGATCTCAGCCAAACATAAAAGGTGGCGGCTGCTTTTGAAGTGACTGAGAGTTTCCCAACTCATTTCAGTGGGAATAAATTGAAACCCTTAATTACATTTTGTCATCTCTATCAATCTTTGTGGAAGAACTTCCAGCACAGTGGTATTTTCCTCATAGGCATATCCTTGTGGGATAATAATTGAAAATGTGAATTAACTGCATTAACTATCACATAATCAGGGTTTTTTTCCCTAACACACTGAAATTTCTGATTGACTTACACTGCTACAGCAGTGACTTGAATTAAGCAGCTGCCATTTTGCCATTAAAAGCAGAGCAAGAGGATTACAAGGAATTCTGAAACAAATAAATTCTTGCTCCACTCTGCTTTTGTACAAACTGTTTTCTCCAGTTTCTCTCTCAGCTTCATGACTACAGACATCTCTAGACTGTGCCCAAAGGCATCAGAGCTGTTTCAGGTGCTTGAAATAAACTAAATATTCATTATTTACTCCCCCTCAAGTGGCTGATCTTTGCCTCACCTTCTTTTCCCTCTGCTTCTTATATCTGTAGCAAAATAAAAAGAAAAAAAAGGAAAAAAAAAAAAAAAAAGAAAAAAAAAAAGAAAAAAAAAAGAAAAAAAATCTTTTTTTTTTCCATTCAGTTTTTCAAGGCTGCTGAACAAAGCCTTTCATCCCCACTGTGCCTCTGAGAATGTGCCACAGTTACCCTCCACACTGGGATGGATTTCCCACACCCCTCCTGAAAGTGTTCTTCCCTTTTCCTCAAGAAATATTAATGATAAAGCTCAGGCTTATAATTGTGTATATCAGGCTTATTATTATGTATGTTAACAAATGGGTGAATTATCCTGTTTTGAGGAGCAGGCAAATTTTAATTTGCTCAGATTAGAAGGGAGTAAATTCCATTCTTTAGCACAAACCCTCACCTGTTCTGGAATGGTTGTTGTTTCCCTACTGGATATATATTCTGTCTCCTGATGGAATGATAAATTTTCAAAATATGAGGCTGAGGGGCTAAGAAGTGCTGAAAACCCTTCAGAACACAAACCACAGGCAGGCAGAAAATGCCATTTTCTAAACAAAAAAAAAGCAATTAACCCTAATTAACCTGTGCCCCTTCTACAGGCGAGGAGCCAAGATGAAAGAACAGAGTCCTTACTAAAAAATAAACACAAGGAGAGTTTATTTTAGGGAAGAAACCTGTGGCATCAGGACAGGGACCTGGAGGGTGACACTGCAGGGCTCTGTTTATCCTCCCTCAGATCCATCAAAGTCTCGGAGCCCTCAGTGGATTCACATCCTCTGCAAAATCAAATCATGGTTCTCTGCTAATTTCCAGCATTTTGAACTCTTGAGTAGCATCTCAAAAAGGAGATTTTCTCCTGCCTCTAGCAACTCCCACAGAAAGAGGAACATTTGGAGCTTAGCACGGCTCCAGAAGATGCAACACACGGCATCTCCCAGCTCCGCAGCCCTGACAGGGCCAGCAAAAGAAGATCTGATGGAAAGAGATGCAAGAAGAATTCCATGGCCAGCTCCTGTAAACAGCCCCCTATTTTCACCAAACAGGATCCTCATGCTTAGCACCCAGTTATCCATGTTTTTATCAGGCCACTGGATGAAATCCTTGGGCTGCAGCAGCTCATTGCACACACCCAGAGATGCACATTTTGCCTGGCACAGTTATCCCCTGAATCTGAATAATCCAAATTAAAGCACTTTGTCCTTTTAGCTGTCACAAACTGAGGCTGTTCACCTTTCTGGTGGGATTCAGGGCTCCATCCCACTGCTCCTCATGGAGCAGCTCCTGTCTCTCCATGCTGCTGCAGCATTACATAACCAGCCCTGAGCAAAAGCTGGAGCAAAACCCAGCTCAAGAGCCCAGCTCAGCCCAGCCACGTCCAGGTGTCTCCTTGGAGAGAGGCACAAACTCAGAGCTGACCAATTCCCCCTGGAATTGCAGTGCTGGCATGGAGAGAGGAGGGAATGATGTACAAACAGCAGAGCCCAAGGGAATGCAGCACCTTTGTAAACCTGCTCATATTCCAGGGAGGGGTTTCAGTCTCTCCTTCAGGAAGGGTGGGAATTTCTCCCAAGGTGCCTGAACAGGGATGAATAGAAAACATTAATTGAGTAGCAATACTTATTATTTTTTAAAATCCCACTATTCAGCATGCACATAAGGCCTTCAGTTCTGGGCATACAGAGCATGGAACAAATGCAGTGCAAAAACTTCACTTATACCAAAATTTTTGTGTGGTGCTATTGCCTGGAGAATTATTCCTACCAAGAGCCAGGATGGATTTTCCACATCCCTCCTGAAGGTGCTCCTTTTTCCTCAAGAAATATTAAAGATAAAGTTCAGGCTTATAAAAGTATGTTAACAAATGGGTGAATTATCCTGTTTTGAGGATTTCAAGGTAGGCAAATTTTAGTTTGCTCAGATTAGAAGGGAGTAATTTCCATTCTTTAGCACAAACCCTCACCTGTTCTGGAATGGTTGTTGTTTCCCTACTGGATATATATTCTGTCTCCTACTGGAATGATAAATTTTGTCCTCAAAATGTTCCAAACACAGGAAAACACTCACAGTAACACTGCTGTGCAACTTTCAGAGCCCAAGTTAGCAATTCTCCACAAGAAAATGTCCCACCTTTAATTCACCCCAGGATTCAGTGTCTGCCTTAAAACAAAGCATCAGAATTAATTTGGAATAACTGTTCAGGAAGGCACTGCCTCAGCAGCTCTCAAAAGCTACAAAATACAAGTTACAGGATGAAGTTTTAAATATAACATGTTGTGTTCAAGTTAAATTTAAGAGCATCACAATGTACATAACCAAGAGCATGAACATTTTAACACAGGGCACAGTAGATCACAGAATTATAGAATCACAGAATAGTTTGGGTGGGAAGGGACCTCAAAGCCCATCCAGTGCCACCCCAGCCATGGCAGGGACACCTCCCACTGTCCCAGGCTGCTCCAGCCCCAGTGTCCAACCTGGCCTTGGGCACTGCCAGGGATGCAGGGGCAGCCCCAGCTGCTCTGGGCACCCTGTGCCAGCCCCTGCCCACCCTCACAGAGAAAAATTCCTTCCCAATATCTGACCTGAACCTACTCATTCAGTTTGAAGCCATTGCCTGTTGTCCTGTCACTCCAGGCCATCATGAAAAGTAACTCTCCATCTCTCTCTCTCCCTTCATCACCTTCAGATGATTGCAAAGCTTTTGCCACAGAACCGGTGGCAGCACAGAGGAAGAGGAGGGAGGAATTTGGGCATCTTGATCTTTGAGACACTCTGGTGTGGCACTTGGGGATGTGGGTTTGTGGTGGCCTTGGCACTGGTGGGGAATGTTGGGCTGGGTGATCTTGAGCATCTTTTCTAACCCAAATGTGCCTGAGTTTCCAGCTGTGTGCAAACACCAGGGACTTTGGAAGGGGCCTGGAATCAAAGCCATGCTCAGAATCACTCATGAAAAGGTTCTAAGTGGGATGAAGTCAATCCATTGAACAAATCTGATTATTCCCAGAATTCCCAAAATTCCCAGAAGGTCAAGGTTGGAAGAGGCCTTCGAGATCATCGAGTCCACCCCATGCCCCAACACCTCAACCTTATTCCCCTTAATTTCCTGTATTTTTGCATCAGCACAGCCAACAGCTGAGATGATCAGGATGAGGAGTTCCTGGTGCAATCCTGTGCACAGAAATTTTGTCCTGTGCTTTCCCAGACATGTTTTGCACAGGGAAGGACCCAACACAAGTGCCAGGCAGTGACAGGAGAGGAGAGGAGCAAGGTGCTAACACACTGGGGATTGAAAATAGATCACTGACCTAAAAGGATCAGAATTTCAAACCTCTTGTGAGCAATTGGAAGAATCCCACAGATTCCAGGAGCTGTCAGTTGTAGGGATTTGAGGGAATTTTGTAGAAAACTGCAGCAGCTGGGGAAAGCTGTCCACCAGAGAAAGGGCACACCCAGGGGAATCCATATCAAGCATTAAAAGATAAGAGATTAACTGAGCCAAGTGGAGAATTTCACACTGACCTCATGGGAATAAAGCACACAGTGCCATAACCTTAAAGATAATTTCTGAAGGAAATAGGGGTTAACACTGGAAGCCAAGAAACAAGAAGTTCAGCCTGGAAGAGGCAACAGTAATAGCAAGAAATTAATCCTGAGGAGATCAGTAGCAAGAGAAGTGCTGGGAGACTTTTATCCCACTTCTCAACAGAAAGGAAAGCTACAGATGATATTTAGACAGGATAAAGAGCATTTTTTGTGGATTTTTGCACAGGAAAGGGCTGTGGTGAGCAAGGAGCTACTCAACCCAAAAGGAATGATCCTTCCCTATAACTGGATAGGATATAACATAAATCTTGATGTTCTTAAATCAATTAAACCTTAAGAACACACTAAAAACCAGTTTGAGACAACATCAAGTCTATCTTAAAATTCATGGAGGATGAGGGAAATCCCAGCAGGCTGGAGAGAGCACATGTGGTGCCTGTCTTAAATGTGAAGGATGTTTGGCAGAAAAAGGAAAAGAAACTGGTGAATTATGGACCACTCACCTTAAATTAAGCTCTTTAAAAACGTAAAAACTGCTTTAAGCACCAGGAAATAAAAGCCAAAATGGCTTTATCAACAGCACATTGCATCAAAGCTGCCTAGTTTCATTCCACAGTAGATCAACACAGGCTAAGAAAGAAGCTGAGGAGGGTCATATATTTTGATTTTATTAAGATGTTACACCATCTGCCACAGTGTTCTAATCAGGAAGCAGGGAAATCTGGTCCAGGAGAAATTACCTTCTCATGGCTACAAAATTAATAGTAAAACATGCCAAGGAGGAGTGTCCAGGGGTGCATTGACAGCATGGAAGGATGTGGCCAGTTGGGGCTGTGGAATACCCAATTCTGTCAGATGAAATAATGGGGTTTGTATTTTAGAAGGTGAGTTTAGCATCCAAAATGATCTCAACAAAATGAAGAAAAGGTCTAAAAAACCAGGCTCAACTAATAGTCACACAGACTATTGCTCTAAAACAGGATTAATTGGCCACAAACACAAATAACAAAAAACCAAGAATAATTGGCTAGAATAACAAAGGACTGGAAACAGCCAGAGAACAAAATTCCCAAACATGCTCTAGATCTTACATATTCCACCCTGGAATGTGTGAATCAGGCCCAGGAGAAGAAGAGCATCCCACTCCTGAGAACGAGGATCCAACATCTGCCATGCTTCGTGCCTGATGACTCCACCACCACAGAGCCTCCACTTTAAATTCTTCCAAAGCTGTTCGATGTTGCTCTGAGCCAAACCTCAAGGTGTTCAGCATTTCAGGAACACAGGGCAGATGTTTTATCAAGCTGCTTTTGGGTTCCAACAGGCTGGTTGTGTCTGCCAGGAGCAGATCCTGAGGGAGAAGGAAACTTTTGGCGGAGACATTTGGAGGAGAGAAGGAGAAGGAGAAGGAGAAGGAGAAGGAGAAGGAGAAGGAGAAGGAGAAGGAGAAGGAGAAGGAGAAGGAGAAGGAGAAGGAGAAGGAGAAGGAGAAGGAGAAGGAGAAGGAGAAGGAGAAGGAGAAGGAGAAGGAGAAGGAGAAGGAGAAGGAGAAGGAGAAGGAGAAGGAGAAGGAGAAGGAGAAGGGCCTTTTCCAAGGAAGGCCCCTGTCACTGAAGGGGTATTGGGGACAGACAAAGGTGATACAGACTCCACCATCAGAAGGCATGAAAGGCACTTTATTATTAGAAATGCACAGTTCTTTTGGAAGCAATGGTGGATCTAAGACCTGACTGGCCTTTAGGAATCTTCTCTCACCTATTGGTCAAGAAGCAACAACTCCTTCTTGTAAACACCTTTGGCAAACAGAGATTGCCTGCCAGGTGCAGAGATTGGGATAATAATTGTTCTAATTCTTTCTCTGAGCTTTCTCACAGCTTCCCAGGATTTTCCTGGGAGAGCCATGTCTCTCTCTGTTCAGAGGATTTGTGATTAGCACAGCCCCAGAGCTCTGACTGAGGCATCCCAGGCTCAGTTAGGACTGGAGAAGTGTTAGGAATAGATGTGGGAGTTTAGATCAGTCCCTGACTTTTCCCAGCCCCCTGGCAGCAGGCAGGAGCTTTATTGAGGTGGCCAGCACCCCAAAACCCACTCTCATTCACAAGTTCTTTAATAATGGCTGATTTGGTCTATTATAGAATGAATTATTTATTTAATAGACACAAAACTAACAGACATAAGACTTAAACTGAATACTACACAGGAGTAAAGACAAAAAGAAAACTACTAGTAGGTGTATACAGCATGAGGTTAAAGGTTAATTAATGTTACAGCTAGTGAAGAACAAATATAACTTAGAGAAATCCATGAAATTCCTGCACTCACTAAATATTTTAATTCTGTCCTTTCCATGTGCACCTGCACTGGAATAGGAGCAATTTGAGAAACTTTTAAGTCATTTGCAACAAAATAAAGGCCAATAAAAGAGTTTAATCATTCAATTGGTAAATGTATCTTAGCATCCAGTTGTTGGTGGGCCACACATTGAGATCCTTTCCCTCCATTCCTAAGAAAGTAACCACAGAATCTGTGTCCAGGCTCTGGGGAGGAGTCTTGAACACTTTCAGGGGGTGTGTGTGGAAGGCTTCTGCCTCATGTGGCTTTTATAGTTTGTAAAACAGTGTCTCTCAGTCAAGAATATTTATTTTTCTTTTATCTCTTCCCACATTTGCTCTCTCCAGACTAAGATGTTGATTCTTAGTAAGGACCTGACCCCTTCTGGCACCAGAGATGACCTCTTTGTGCCTTCCAGCCCTGGTTATCTCTCCATTCCTGCACCAACCATCTGTGCTAGAGAGGAGAGGACAGCCCTGCCACAGGAAGAGCCTAAATGACAACCCTAAAATGTCCTTTTCTTGAGGTGCCTGCTGCTGGTGGGCTGGGGAAAGCAGCAGAGCACAAAGGCAAGCACAACAAACCCCTTGCAGGGCTTTCCAGCCAGCAGAATGCTCCTCTCTGGTTTTTGGGCAGCAATCACAAAAAGCAGATGTTACACTCTGCTCGTTTTTGTCACTGGCACCCGGCCCCCTGGCAGGATTTGAGCAACTGTTGGCATCCTTGAGCAGCTGGGCAGCAAAGCTGCTTCCTTCCCTCACACAATGCCAGGCTGAGCCACCTCTGAGCCTAAACCCTCGTTCCTTTGTGCTCTGGATTTTGGCAGCCTTCTCCTCCACTCCCCCTGCTCAAACGTGGCATTCCCCACTCCTTACACAGTCTGGGATGTGTCCTTACTGCAGCAAAAATGCTGATGAAAAATAGATGTAAAATCCATGACACTCCTTTAACTTGCACTGCAGAAGGACCTACAGAGTTGTCTTTTGTATTTTAACTTCTCAGGATCTTTTTGAATTCAAGCTTCGTCAATAAAGCAGGAAAAAGACTTAAGTGTGATGCATTTTACCTAATACACAACTTTACATAAAATGCTGAATAATTCAGACATTAGACACACAATTTGAAAGTGAAAATTGCAGTCATTGGCAATAAATCATTTGAAGAATGAGCGCTATTAAATCCAGCATTGATAGGTGGAAAGAGAAAAATGATGCATTATAGATCACAGTTCTTTTGCTGGAAGCTAAATGTGATGTCTTCTGTGGAAAATAAAATAAACTAAAACCCCCAAACAAACATAAGAATGATCTACCTATTGGTCAAGTGCACAATATTAGGAATGTCACTGATAGAATGTAAAAAATAAAAATAATATATACCTGGCTAGGCACCAGATGTCACTTTTTCTTTATTTTAGGTAGTTACTAGAAAGAAAAAAAAAAGTCCAAAACCAAAGTTTGGTTGTGAGATCACACAATAAAATACTAGATAATACAAAATGTGAATCCTCTGGGTGGCAGTTCCAGCAGGAAAATTGGAGCAGTATTGTATTTGCAGGGATGCCCCAACAAAGGCAGGAATGATGAATCTGACTCCTTGTTCTCAGCTGGCTAATTTATTATTAATATATTATAATTTATGATACTATATTATATTAAAGAATGCTATACTATACTATACTAAAGAATACAGAAAGGCTACTTACAGAAGGCTAAAAAGATAATAATGAAAACTCCTGACTCTCTCCAGAGTCCTGACACAGCTTGGCCCTGATTGGCCAATGAGTGAAAACAACTCACAGCAGAATCCAATGGAACAATCACCTGTGTGGGTGAACAATCTCCAAACACCTTCCAAAGGAGCACAACACAGGAGAAGCAAATGAGATCAGAATTGTTTTCCTTTTCTCTGAGGCTTCTCAGCTTCCCAGGAGAAAAATCTTGGGCAAAGGAATTTTTTCAGAGAATGTGAATGCCACAGAGATGCACTCAGCAACTGGAGAAGAGAGTCATGATGCAAAGGAGAAAGGGAAAAGCTGCATGGAGGAACAGTGTTTCAATACACTGCAATGGCCCAAAATTGCCATAATTGCCAGATACCTTCATAAAAATCAGCCACGTAAGTCCTGCCAGCAGTCAAAAAACTCAGGCATGCAGGGTGAGTTGGGCTGGACTGCTCCCTGCCAGTGAGGAGGAAATAAATATTTCCTGCCTCAAATCCTGTTTGCCGTGGGATAAAATGATCTCTGGAAGCAACAGAAATCATCTAAGAAAGAAAAAAAGTCGGTGAAATTAATTCCACAATTGCCACCTAAGATTTCTTCAGCTTCCTGGGTGAATCTGTTATCCATGGGAAATGTGGTTGCAGGGAATATTCCACTGGAAGTTTAATTTGGTACATCCTCTTGAAAAGAAAGGGATGTGTTACTAAAGGGACAGGGCAAGCTCCTGGGGGAATTGAGGATTTTATGGCTTTTACCTTTGTTCCATACTCTGGATCTTGCCAGCAGAGAAAACTTTCAGGGTTTGGGAGGAGTAGGAATTTTAAAACTCCTTAAAAAGCAGTTTGGGGGAATACATTGGATGTAGCCTCATGAATCATGTGTGAAATATCTGCTTGTGTTACTCCAAAGGTTTCCAGGCAGAATTTCTGGAATGAACCTGAAGCAAAATGGTCCTGATGTGAGGATATGCTCAAACTCCTTTTCATATTTCACTGGGCACGTGTAGGAGAGAGAATAACTGCTCCAAACATAGATATCAAAACTGAATATTCTCTTCATAAATACAGAAAACCTACATTAAAAACTCCCCTAGAATTATCGTATATCTGTTTAGGCTGTTTCTATCTCTTTGGGAATCATATACAGGACTCTGCACGAGATATTTTTAGATTACTGCATGATTTCACGTGACTTGCATCTAAATTTAATCCAAAATTAAAATGAGTAACTACATTTATTTCAAACCCCCAGAAGCTGGAGACTCTTCCAAAAGATGATTCAACACCAAACCAAAGAATCAGAGAATTGTTTGGGTTGGAAGGGACCTTAAAGCTCTTTAGTTCCAACCCCTTTTTGTGGGCAGGGAACCCTCCACTAGATCAGGTTCGTGGAGCCTGAAACTTGAATTTCAGTGAGTTTAAATGCAAAAACATATATTTACTTAACAAAAATAGATGATTAATTAGCTGTAAAAACAGGAGTTTGTCACACAGGGACACAGAAGGAAGTGCTCTCTGATAAAGTGAGAGCTGGCATTGCATGAAGCATTCCACAGTCACACATTTTAGAACATTCTCATTAAAAGCAGGTGATTCAAAGGAAATTTCAACAATATTTGAACTCCCTCTCCCTTCTGTGTTGAGTGTGGATCTATAGAAAGATGTTTGGCTGCTGGCAGGGAGGACACACAAATTCCATGTTTCCCAGGGACCTGTGCAGACAATGCCCCTGCATCAGTGGCAGCCACTGCTTTATTCTCTCTCTGTTCAGCCTTTAGCTAAATTCCACTTTTGAGGGCCAGAACCTGAAAATCCAGGGAAGAACATGACTCACAGACAAATTTTTCTGTTGTTTCCAACAGCAGGGGTCTGGTGCTATCCTCTCACACCTGCAGACCTCACCACATAACCCCAGGTGAGGAGCTGGTCTTTGGAAAATCAGATTTTTCTGGATGATATCCCAGTCTTGTCATGAGAACTCCAGAAATGGTGAATCCACCTCACACCTGCCTGCTGGATCCACAGGTTATGGTGTAAACATCACTAAATATTTGTGCTGGTATTCAGAGAATCAAAAAATCCTAGGATGGGTTGGGTTGGAACGGAACTTGAAGATCACCCAGTGCCACCCCTGCCATGGCAGGGACACCTCCCACTGTCCCAGGCTGCTCCAGCCCCAGTGTCCAACCTGGCCTTGGGCACTGCCAGGGATCCAGGGATGGAATTCCATCCCAGCCCCTGCCCACCCTGCCAGGGAACAATTCCTCATTGCCAAGATCCCATCCAGCCCTGCCCTCTGCCACTGGCAGCCATTCCCTGTGTCCTGGCACTCCAGGCTCTCATAAAAGTCCCTCCTCATTTTTTTTTGTAACTTCCCCTCTCTATCTCTCCTTACAGACACCTCTCTCCTCTGTATCAGCTGTACCTACAGCCCTGCTGAAACTCTGATTAATTACAGAACAGAAATAGAATTCTCAAATAATTCCATCTAGACCAGGACTTTCAGGACACACTGGCTTAATCTTGGTTTAAACCAGAGGCTTAAAAGAAGATCCTGCTGTCACTTGTCCCAAACTATGTGACATATTCATCCATATCCAGGTGCCCTTTGTACCAAAGTCCCTTCCCCTCCTGTTGTGGTTTAATCCTAACTGACAAATAATTGATTTTTGCACTCCCTCCCAGCCCACCAGTGAGCAAGAGGACAAGTAAACCTTGTGGGTTGAGATAAGGACAGTGTAATAACCAAAATAATGGTTAATAATAATAATAATAATAATAATAATAATAATAATAATAATAATTCTAGTATATAATATATAGTATATATTATATTATATTATATTATATTATATTATATTATATTATATTATATTATATATATTATATATTATATATTATATATTATATAGTATGTATTATATATTATATATTAAATATAATATATGATCTATTATATATAATAGTATATATATTATATATAGTATATATTATATACTATATATGATACACTGGTACTACTGATAATAATAATAATCATAGTAATGGAAAGGAGAGAGAGTGACAGAACCCAGGAGACACAAGTGATGCACGACACAATTTTCACCACCCACTGTCTGTTCCCAGCCTGTTCCTGAGCAGTCACTCCCAGTCAGCTTTCCCAGTTTCATATTGGGAATGGTGTCCTCTGGGGGGGAACATCCCTTTAGCCAGGCCAGGTCAGTGTCCTGACTGTCCTCCCCACTTTGTGTGCATCTCCTCATTTTTCAGACCATGAGACACTGAAACATCCTGGATTTAGGGAAAACCGCTCACAACACTAAACTTCAGTGTGGTTTTTCATACTAAAGCCAAACCTGGAAAAAATTTAAATTAAATTAAAAATTAAAATTAACCCTCCCCCAGCCAAAACCAGGACACCCTCCAGAGTTCCTCTCCAGCTGGATCCCTCCAGGTTTTCTGCGTCCAAACTTTTTCAAGCCACAGCACATCCAGTTATTAATAAGTACAGAGAAATGCCAGCTCATAACAAGCCCAGATGAAATATTTAAATATCCACCATTCTTGTCAGTTCTGAAAATGATGACAGCTTCCCAGTTCCATTTTATTTGCAGTTCCATACCTCTGCTTCAACACTGCAAATCTGCAAGCAGCTGTTATTACCTGTTTTTTCTCTATTAAAGGTTATGTAGTCAGAAGTCTGTGGAGGACTTTGTTTTCCTGCAAATATCACATTTTCCTCCCCAGTTTTCACTGTGAATTCTCTTATGTTCTGCACTGGTTCTGTCAGCACAGCATCACTTGCAAGCACATTGGGGTCTCCCACTTGAGTAAAACACACAGAATGCATTAAAAAAGGTACTTTGCTGTCTGGACAGAAGGGGTTTGCTCCAATTCTTTCTCCATGATTCTCTTTTTTATTCTTCTGGCATGAAGGAGTCAATAAGGAGAGAAGAAAGGAGTTAGTTCAAGTCACTGCTGAGGGATGTCAAGGAAAAGAAATGTAGTAAAATTAAAATGCAAATTAAAGGAAATGCATTTGTGCTGTGAATGGATTTGCGGGAATCACCTCACTGTGGCAGGGAGCTCAGGGGTGTGAATCACCTGAGGGAAGAGCTGAAAGCACAGCACAGCACCAAGGACTGCAAAGGTGCTCAAACAGGTGCTGGGCAGAGAATTTCAGCTGTTCCACAGGTCCTGGTCACAACATTCTGATACAATTCCAACATTGTGATACAATTCCAAAAAAAGTTTAATCCATAGCAAGAGTGAATCCATCACAGTGTGCATGGAGGAGACAGGGCACTCATGAGATACACTGAGAAAAAAACAGGAAAAATAACTTTAATTGTGGGAAGTGGATTTCTTCCAGTTCTTAGGGTTTGACAGAAGGTTTATATAGCATGTATTTGTATGTAAACTTTGAGATAAGAAATGTTGATTTAGAAACGTTATGGAAGAGGATAGATATTGTTGAGAGAGAAATGGAGTTTAAAAAACATTTTAAAGGATGGTTTTATAAATAAGATTAAATATTTTGGAGAAATAGAATTATGCAAGATGTATTGTAGTATGATTTATGAGGGCAGTTTTAGATGATTGGTTTTAAGATATTTACAGTATAATGTGGTAAAAAGTTGATAGGTTAAGAAATGTTTATAGTGCATTGTAATTAGGAAATAGTTGGTTTTTGATTGTGATGGCATAAATGATAACATCTGCATTGTCTCACCCTTCACATGAGACTGAAAATGGAATAAAAGTTTTTAAAACACCTCTCAGTTGCCCCATCTGTGGGTCAGGAAAAGGGCATTGTCCACTCTTAATGACTCCAGGTCTGCCAGGATTCCTCCAGCACAGCCCCTGCAGCACTCCCAGCTCCACTGCCCTGACTGATTCCTCACCCCTGGAGCAACTCCTGTCCATTTGGGAAGGGACTGCTGCCACCCCGTTCTCCTAAACAGATCATCCTCCTACCCCTCAACTAAAAAAAAAAAAACCCAATGTACCTCTGAGGGACAATCTTTGAATTTTCCAAAATTTAACCAAGTTAAGGCAAATCTAATAAGTCCAGTTGATAACTTAAGGTTTATTTTTTTTCTGCTTTTCAAAAGAAGAGTTTTGTTGTTGTAGGCTGTTGAACCCTCATTGTGCACTGCTGCCATGGAAGGTGCATCATAATGGAAATGTAGATGATGCCAGGTCCCAGCATGTGTTTACAATTAAAATTCTGCTAAGATGTCAGAGTATGACCTGATTAGCTCTGCCAGTTATCAGAGCTCAGCTTCTGTGACCCCTTATCTTATTCAACAACTGCTGCCTGGCTCTGTACATTTGGACAGGAAAGCACCACATCCCTAAAAGACCAGGGAAGTTTTATGGAGTCTATAAAACCTTCCACAGATCATTTATTGTGGGTCAGGGGTGGCACTTCCAGCTGTTTTCTGTCCCTGAATCTCCCCTACCTGCCCACACATCTTAATAAGAAATAATTAGCACAGCTCAAACCGTGCAGGTTGATGTCTGGCTTTTTAGGCATAACAACTGTACATGGTGGAAATTACTGCAGCAGAATTACCTGTGAATTCTTGAGGCTTGAAACAATAGCAAAGTTCTCTCTTTTCATCCAGGATTCCTCAGTGGTGTTATCAGATAAGGAGCAGCATGAAAGCCCTTTCTAAGAAGCAGTGTCCTTAGTCAGCAGGAAAAGAGCAGTGTATTATTTATGGAAAGCAGGCAATATGCAATCACAGGGAAAGGGTGGTAGATGAAGTGACAGATCCAGCCTGAACTTTGAAAATGTATTTTATGTCACATGTATATAAATATGTCAGTTAGGTCAATTATGAACAATTATCAGAAGACATTTTTCATGTAAATTTTACTTTAGATCCTAATTTCAAGCAGTGGCCGTTCCTTTTGAATTGTTCCTTGTGAGGGTGGGGAGGCTCTGGCACAAAAAAGTTGTGGCTGCCACATCCCTGGAAGCGTCCAAGGCCAGGCTGGAGCAGCCTGGGATAGTGGAACGTGTGTGTCTGCCCATGGCAGGGGTGGGAATGAGATGATCTTTAAGGTCCCTCCTTAAAGTGATTCTGTGATTCTACATTCAGACAATGTCACAAAAATTCCTTTTCAAGCACTTCAGCCTCAGCAGTCGCCTCTCCTCACCTTCCCCAAAGACACACAGACATTCTGCAGACGTTTTCAGCCTCTTGCTCTGCACCAGCAACAGGAAAGAATAGCTGGAGAGGTTGGGAAGACAGACAGGAGCAGGCTCTCCAGCTGGGAAAGGGAATGTTTTTAGCACAGAGCTGCACAGGCAAGGGCTTCACCCGGAGGTGGGTGTTAACGTCACTTCTTTAAAAGTGACAGTAAAAATGCAGAGCCCATAAAAGCCAGGCCAGATGGATCCCTCCCTGCTTTCACGGGTTGTGCCTCAAATACCACGGTGCAGATGGGTTTTGGGGGGTGAGCTGGTTTTCTGCTGGGTGAAAGGCAGTATTGATAACGCCAGGGAGAGCCTGGGAGCTTTCCAAGGGTGGGGATGGTGAGTTTACACTTTATTGACAAAGGTGTCTGTTCTCTCCAGCTCTGTCCTCACGTTTCCCCCAGCAGCCCAGCCTGCTCTGCTGCTGTGGCAAAGAGAGCTGAGGAGGCTCCATGCTTTGAGCTCAGGGAATCCCAGAATTCCTGAGCTTGGAAAAGCCCTCCAAGGTCGTTAAGTCCAAGCTGTGCCCCATGGGCCACCTTGTCCCCAGCCCAGAGCACTCAGTGCCACCTGCAGGGGACACCTGCAGGGCTGGGCACTGCAAAGCTCCCTGGGCAGCCACTGCCAAGGCCTGAGCTCCCTTTCCATGGGCAAATTGCTGCTGCTGTCCAAGCTGAGCCTGCCCTGGCCCAGCCTGAGGCCGTTCCCTCTGCTCCTGTCCCTGTTCCCTGGGAGCAGAGCCCGACCCCCCCGGCTGTGCCCTCCTGGCAGGGACTTGTGCAGAGCCAAAAC
The DNA here is from genome assembly GCF_012460135.2 of Molothrus ater. Classification (NCBI taxonomy): domain Eukaryota; kingdom Metazoa; phylum Chordata; class Aves; order Passeriformes; family Icteridae; genus Molothrus; species Molothrus ater. Next base: position 2,986,125 of record NC_050479.2, on the reverse strand, counting down.
TGATGCCTTGAGAAAGCTGCCCTAGAGCAGAGGCTGGACAGAGCTAAAGAATAAAGCAGGGATTTATGAAAAGGCCTCCATGGATGCACCTTGGGCAGCACAAGAGCCCAGCCAGGGCTGCACCCAAGATGAACCAAAATGGCCCCAAAATGCACGGCCGGGCACGGGGTCTGTCCCTGGGATCAGTTCTGCTCCATTTGCATCTTGCAGTTCATTGTCCCATTCCAGCTTTAGCCCCTGCAGTCCCACCCTGCTTGTTTTTCTCTCTCCAGCCCACGGGGTTTGTGCTCTGGGGCTGAGATTTGGATCATTTGTCCTTGGTGCCCAGCTGGAGCAGGAATTGTTTTGTCTCCCTGCTCTGTGCACAGAGCTCACCTCATGAAGCTCAGAAGTACACACTAGAGCAGAAAAATTAAAAGCACAGACCTGAGGTATCATTTCCCCCCTGAAGCATCACAAGGGCCCCCTGAGCCTCCTTTGCTCCAGCCTCAGCCCCTGCCCAGCTCCCTCAGCCCCTCCTGGGGCTCCAGCCCCTGCCCAGCTCCATTCCCTGCCCTGGACACGCTCCAGCCTCTCCAGGGCTCTCTGGAAGTGAAGAAGCCAGAACTGGACATATGGAGAATATTCACAACACCCAGTGAAAGGGAGGAGGGCTTGTTCTCACCAAAAAGTCAAATTTCCAGGTTGGGCCCCTATCTGGGTACCTTTCCTAACCAATTAAAGGAGGCAGAGACCTCCAGAGGATGAGTCCCTGTGACATCTTTAGGAGAGAGCAAAACAGATACTTTTCATCCCAATTTCCTGTAGTGCCAGACAGGGTGAACCAGTAGAGGTTTAATTTAGGAGTAGCTGAAATCCAACAGGTGAGAAGCAAAAAAAAAAACCGATCAGCCTGTATATTACAATGTCTATTTTGAGATATGTCTGAAATCATTTGTTTCAGTGCAGTTTAGGGTACACTCACCTCTGCTTTTCCAAATCTTTTTCCACAATAATCCTCACTCCTGGGGCGACCTTTGCAGAGCCGTGTGGGATTGCAGGGCTGCAGATTGTGCTCTGCTAGAACTTCTAGCCTGAGCTGCACTCCAAGCACCCACAGGCTTGCACTAGGAATTTTAGGCACATAAGGCTCAGAGTTACTTCTCAAAATGGGATAACAGAACCAGTATCACCCTCATGATTTTATAGATTAAGCTGCTTTTAGCTTAAGTCTGGATCCATGTTCTCTTTCTTTTCAGTAAGGTTGTTGTAACTGGAAGCATAAAAGCTGAAAAAGCAAGTAATCAATGTGCTAACTGTGGGAGGGAACAAATAAAAGGAAAACAAAAGGAGCTGTGGATTTCTGTGAATCCATGAAAGGGAAAAAAACCCCACTCTTTTACTGTACCTTAGGCTGGTTCGTCACTCTGTGTTTCAATAACAGGAAAGGAAAAAAGAGCCAGGAATGTGCAAGGTTCTGCCTTCAGACTCCTGCTGAGCAATAATGGAAGTATAAGTAATTAAGGGCCTGATCAAGGTCCTGTTGAAGCCAAGAGAAAGCTTCCCACTGGTTTCAGATGGCTTTGGATCAGCTCTGAGTGTGTGGAGTGTAAATATGACTGCATTAAAACCATGGTCTGCTCTCAGTCAGGGCTGCCTGAAGGATGCTGCCACACCAGAGCTGGCCCAGAGCTGCTCTGGAGCAAAGTCAGAGGTTCTTACTACAAATTAAAGAGATATATGAAAGGTGTTCTTGGTCTGAGGAGGATAAATGCATAAAATGGTAGAGACAGGGCTTGGGGAAAGCTGGGCTGAGCCATTCGTGTGCTGCTCCTGACACTGGTGGGAGAAGGAGAAGAAATGAGAATTTCCCTCTTTTCAGCACACCAGTCTCAGGGGTCTCTGTGGTCAGGATGACCCCAAGATGTGTCAGAGTCTCTTTTCCCAGCCCAGCAACCAAAGCAGGAGTCAGGATTCTTCTGTTCTGGTTCTCAGGGTTGTTTATTTGCTGTTATCTGTCACATTCTTTCCCCGGCCTGCTGAGGTCAGTCTGGCAGGTCAGCCCATGGCACACACTGCCCACCTTCAGGGGGCTGTTGTCTTTTTATACTAAAAACTACGTGTACTTTATTTACAATTACAATAATTTTATTTACTACATGTACTTTATTTACAATAATTTTCCAGTATCTATCACCTATGTTAGACACTCTGTCTCTACCTTAAACCAATCCAGAAGTGCCACCATCACCCAGAAGATGGAGGCTAAGAAGAAGGAGAAAGAAGGAGAAAGAAGGACAAGGCACACCCAGATTCCTCCATCTTGGGACCCCGAGTCCCCATTCTAAAAACCCCAAAATTCTACTTTTCACCCTGTGACAAACTAACTATCATTCTACTTAAACTTTCATGGCTTGTAAATCCTCACATAAAGTTGGTAATTTTTTCCATGGGTCAGAATCACAGGCACAGGGGTCTTGGGCTCTGTGCCAAGGTCCCTGAGCCCCCTGGCAGGGGCTGGAGCCCTCCAGGACAGACAGAGGGATGTCCTGGGTTCCAACACACCTGGAGCACAGCAGTTCTGGTCTCCTCAGTCCTAAAAATACATAAATACACTGAAGAGAGTCCAGGGAAGGGCTACAAAAGGAACTGGAAATTCTGTCCCCTGAGGAAAGGCTGGGTGTGCTCAGCCTGGAAAAGAGAAACTCAGGGAGGGTTTATCAATGTCTATAAACACCTAAAATGAGGGTGTAAAGGTGCTTTTCACAACCTGAAACACAGAAGGCTTTGTCTGGGTAGCAGGAAATGCTTTTCTTACTCTGAGAGAAACTGGAGACTGCCACAGGTTGCCTGTGGAGGTTGGGGAAGTGCATTTGGCATTTCTTTTATAACTTCTTTATCTCAGAATCCTGACTGGTTCAGTGATAAACTGTTTGCAGAGAGCAGAAGATCCCCAATTGCATTAAATATCAGTCCTTAGGTTCCACAAGTGCTTTTTTTTTTTCAATTCTTCAGCCATTTATAGGACATTAGCTGAGTTCTGAGGGAATAAATATTCTCCTCAGCCTCTGAGTGTGGGCTGAGCTCCACCACAGTCTGGGCCTGTTCCTGAGGTCGCTCAGAGGCTGGGACGGAGCTGGCTGCAAAAGTTGGGACATTGAAATCACAGGTGAAAAACAAGCCTCATTTGAAAGGTTATTCAAAATAGGAGCATGAAGAATGAAACCTTTGATTTCCAGGGTTCTACTCCTGGTTTTTCACATTTTTTTCAAAGAGTGAATTCGAACTGTCAGGGGCCTGTGCTGCTTTTGGAGCCAGCTCACCTTTCCTCTACCACAAAACAGAAATAAATCAAAGCCTACCCTACAACATCTGTCTACTCCCTTGTATTCTGAGTCAGCACATTAAAGAGGAAACGAGGTAATATGTTAACACACAGTTAAAAGAAAAACTCACTCATCCATAAGCAAAAAAATCACAGAACACGATTCATTCTGGTCTGAATTCTGCAAGCAGCAAGAAAACTGACACGTGAGAAACCACCCAGGCTGAAAAATGGATCTTCTTCCCCTTGCTGTAGCAAATCTAAGCTGCAAAATGCATGTTCTAATCCCACAAAAAGGGGATTAGTAGGCAGGAGACAAGGATTTGTCAGAATTATTTATCAAGTTATTGCACAAGTTAGTTTAAAGTCGTGGACTCTGCCAACTTTTAATGCGCTCTTCAGCCTGACTAGAAGGAGGAAGTTAAATTAGGAGAGAGTGGTGCAATGGCAAATTATTTAAACCCCAGGAATGCTGGAGCTCCACATGCCAGGCAAGTCAGATGTAATCCTCCAGTTTTAATCAAAATAAAAGAATGCCCTCAGCTCCAGCCAGAAAACAACAACACAAGGGCAGAAGCTGGGAAAAGTCAGTCCCAATGAGCAATGAAAGAAAAATTGAACCTGGAGTCAATCTGCAAACTAATTACAAAAATAAGAGAAAGAGAAATAGAAAAAGAAATAGAAATAGAAATAGAAATAGAAATAGAAATAGAAATAGAAATAGAAATAGAAATAGAAATAGAAATAGAAATAGAAATAGAAAAAAAAAATAACCATAATAAAAATTTAAAAATAAAATAAAATAAAAATTAAAACTAAAAATAAGAATAAAAATAAATATAATATAATTAAATATTATCAATTATTATGTTGTAATGTTGTCGTATTGTATTATAATTATTATTCACATTTAATATTATTTTTATTATTTTTATTTTATTATTTTTATTATTTTTATTTTATTATTTTTATTATTTTTATTATTTTTATTTTATTCTTTAATCTACTAATTGGTCCATGAATGGTACATCTAAATCCCAAATCTGCCTTATAAACCAGCACTGTGTGCAGAAGACTGAGCTGACCATGACAGGAAAATAAATTTGACCAAAATTAGCTGATGTGTTCTAAGTAGAGGAAATCACTGATTTTAGAATATCATTGATTTTGTGGGTATTTCCTCCTGCCTTAAATTCATTCAGATTCACTTCCTAGGTATTATTTTAATGTCTTTAGTTTTCAGTCAATGATTTCTTGGTAGGTGATTCTGATAATTGATCCTTTTTTTCTTGAAAAAGAAATAAGCAAGTCAAAAATGCAAAGTCTAGAAAAGTTAGAGTAAAAATCTTAAAAATGAGAAAATCAGCAAAGGTCTCTAGAACAAAGAGATTTTCCCCTTTGCAGACAAGAAGAATTTGTATTATGAGGGGATGCATCATAATTTGACCAAATAAAATATTGATCTCACTTTGCAAAGCAATTTACCCTCACAGCCTTAAAAAATCTGCACATAAAACACTCCTAAACATGATGTCACCATCCATGTCTAACTCCCTCCTTCAAAGACAGAACTTTAAAAAAAATTATAAAGCACCAAGAGTTCCTAAAGAAATTTAAAAATTATGGGTTGATATACAAAATCAATCTCCCCAAGGCAAAGACAGGACAACTGCAAAAACTTTCTCTTCAGACAATTACAATTCTATTTTTTTTTAATAAAATTAACTAAACTTTGCAAATGGCTTCCAGCACTGTGGTTCTCTCTGCATCCAAAAAAGATAAAAGCCTTAGGATTTTTCATAGCACTGTTTTACCTTTTCTGATTAGAAAATGGATACAAGTTTTTTTGGGATAGAAGACAGGACTCAGTGCAATTGTCTTTGGAGTAGAGGTCAAAAATACCCACCCTCCTCCCAAAATTTGGAGAAGTGTAGGTCCCTATTTTATCCAAATTGAATGATTTGTCCATAATCCAAATCAGTTCATTTATTTTTAGGCACAATTGGAAAAGCTCTATGGATTGGTTTCTATTCCAGCCAGTTCAGATATTTGGCTGGGAGCCTAAAGAGATGACTTTGGGGCAAAAATCAACTGGGTATTTCAAAGGCCCATTTTACTTCTGAAATCTTTGCTTAGTAGGAATCATTGCTGGCGTTTGCTACAATTAAATTTTAATTTGTCCAGCTTGGAAAAAAAATCAATATTTTAACCTAATGGTTTTTTTTTTTTTTTTTCCAACAAGCAAGAAAAATGCAGGACACGGTGTTGGGTAATTGATAAGGAATGTTGAGCACAGGAATTCAGGACGCAATTTTCCTAATCCACACTAAAGTGTGATAACAAAGAACATTTGTCAGGGCTGGATCATCATTTTATTGGCTATTTTTGCACCTGTTAGAGATGTGACAATGTGTTGACAGATCTCTCCTAGCAGGACACCCTGGGACAGACATATCCACTCCAATAAATTCCATTAGATGACACCTCATTTCATTTGGGACACATGAAGTTGCCACAGAGGTGATAGCTTGTACTACAACTCCAGAAGTAATTTCCACTAAAATGTGAAACATTATCAGCCAAGTACAGAGATCCTCAAGTAAATACAGCCCTTGGAATAAAATATGTAACACAGAGAGTGCAACAAAAGCCTATAAACCTCTCAAAACATATTTCAAACTCATTTTTCAGCACTGCCAGGGCACACTTGGTGTTGCTCACAGCATAGATTAAAGGTCTTGCTTAGAAAAATTAGTATTTTAGTACTAACAGGAGTAGCAATACAACCTTTTCATGGTCCTTACATATTATCATGTATAGAAATTTAATCTGATGTCTTTAGTGTTTAAAATAAAAGTGACAGTTGTTTTTTGAGGTGTTTAAATGCCAAAAGAAGTAGGTGTGTCCCACAAGGTGCTTTCAGAGCTGGCTGGACATCGACTCCCATTTTATTTCAGAGTGCCAGCACCTGCCTGGGTGAATTTCCCACCAGTTTCCATCTGTGCTGCAAGCAGATCAATGATTTTTATAATTTGCACTGTGCTCACCAGGCTGGCAGGGTGTGAAAGAACAGCCAAAAGAAACCCCGAATAGAAGGTAAAAGAAGGTGCCTTTTCCAATCAAAGTTAAACCAAAGTAACATTCTTCTGAGCAGCCCTGAAGGAGTTAAATAATTCACAAGGATTGGGATGAATGAATTCCCTGTAGGAAGCTCAGCAATTCTCCCAAAAAGAGACTGGGGATCTTGGTGGGTTATTTAAAAAAAAAGAAAAAAGTGGTAAAAGGTAATAGAGGCCACAAAATCTCCCCTGTCTCACCTCTCAATTTCCCCTCCTGATAGACTGTACACAAATTAACAGCTTTTTATGTCTTTCAAGGGTATTTATTTCTGGCAAGGACACAGACTTTTCTGTCAAGGTTTGCAGAACATTTTGTTCTGCACCACGTATGCACATGCTGCTGGATCCCATTCCTATTATATATTCAAACAGCACACAGAAGATTGTCATCACACAATCTGTCTGGAGCTGTCCTGATGAGCAGAAAAAGTCCAAATTGATGGGGGAAAAATAAAATTCACCCTTTATAATTCTGATCCAGAATCTACTGGACTGGTCTTTGCGGGATAAAACAGCAAGGTGTGTTCCCTGCCTCTCCTCATCCATTCCCAAATCCATCTGTGATGTCTTGGGAAGGCTGAGCTGGAGCAGAGGCTGGACAGAGCTACAGAATAAAGCAGGGATTGATTCAAAGCATCTCCTCCATGGATGCACCTTGGGCAGCACCAGAGCCCAGCCAGGGCTGCACCCAAGATGAACCAAAATGGCCCCAAAATGCACGGCCGGGCACGGGGTCTCTCCCTGGGATCAGTTCTGCTCCATTTGCACCTTGCAGTTCATTGTCCCATTCCAGCTTTAGCCCCTGCAGTCCCACCCTGCTTGTTTTTCTCTCTCCAGCCCACGGGGTTTGTGCTCTGGGGCTGACGTTTGGATCATTTGTCCTTGGTGCCCAGCTGGAGCAGGAATTGTTTTGTCTCCCTGCTCTGTGCACAGAGCTCACCATCCCATAATATGAAGCCCAGACCCACACACTGAAGCAGCACAGAATGTGAAAAATAGAAAAGCTGAAACCTGAGGCATCATCTGCACCTGCTTTTCATAATTTCATGGAGTTTTCTCATTTTAGGACTATCTATCCATAATGGGAGTATTCTATCAGTTCCACCCCTCATGATGCCACCTCAAAACAATTCCAGTGGCTTTCAAGCAGCTGCTGAAACAGGTGTGCAACTCCTGTCCTGACTGCACTATCACTGACTAAATCCATAAATTATTACTGCCCAAATCTATAATTAAGGCTGGCAAGCAGCTGAACAGGCTTTGTCAAGGATTTTAGCCCACCAGTAATTTGGTTTAGCCAAAAATGCTACATTTTACATTACAGTCATTGTACAGTCAGCAGTAGGTCATCCCAGGAAGTACCAAAGGAACTTAAATAAGGTACTTAAATAAATACCAAAGGAACTATTGCAGAAGGGACAAAATAACATTAAACTGAGTTCTCAAAGGGATTAATTAATTAATGCTTTCTTTACATCAAACTGGTCCTCTCATTCTGCTACTGAACAACTTGTCATGGAGATGGATAAAATGAAGAATCAAACTCATTTTTTCATGGGTGATGTAACTTCTGAGAGATATCTATTAAAAACTTTTAAAAAACCAAAACAACCCAAACCGTTCTGATCAGGAGAGTTACACAGGGAGTTATTCCTGTCACATCTAGAGTAAGGAGGGTGTAACTTTGTTGTAGCTAAATGAGAAATACAAAAAGCTGCACAGCCACACGAAACTGTGCAAGAAAAATATTTCCATAAAAACTATTCCCTGATTAAAAAATTCAGCCCAGACCTAAAAATTGACAACTTAACCAAATACACCAAAGACAAGACTTACTCTAGAGCTGAAACTGGGCCCTGGGGTAAATTTATAGATTATCACAACTTACTGAGACCTTCAGGGAAGCCACTTAGAATTAATGAATCACAGAACTTTCACCATTTGAGCCTCTGAAGCTGAATATTCTCCACCATTTGTGGACAATTTTTTTGGAGCAGCAGAAGGCACAAATTCCTGTGGAACTGTCCCATGAAAATCCTCCACTGCTTAATAGCAATGGCTCCTTCTCAGCTGCCAATTTTCATTGAAATTCCAATAAATTAATGTGGTTGAAATCTTCAACTATGCTGATAAATGGGGTTGAAAGTGATCTCCAAACTGTAGAAATGCTTCTAGAAAGGGTAAAAAATTACACCATTCACAACAGACTTGTTGCAGCAGAAAAACAGAATAAAAATATATATTTTAAATAGATAAATATAAATATATTTATAAATAAATACATTTATAAAGCTATTGCATTTCAAAATGTTTAAATTTTTAAAAAGCCACAACAATACAGAAGTTGGCAAACAAAATTATTACCATCAATATGTCCATACATGAGAGATTAGACCTTTTTTTTATTTCAGACACATCAAATACAAATCTTTGTTGTAATGACACCATTAAACTACAAAGAAGAAGTCACCAGTTTAAATTTTCCTTCAGCACTGCCAGATAAGACCAATGATTCATCCATCTAAGTGTCAGTGTTTTGGCTGGGGAAAAAAAAAGCCCTAAAAAGCAAAAAAAACCATGTTCCTTGGATGCACATGTCCACATAATCTACTTGAAACTGCACATTACCTCATTCTGGGGTGATTTCATTCAGGTCTCCTCCCCATTAAGCTGTTTTCATACTCTTCCATCAAAGAAGTAGAAGAATTTGGGACTTTCAAGGTCTAAAGTGAAACACCAAATGCTGATTTTTCCCCTTTCCCTCCCAGATCACACCCTGACCCATCCACAGGGTTCAGTCTGGGGCAGGTCTGAGCAGGAGGGACCCATCACACCGAGCATCTGCCACAAATTCCTGGCCAGGTCCCAAACTCAGCACAGAGCCATGGCCAAGCCAAGGAACAGCTTCTCTGCAGCCTGGCTGGCTGCTACAGGACATCCCAAAATCATCAGGGTTGGGAGAGCCCTCCAGGATCATCCAGTGCCACCCCAGCCCCACCAGCATCACTCCAATCCCTGTCCCCAAGGCCACATCCAGACTGCTCTGGGACAATTCCAGTGACTCCAAACCTCCCTGGGCAGCTCAGCCCAAGGCCTGACCACTCTGCCAGGGAAATTTTCTGTCCCAATCTCCAACCTAAGCCTGCCCTGGTGCCATTTAATTACAGAGTTCCCAGAATGTCCTGATTGGAAGAGACTTTCAATATCATTGTGCCCAAGCCAGCCCCAACAGCCCAACTAAACCCTGGCACCCAGTGCCACATCCAGGCTTTGTTAAACACACCCAGGCATGGGGACTCCACCACCTCCCTGGGCAGCCATTCCAGAACTTTCTCACCCTTGCTGGAAAAACCTTTTCCCTGCTCTCCAGCCTGGATTTCCCTTGGTGCAGCTCGAGGCTGTGTGCTCTGGGTGTGTCAGTGCTGCTGGAGAAAGAGCCCAGGGCCAGCTGAGCCCAGGCCCCTTTCAGGAGCTGTGCAGAGTGAGGAGGGCAGCCCTGAGTCTCCTTTGCTCCAGGCTGAGCACCCCCAGCTCCCTCAGGGCTTCCTCACAGGGTTTGTGTTCCCAGCCCCTCTCCAGCCTCCTTGGCCCCTCTGGATGTGCTCAGGGTCTCAAGGTCCTTCCTAAATCTGAGGCCATTTCCTCTCCTCCTTTCCCTTGGGACATGGCAGCAGAGCCCAACCTCCCTCAGTGCCCCTCCTGTCAGGGAGTTGTGCAGAGCCATTCCCAGAATTCCCAGAATCCCTGGGTTGGAAGAGACCTTCAAGGCCATCGAGTCCAGCCCAGCCCCAACCCCTCAACTGAACCCTGGCACCCAGTGCTACATCCAGGCTTTGTTAAACACACCCAGGCATGGGCACTCCACCACCTCCCTGGGCAGCCATTCCAGAACTTTCTCACTCTTTCTGTGAAAAATTTTTCCTAATATCCAACCTATAATGAGGTCAATGAGGTCCCCCCTGAGCCTCCTCTTCCCCAGGTTGAGCTGCCAAGAACAGAGAGCCAAATTCTGATGTTTCTTCCCACAGAGAGCAGCCCCACTCCTCTCTTGTGGCACAAACTCCCTCTCAATGGGGATCTGTCATGAGGAGTCCAAGATTTTGGCTCACTAAAACCAGCAGCAGCAGCAAGAAGAGAGAGAAATGAGGGAAAAGCTGTAAATTTCAAACCCAACACATCGTGTAGATCAGAGACCTTTGGATTCAGAGAACACCAAAGAAATCAGATTTAAATCATGACAAAAATCCAAACACAGAGAAAATTGTATTTGCCTTTGTGTCTACCAAGAGAGGGGACTGAGGGGACACAGGGTGACATAAACCCCCAGGTGATGGTTTGTGGCTCTTCTGAATTTACTCTGATCTAGCTCAGATGGTCACCAGGACTTGCAAAATTGGAGATTTTATAACTATAACATCTGTAATAGAGAATGTGCTGCATTGTGCCAGGCATAATGAAAAAAAAAGACTTAAAATCATAATAATGAAGGTTGAGCTGAAGAATTCATTGATGGATCTTAAAGCAAGACAGATTTTATTCACTAAAAATGTACTGTGGGGTGTTTCTCTTTTCCATCAAGGAAAAGTTAACTACAAAGTTCTGGGGTTAAATATTCTCTGTACATTTTTGGAGTATGAAGTGATAAATCCAGTAGTTGTTGACTACTGTTAATTATGTGTTTGAGCATGCCAAAGTAATTTTCTGGGCCAGTTTAGTATTATGTCAATAATTTCTGTCTCCTTGAATTTAAAATTCCCCTAAAATCACAAAAGAAATTATTTTAGAAATGAGGTGACCTTGTAGAAAAGGCAAAATAGAGACCAAGAAAAACCCCACCAACAAAAAAAACTCTCAAAAACCAACCAAAGGAACTATTCCTAAGTAGAAAATTTAAAATCATCCAGAGGTGCTAGAGGTCTCATTCCTGTGTAATAATGAAAAATTTGTCTTTCAGGGACCTGAGCAGTGGGAAACAAAAGGAAATTACCCTCTGACAGCTTTCTTTGTAGACAAAGAATTGGTAGCTCCTAATGGGCAGGTGTCCCTATTAGAATAAAACATTAATTAATGCCCTGGCTGGCAGGCTCAGCTGGGGAAAACATGGCTAAATGAGCCTGGAAACTGGAGTGCCTTCTGGGCTGGTAATTGCATGTCCCCACATTTATTGTAATTTGGGATGTGATTTTCCAATTGGATCCAAATCGCTGAAAGGCTCTGGTTGTGGGGACAGCACACAGGGATAATGATTCTATTAAAACAACCAGAGCCTGATTTCTAAAGAAATCAGCACTGCTGTTGGGATCAGGGAACTTTTGGTAGCTTGGAAAATTTGGACTCATCGTAATTTTAGTGTAAAAACTGCCAAGAAGGAATTACATGAAAAGCACAAAGTGATGGTGGCTATGGGCACAATGAAGAGCAGCACCAATTTTAAATGAGCAACTTTGAGAAAAACTAGAATGCAGGGAAATGTGAGAGGGGGAAAGTTTTGTTTCCTTTCATGAAGAAAAAAAGAAAGAAATCAGCAATAAATTATTTTTCTGGGAGTTACATCAGCAACTTTGTTCAGAAGTAGAATGAAAAATACAAATTAAAAATTGAATTTTAAAGTTTTTGGAAAAGTTGAAGGTGAGTTGAGTTTTTCACCAGGACAGATTGTCAGCAAGAATGGAAGGATATGGAAAGGGCAGGTGGGATGAAAGCAGATCCTCAGAAGGGTTGGATGAAGACTTTTGAGGATGCAACTGTGAAATGCCACAGGCAGGGACACCTCCCACTGTCCCAGGCTGCTCCAGCCCCAGTGTCCAGCCTGGCCTTGGGCACTGCCAGGGATCCAGGGCTGGAATTCCATGCCAGCCCTGCCCACCCTGCCAGGGAACAATTCCTCACTGCCAAGAGCCCATCCAGCCCTGCCCTCTGGCACTGGCAGCCATTCCCTGGGTGCTGTCCCTGCATCCCCTGGAAATTGTCTCTCTCCAGCTTTCCTGGGGCTCCTGCAGGCCCTGCAAGGCCACCCTGAGCTCAGCCCAAAGCTTCTCCTGTGCAGGTGAACAATCCCAGCTGTGCCAGCCTTTCCTCCCAGCAGAGCTGCTCCATCCCTCTGCTCATCCTGCTGTTTCTCATCTTGTTTTTTTAATATTTTTTCCTATGAAACCTTTTGCAGCCATGTTTCCCACCAGCATCAAATTTATAATTACATAACAAATAATTTGTTATGTAATTATATGTCGGGTCCGGCTGTCTGTCTCTGCCCCGACACGGGTAGGGTGGTTCTTGGGTGGCACGCCTTTCAAAGGACGAGTCTGGACTCTTCAGCTTTTCGATCTTCAGATTGTTTATTATTTCTTATCTACAAAATTTTCTGTCTGCCCAACAGAGGTCTGACCTGCAAGGCAGCCAAGGGCACTCTGACCACCCACGGGGCGGTCATGTCTTTTTATACTAAAATCTACGTACATAATATTTACCTTTATTTTCCAATGCTTTTCACCCATGTTAGCAAGTGCACCTTTACCATAAACCAATCCCCAAGTGCCAACATCACCACAGGAGATGGAGGACAAGAAGAAGAAAGAAGAAGGACGAGACACGCCCTGATCCCTCCATCTTGTCTCCATAACCCCCCTGTACCAAAAACCTTAAAGTCTATATTTCACCCTCTAAATGTGTCCCTTTTACACTTTTCACTCTAAAGTGATTCTCTTGTCCTCAAACTCTTGTTACTTCTGTGGATGGATCAAAATCAAGCCACCAAACACTCTTGGCAACATTCCAGGATTTTCGAGACCCCCAAGGGTTCTCCTGGCATCTCTGGACATCGGGAACGATGTGCTGAGATCCCACAATTATAAATTTGTTTATAATTGCATTAACAAATAATTTTTATGTAATTATTTGTTATAATTACATAACAACTATTTTAGCAAAATCATCTTGATCTGAGGAATTGCATCATCAGCCTTGATTTCAGAGAGTGGACAGAAAAAATAAAGACATCTTATTACTAATAAAGTCAGAAAAGAAGATTTCTCTTCGGTACAATGCAAACCATTTTAATACTTTAATTTGGGGCTTTTTAACCACCACAAAAGAGCCAGGAAGGAATTTGGAGCTGTAAGCCCTGGCCCTGCACTGAGACATCTCTGTCTTGCTCTGACACATCCAGCAGAGCTCCATGAAGATGGAGAACAGCTCTGCCTGCACATAATTTCACAGTCAGGGTGTACCTGCCTGGGTTGGACCACATCCTCCAGGTTCTGCAGCTGAAATTGTGCTGGAAAGATACACTAAAAAAAAGGGAAAGAGGTGAAAAATTGTCCATAAAGCTGCACATTCAGGCTTTGCAAAGAAAAACGAGCTGTTCCATGGAATGGTTTGGAAAGCCTGGATCTGATCTCTTCTACTACAAATGCCCAGGAGCAGAGCTTTGAATTTTTCAAAACAAACAAGAAGGAATTTTAATTAAAAGGCATCGAGGAATGGCAAAATATCTTACCTAAATCTTGCTCCAGTTTTCAGTGAGTAAAGATTAATTTACCCTTAAATCACACAGAGTTTTCTGAAATGTTAAACATTTGAGAATTATGCAGCAGACATTAAAATCAAGTCAAGCTGCAAAACTCAGGAGATTTTTGTGCATCACATCCAGTCTGCAGAGTGGTAGAACACTTATGTTAATAGGACAGCATGAGAATGGTTGGGTGCTTATCATTTTATTAACCAGGTTTGCACACAACTGAATGAATTCTGGGCATAACCTAGCATTTGGGGAGGAGAAGAGAGAGCATTACAATAGGAAATAAGATGGATTTTTAAAAATGGAGAGACAAATTAAGTACTCCTTCTGATTGCATTTACTCTTGATTAAAATTTCACAAACCAGCTCTCAGGGAATGTAATTCTGACTAATATTGAGCTTCCTCCTAATTTTAAAATGCAGGAGACAATGGAGCTTGTACTGGATTTGGGTTTGCATGGCAAGGTTTTGGTGAACTGCAGGGGTGGATCCTCTGAGGAGCTGCCAGAAACCTCCCCCATCTCTGTTTGTTGTCTGCAATGGAATAAAATGCTTTATCTCCATTTGAGCACATAATTTCTCCCTTTACAAGTTTACAGCTATGAATATTTTATCATTATTAACAGTTAATAAGATTAAAAGCAGCAGCAGTGGCCAGCTCTGTGAGCTGACCTTTAATCAGTGGCATGAGGCATTATTTTGGAGGTGTTTAAACTCAGGAAGGACTCGAGTTAGCACAGTTTGAAACATCTCCATCACAGAGCCCTGTGTCTGAAGCACACTCTGCACAGTGGAAGTGCCATCAGCTGCACTGCCTGAAGAACACACAGATTTGCTGTAAATCTTTAGTCTGACTCACCCAGAGCTTGTCTGGAAACTCCAGTTAAAATACATCCTTAAAATACATCCTTAAAACATCCCAATCCCCCAGACACACACAGTACAAAACCTGCTGAGGTGAAGAGCTGCAGCAGGAACAGCACCAGGACAAGACTCTTGCAGAATAATTGACTTGTTGACAGGGATTGTGGCTTCCTGAGGCTCCCTGGGGATCTCCAGGCAGCCTCTCACTGTGCTGAGCTGGCATTCCCTCACAGGGAGCAGCCCTTGGGGCTGGTTTGGACAGGAAATGTGGATTCTATCTCTATCCTCAGCTGATGGCAAGCAGGAGCCTCCTGGAGCAGTCACAGCTTGGTCTGAGCACCAGGAGAGCCACAGGGTAATGAATTTCACCCTGTTCTGCTTTTTTGTTAGTGGACATCTCACATTTCTCTGTCATTTACAATAAATTCATCCATATCTCTGGTATAATATATTATATTTACTGTATATCAGCACTGGGTGATTCCCCACCTGCAGAGCTGCCCCAGGCCTGGGCCCAGCCCAGGGAGGAGCTGGAGCTGCTGCAGAGAGCCCAGAGGAGGCTCCAGGATGAGCAGAGGGATGGAGCAGCTCTGCTGGGAGGAAAGGCTGGCACAGCTGGGATTGTTCACCTGCACAGGAGAAGCTTTGGGCTGAGCTCAGGGTGGCCTTGCAGGGCCTGCAGGAGCCCCAGGAAAGCTGGAGAGAGACAATTTCCAGGGCATGCAGGGACAGCACCCAGGGAATGGCTGCCAGTGCCAGAGGGCAGGGCTGGATGGGATCTTGGCAATGAGGAATTGTTCCCTGGCAGGGTGGGCAGGGCTGGCATGGAATTCCAGCCCTGGATCCCTGGCAGTGCCCAAGGCCAGGCTGGACACTGGGGCTGGAGCAGCCTGGGACAGTGGAGGTGTCCCTGCCATGGCAGAGGGATGGGATGAGATGATCTTTAGGGTCCTTCCAACCCAAACCTCTCTGTGATTCCATGATTCCATGAGTTATCCAGGTCCAAGCCTGGCTGATGTCATTTATCAGCCCAAGAACCTGAACACTTCAAGTTATCGGGTGTCAAATCCTCCTCATCAAATAATAATCCAGGCTTTGGGGTGAGGGATAATGAGCAGGGGCCAAAAGCAGAGGGAAGTTGTGGATTCCACATCCCTGGAAGCATCTCAGGACAGGTTGGACACTGGAGCTTGGAGCAGCCTGGGACAGTGGGAGGTGTCCCTGCCATGGCAGGGGTGGGATGAGATGATCTTTGAGGTCCCTTCCAACCCAAACCATTCTGTGATTCTGCAATAATTCCTTGCAGGCATTAATTACTAAAATATCTCCTCAGCCTGAAGTGAGGAGGTGACAGAGCCCTGGGGTTCAGGCAGAGCAGCCCCTGCCCCGAGGCTGCTCAGGGAGGATAATCCCACGTGTGGGACTGGGGGCACAGAGGGAGGGTGCTCCCTGTGACAGCTCCTTCCACACCTGCTCCTTTGGGAGTGTGGGAGTGTGAAGAGAGGCAGGGGAGAGGTGAGGGATAAAGTTAGATGGAGAGAAAAGGAAAAGGAGACTGTTTTAGGAAAGGTGAAGGGCTGGGTAAGACAAGAGAGAAGGAAATGAAGAGGCTGTTAGGAAAATTAATCCACAAACATCAGAGGTTTGTGTCCAAAAAGGAGTCAGAGGAGTCCTTGTACTTTATTGGAATAAAGGGAGAGGCCATGGGGCATTCCCCTGGAATCTCTCCAATTTTTGGAGGATGCAGCCTCCCTTTTTATCCCAATTTCCTGGCTGCAATTCCCTTCTCTCTTTCCCCATTGGCTGAGGTACTTGAGGGGTACAGACTGCCCAGAATGCCTGACACCAGAGATTTCCCTCTCATGTATAACCCTCCCTTTTCATTTTAATTCTCATGGAATTTAGAGTTTTTTCTTCCTCATTGTTTCTTTCATCTTTCAAAGTCTAATTTCATTTATCAGCAAACCTAAAGTTTATTTGCAAAAGAATAAAAATATAATAATAATAAATAATAAATAATAAATAAATAAAAATAATAAAGGAAATATCTTTTTCCATTCATCAATCAGTGAATCCTTCCCATTGTTTCTTTTATCTCCCAGTGCTGGTTTTATCTCCCAGCAGACCCACAGCTTGTTTGTAAAGCCAAATGCACTGTTCCTCTCAAGCTGAAGGTGGGGGAGAGGAGAACAGGAGGGGAGGGAACAAACCCTTGGCATGGCACAAGGAGCACAATAACTCCGGGATTTCAGAGAGAGGTGGCCTCACACCCCTGCCTTACCCATTTAACACATATTTAATCATCTCAACTCCATCCTTAATGAGCTGAGCACTTCCCCCAGGGATTCCTTTGCTTATTCCTGGATAATTCCTCTGTGGAGGAGCTGGTTTCCCTCAGCTGGGGCTACAGGGAACCCAAAAACCCCGCTTAGACCCTGCATAAAAATTTTCAGTGGGCTGAACTTAGGGATGTGAATCCCAAGGCTGTGTCCAAATATCCATCCTTGGATCATTTCTGCTGCAGATCCTATTATTGCCTTCTTTAGCTCTGAAAAGTTAATGGTTAAGATAAACCAAAAGCTGCTTCAGCAGTGCCTCAGCATTTCTCTTTTTTATTACTTTTTTCAGTTTGGCCCAAAAAGATCTGTGCAAGCAACCAAAAATTTGATTTTCTCTCAGGGAGTAGTAAATGGGAGGTATTTTCAGGTATTTTTCAGTAGGATAGGGAGGTATTATCATTATTAGCATTCTTGCATTCATCTGACACATTACTTGTTCTTTTCCAACATCTCATAGCTTTTGAAGATTTTCTTCCTTTTTTGAGATAGATTTAACAACAAAAGGCTGCTAAAATTGGAAACTGTGTGAGACACTTCGGTATTGTTCAATCAGAGCCAAACCTGACACTGCAGACAGTTCTTGTTCAAGAATTTTCATTGAGGGAACATGATCACAGCACAAAACAAAGAAAAATGTCAGTTCCCCTTGTTCTGTGTTCATCATTTAAGTCTCACAAGGTACCCAAGGAAATAGGTTCAGGTTTGAGATGTTTGATCTGCTCTGTGTAGTTATAAGTTATTTTTATAATGCATCAAGGCAAGTAATAAACAAAACTTCTTTTATTAGATCATTATTCTCTTAAATAGTTTAAGTAATGGTCTCTAGATTAGTTCAGGCAATGCTTCTACTTATATTTTTCATCAGAAATCCTCAGTCTGTAAATATTCTTACAGTGATTCTTATTGAAATCTGGAATTTATTGCTACAAGAATACAAGCAACCAGTTGAGACTTTCCCTTTGGGGGGCACAGAAGCAATGAGCCCATAAAAACCCTACATATGCATTATTAACAGCTGAAAAGATTGGATAAGCATTTTTAAGTCTCTTTTCTGTAGAGAATCTCCTCTTTTGGGTTTCTACCAACTCTTTTTTTAAAAACAGAGTAGCTGCTGTTATCTCAAGGTAACTTACATTTCTCCTATTACAATTCAGAATATATTCATGATTTATGGCCTAAAAAGAAAAACAGCAGTTTCTTAAGAGTTTGATCCAAAGGTCTGTGCATTGGTAAGAACATTTCCACTGAAAATAGAGCTTTTCAGCATGCATTAGCTGCTCACAGCCACCCCACCTGCAGCCTGCAGATTTCCATGGCAGAGCACACAGAAGATTATCCACTCTGCCTTGAAGACCTTTTGCTGAGATGTAATTTATGCTGGTTTGTCCAAGCCTAAGTAAAAAGCTTTCAAACCTTCTCAGTGTAGCATCCCTGCCTCACTTTGTTGCCAGGATATTCTCCTTGATTTCCAGGGAGAACTTACACTTGCTGAATTTCACAGTGCAGGCAGGAAATGCTGGCTATAAGACTGAAATCCTCCACTGCAATTACCTGCATCCATAATTTGTCAGAACATCCAAGCTGAGCTTCTCAAAAGCAGGCAGAACACGCAGTTTTTTGGCTGGAAAACACAGGAGTGGAAGCTCTCGTGGTGTTCAGTCAGCCCAACTCATTGTCTTGGAATAGATGTATTTTTACTGGAATCTGAGGGAATCAAATAAATCTTTTGAATCCCTGTAGGATTTTTGTAGTGGGAGAGGAAAATTCAGCCTCTAGAGCAAAGGAACTAAGAAAATATAACTGCCTTTAATCATGTAATCACGCCACAACATTGCTTTGCTCCCACTTTGCTTCTGTAGGTACCCAAATTTATTTATTTTATTAACCTAAGCCAGAATTGTTGCTAAAATAATCTGCATCTCCTGACACTGTCACCCCTGTAAGTTAAGGATACTCAGATTCCCTCAGCTCTGAGGTTTCACTGCCAAAGGCAGGGTTTTTTAATAAGTTTTCAGTTTCATGTTCTCTGCAATAGAATTTTATAGTCTAAAATTGTGAAGTTCTTCAGGTTAAGTAAAAATGAAAACCTGAGACTTGCTACAGCTTAGATCTTACTTCAAATGTCAAAACCATAAAGTCTGTCTCTCTCTCACTCTTTTTTTCATAGATATGAATATTCTCTCTCCTGCAAATGCTCTTTTTCTTTTCTCCTTACCTTGTTCAAATTTTATTTTATTTATTTATGGTCTGGCAGATACAAGAGCATTAGTAACTGTTCCTGTTTACTGCACAGCAGATAGTAATATTAATCTGCTGATTCTGCCCCTAAAAGGATTTCCTACGCTCAGAACCACCACACACCATCCCCACTGTTTAATATGTGAATATTTGTTCCTCCTACTTAGAGAATGACACTGCATTTGCAATGGCTTTAACCCACAATTCTGTGAGCTTTGTCCCTTGAGTCTGAGGGGACCTGACAAGCTCCTCTAGAACTGCTGCTTGATTTTCTGCTTGGAAAAAACCAGAGATTTTTCCATCCCTATTTCACAGACCAAGTGTGAATGATGAGTAAGTTCACCAAAAATTATGAGAAATGTAAAAAAACTCCTCAATTCTAGAACCCAGGGAAATAAATTCAGTTCCTCCTGCTGCTAATGCAAATTTCCTCCATGTAAGACATCTTAGAGCTCCTGAGAGTGTTTTATGAGGTCTGAACACATTAATGAGCCCAACTCACCCCTGCTGCTCCATAACCCTGGTGAACCCAGCTCAGGCACTCCCTCCTTGAACTCTGCTCACTCCATCTATTCAAATATTGTATTTTAAGCTCATTCCAGCTGATGCAAATTGAAATCACCTCTTGTGCCAAGCACAGGATATTCCTATAAAACGCACTCTGAGCCATTCAAGTGCTGGGATCACTGCAAGGGAGTGCAGATTAGTGCTCAGCTTTGAGGCTGAAGATAAAGCCAATTTGCTGGAGATCACACAGTGCTGGGTCCTGCATGAAATTGTCTTTATAGGCCCTGCCCCAATACTTAATTTTGGAAAACCAGAAAAAAAAAAGGCAGTTGGGACCAACCTCCTTTCTTGGGACAGGCAAGACAGAAAAGGAAAAATAAACAAGATATTCATTATTTCTTATTTTGGGATGGGGAGGCAGGAAAAGCAACTCCCACAGGCTTAGGCAGGCCTTGCATGAAGCTTGAATTCTAGTAATAGTAAAATAATGCAATAACACAGAGTATCTCATTGTTCAAGGCCCTAAAGATGGGCTATTAAGCTATTTTTTTTCCTTTGTTGGATATGTTTGCAGATAGAAATGGAAGTTCCTACGGCATTTTTCCAGAGGAAGAGCTCCACTCCTTCCAACAATCCCTCTCCACCTAAAATAAGCCCTGCTTTTGAGAACTGAGTGTAGGCTATTGCTGGAATGAATAGCACATAATGAGAGCTGCATTTGCCTACACACCATCTCCCCAGAACCTGTGTCTAATTCATTACTGCAAAGCATTTGGAGATGTCACGAGGAGGAAAGACACTCCATAAAATTAAATTCTATTATTCTCACTTAATAATGTTTCCAACATGAAACCGTTTTCGTGTAGTTTGAAAAGTAATTGAAGATATCCCAAGATAGATTACTCCGAGCTAAAATTTCCAAAAAGGTTCTTCTTTGCTTCTTGCTCATTGAATTTGTGCTTAGTGATTGGGGAGCTATTGCCTTCAAGGATGTGTCAATTGAATTACCAGGGATTTGCTACTTCAAAAGTAAGAAAGCTTCATAAAATTATGTGTAATGGATATAATGGATGTGAGCTCTGATCCACAGCTGATGAAATACTGTCAGAAATTTGAAAGTTTTGGATTACCTCAGTAGATTCCTGATGTGTTGGTGAACCTCTGCACTTCAGAAGTACAAGAGATGTTTTAGCCATGCAGAAAACAAAGAAAAACCTTCCCTGAAGGCTGGGCAAGCTTTTAGAGGGACTGTGACAGGCTGGAGAGATGGGCAGAGAACTGTCTGAAGCTCAACCAGGGCAAAATCAGGGTCCTGCACCTGGGAATAAATAACTGCAGGCACCAGCCCAGGCTGGAGAGACCTGCTGGAGAGGGATGTGGAGTCCTGAGGGACACCGAGCTGTCCCTGGGCCAGCAGAGTGTCCTGGGTCATTGGGATGGGCACTGCCAGCAGGTCAGGGCTGATGCTGCCCCTGTGCCCAGCCCTGGGGGCACCTCTGGCTGCTGTGTCCAGCTCTGGCTCCTCAGCACAGCAGGGCCAGGAGTTCCTGGAGCTGAACAAGTGCCTGGAGCAGCTCCGTGCCCAGGAAAGGCTGAGGGAGCTGGGGCTGCTCAGCCTGGAGAGAAGCCCCAGGGAGAGAGAGGGGCCTCAGCCCTGCCTGGCCCTGCCTGGCCCTGGGTCTGTCCCTGGGTCTGTCCCTGTGTCTGTCCCTGTGTCTGTCCCTGGCTGTCCCAGGAGCAGGGAGGTCATTCTGTCCCTGCACTGCTGAGGGCACACCTGGAGTGCTGTGCCCAGCTCTGGCCCCTCAGTTTGGGAAGGACCTGGGGACACTGAGCACATCCAGAGGGGCCAAGGAGGCTGGAGAGGGGCTGGGAACACAAACCCTGTGAGGAAGCCCTGAGGGAGCTGGGGGTGCTCAGCCTGGAGCAAAGGAGACTCAGGGCTGCCCTCCTCACTCTGCACAGCTCCTGAAAGGGGCCTGTGCTCAGCTGGCCCTGGGCTCTTTCTCCAGCAGCACTGACACACCCAGAGCACACAGCCTCGAGCTGCACCAAGGGAAATCCAGGCTGGAGAGCAGGGAAAAGGTTTTTCCAGCAAGGGTGAGAAAGTTCTGGAATGGCTGCCCAGGGAGGTGGTGGAGTCCCCATGCTGGGTGTGTTTAACAAAGCCTGGATGTGGCACTGGGTGCCAGGGTTCAGTTGAGGGGTTGGGGCTGGGCTGACTCGATGGCCTTGAAGGTCTCTTCCAACCCAGGGATTCTGGAATTCTGGGAATTCTGGCTGTCCCTGGTCTGTCCCTGTGTCTGTCCCTGGCTGTCCCTGTGTCTGTCCCTGTGTGCAGAGGTCAGAGCAGGCCCAGGCTCTGCTCCAGGCCCAGCAATGGCCCCAGAGCCACGGGCAGGGCCTGAGCCCAGCAATTCCCCTGCACAGGAGTCACAACTTCTGCCCTGGGCAGTGCCCAGCCCTGAGCAGAGCCCAGAGGGGCTCTGGGGGCTCCTCCTGGGGACATTCCAGAGCCATCTGGACCCAGCCCTGTGCCCTGTGCTCTGGGATGGCCCTGCTGGAGCAGGGAGGTGGCACCAGGGACCCTCTGTGGTCCCTTCCAGTCTGACCCATCCTGTGACCCTGTGAAAATAAATATAATGATCTCATTAATTAGTGCCAACTGAAGCCAACAGCCACTAGAGAGGGAGTTTCAGGATGTGCCCTTGTCCTTCCATTAGAAAAATCACAAGGAGTTCTTCCACTGTCCTGTCCGAGAATATTCCATTATGAGACAAGTGACCTGGGAACTCAATGTTTTGATTCCCATCTGGAATTTGATTCAATCTTCTCCTGCTTGACATTGAAAATGTTATTTTTGTGCTGCCTGGTTGGCACTCCTGACGTCTTCTTGTACCCCTCTGACAGAAGCATGGCAGAGTCTGCAGAACAGGCTGTCAGACAAGGAGAGTTTTATCCAAAAGTTCCTGATTTTCTTTGGCTGAGAAGGGAAAGAGTGACGTGAGGGCCTCACTTTCTATATTGTCCCTATAAACCCATAAATGTTGCAACAGCATGACAATAATTTGAGATTAAATTCAGTGCAAGGCAGGACATCACAGCCTCAGATATTGTAGGACTGGGCAACCACTCTTTGGTCTGAAGGAAGTTGATAGAAAGGAAATCGCTTTAAAAAAAGAAAGAAAACAACTCCAGTAGAAAACGAGTTTGCATCTTCTTTCTTACACCCTCAGTTGAAAGAACTCACAAACAATGCAAAAAGTACAAAGCAGAATTTTAAATGGCCCTTTTTGCAAGTTGAAGTTATCATGCTTCACTTAATTTAAATTTCACACATCCCTCCTTGCACCACAACATCTCCTATTGTTGGCACTTTGGAAAGTTCACATCATTTCAAGTATGAAAAGCAGAATTTGCTGCTTTTCAGGCACCCAGAAGTCAGTAACCATGTGAGACATCCGCACACAACAGGGGCAGGGTCTGGCTCAGCTGCTCCTCTGAGTTTGTGGAAGATTTGGGTTCTTCACCTCAGAGCAGGCACCGGCAGTAAGAGCCCAAGGATTCAAAATTCCCTGCAGAAACCACTCTGTGCTGACTACAGAGCTATGAAAAACCTGAAATAGGAGCATCACTGTGCTAGGAGAGATAAAAAATGACTCCTCCTTTTCTTGATGTGTTTTCTGAGGTGGCAATTCTTGTTTACCCAGCAATCTCCAGAGGAAATACAGCCACAGTCAGCCCTTAAAGGCAACTCCTGTCCTGAAATGAAACATGGTGTTGTTTGCTCTTTTTTTAATCTTGTTTCATTTTGTTGTTTGCTTTTTTGTTGTCTTGTTTTGTGGTTTGGATTTGGGGTTTTTTTTGAAGGCAGCAAATCTCACTCTGCTGTCAGCCTGTGTTCAAACTCACATCTGCTAAAATCAGGAACAAAAGTATGTTTTAGTGTTTGATTCTCCCCCAAGTTAATCTCCTAGAACTCATTCTGTCAGAGAGGTTGGAATTCCTTCTTTATCTGCCATCAAAAAACAAATTTCTTAGAGGTGTTCTAGCTCCCTTAAAATATTCCATTTTGAAGAAACAGATGAGTGGAAAAATTTTCTAATTTCCAGATCTTCATGGGTGCATGTGTGCACATTCTGATAATCATTAGAGAAAAGAAAAAGGACAACATTTTATATAATAATTTCATAGAGTCTGAAATTAATTGATAACAGTACCAAAGGTTAATTTTTTTCAATAAAAGTATCTGGAAATTAGATGCAATTTAAAAACTTTCAGTATTCAGAAATTGGATGTATACAAACATACTTTTATCTACTAAAGAAGGAAGACCAGAACTTCAGTAGTCCTGGGCATTTCTTCTAAGAAAAGTCAAATAAACTCAAAAACTTGTCCTTTTATATATATTTAATAATATACTTTTCTATTTAATAATATCATTTTACTTTAAAATGAAATGCCATTCAAGTCTCTTTTGTCATGAGACTTCATCATTAGTAAAATGTATTTAATAATAAGCAAGAGGAAAGTAATAATATTTAATATCAATTTGTTATTAGTCTAATAAATCCAGCCCTCCATCTCCTGGGCTCAAATTGATCTTTCCCAACTGCTCACTCCTGATAAAGTCTGAGTTCTGTAGCAAAAGGAGGTGTTTTAAGGTCACATTATAAATCACCACAGACAAAAATTCCTGATGGTTTTCAGAGTGCTGTTCTTTCCTTTGATGATTAATGCCATGCAAAAAAAACTTTCATAGAGGACCTTTTTTTTTTGTAAAAAAACTACACTCTTGTGCTATTTCTTTCTTCCTTCCTTTTTTTTTTCTTTCATAGCAAAGCATGAATCTGATGCTGGATTCTACATTATCAGCATGGCTTAGGGCATTGTCCTCACTCAGATCCAGGACATAACCTTAAACCTTTCTTTTCATATAAAATGCTCTCAGGGGTGTATAAATGCAGTTCTGAAGCATTATCTGCTTGCTTCATGAATGCCATTAGTTTCTATTACTGTGACATTTGAGCCTTTTCCCTTTTTTTTCAGTAGAAGTCCAACTTTGTGAAGTGCAAGTAGTGGCATTTTGGTGTAGAAAATATTTCTTGAGGATTTTGTACCAGATAAAAGCCAGGACTGGGATAAGGTATTTAGGAGAGAGGAGAGGCTGTGAGGGGAAGCTGAGGGAGCTGGGCAGGGGCTGGGGCTGGAGCAAAGGAGGCTCAGGGGCCCTTGTGGCTCTGCACAAGTCCCTGCCAGGAGGGCACAGCCGGGGGGGTCGGGCTCTGCTCCCAGGGAACAGGGACAGGAGCAGAGGGAACGGCCTCAGGCTGGGCCAGGGCAGGCTCAGCTTGGACAGCAGCAGCAATTTGCCCATGGAAAGGGAGCTCAGGCCTTGGCAGGGGCTGCCCAGGGAGCTTTGCAGTGCCCAGCCCTGCAGGTGTCCCCTGCAGGTGGCACTGAGTGCTCTGGGCTGGGGACAAGGTGCCCATGGGGCAGATCTTGGCCTCAGTGACCTTGCAGAGCATTTCCAACCTCAGGGATTCTGGAATTCTGAAGTAGAGGTGGGCAGACCTCAGGTCCTCTGGAGTTAGGAAATAATCCTGGCCTTGATCAGCCTGGCACCCCTGCAGCAGGGTCTGCTCACGTCACACCCAAAGGGCCTTGGAAAACCACATTGTCCTGCCAAATAACACCTGGCAGGGACAATTCGTGGCAAATGGAACACAAACCCTGTGAGGAAGCCCTGAGGGAGCTGGGGGTGCTCAGCCTGGAGCAAAGGAGACTCAGGGCTGCCCTCCTCACTCTGCACAGCTCCTGAAAGGGGCCTGGGCTCAGCTGGCCCTGGGCTCTTTCTCCAGCAGCACTGACACACCCAGAGCACACAGCCTCGAGCTGCACCAAGGGAAATCCAGACTGGAGAGCAGGGAAAAGGTTTTTCCAGCAAGGGTGAGAAAGTTCTGGAATGGCTGCCTGGGGAGGTGGTGGAGTCCCCATGGCTGGGTGTGTTTAACAAAGCCTGGATGTGGCACTGGGTGCCAGGGTTGAGTTGAGGGGTTGGGGCTGGGCTGGACTCGATGGTCTTGAAGGTCTCTTCCAACCCAGGGATTCTGGGAATTCTGGGAATTCTCAGCCTGTGCCTTTCCCTGGTGCCGTTTTTAGCACAGACCCGGTCAATGGGAGATGTCACCACAGTGACTCCTGTCCCCAGCCACTCCAGCAGCTACTGAAGGTCACCAAAACCCTGCACCATGTCCCAGAGCTGAGATAAGGAGCTCCTGTTTGGGGATACTGCCGATTAAAGTCACATTTCCCTTACTGAGGTTTTTTGAGGAATGAAGAGCTGTGATCTGCTCACCTGTGACTCAGGAGAGCCATTCTCACAGCCTTGACACAGGTGGAGGGGTGGGGAGTCACAGAGGGGTCACAACAGCCCCACCACATCCTCTCAAAACCACTTCATTGGAGTTTCACAGGCTTTGCAGTTTTCATTCAGCCCAAACTTTGCCTCTGAAATCAGGAGATTGGGCCCAGCCTCCACAGCTCTGGCTGAGCTGTGCTTTGAGACATTGGATTTTCACCAAATTCAAGGGCTCTTGACTGACCAAGTTTCTGTCTCAGCTACAAATATCTGAAATGAAAAAAAAAAATTAAATTAAAAGAAAATAATGCAAGGAACAAGAGACAAAGACCAGCAGTTTTGCTTGCGAGTCTCTCAAGTACCTCAGTTCATCTCAGCATCAGCCCAGTGCCACACCACACACTCGAGCTCCCATAGAAAACCTATTTATTTCCAAATAAGTGCTTTTTTCCTGCAGTGTAAAAGGTTTGTGGGTTGCTCTTTTGTCAGCAAGGCCTAACAGGAGTATTTTAGCAGAGAGTGAAAAAGTGGGGAGGACTTCCTCCTCTGTTATCACTTTGATTGAATAATTTCAATTTCTCCAGCTAGATACACACAGATAAATAAATACAAGCTTCACACTTCATAGTAGAAAAAATTGAGAAATTACAAGGGAAAAAAAAAAAGCCCACAGAGGTTCAGGCTATTTAGGAGTGAAGTTAAATCCCTAAATAAAATAGAAATATATAATGGATGAATGTCCTCCCCTCACATTGCCACTTGCACTCAGGTGTATTTCTATTTCTCTATTACATATATATATATATTTGTTTTTCATTTTGTCTGTTCCCCCAGGAGAAGCCCCAAAGAGAAACAGAGATGGCCAAATTGACAGAGTCGATGAGTGAGTACAAATAGGAAGTTCAACCGCTTTCTTTTTCCATCTGTCCCCCTCCCTCTCATAAAGCCACAAACCCAGAACGCAGTGCTTGCATCCAGGGATCTCATTCAGCCCTCTCTTCACTCCCAAATTCATCATGAATCATTCCACTCCTAAAAAAAAAAATAAAGCAAAAGAAAATAGGAATCCCCAGAACAAGGGCTGCTATTTTCTTCATGCACTGCTTAAATCACATCTATTTGGGCTTAAATCCAGCAAAGAACCTGCTCCATGTTTGACTTTGTAAGCCTGAGGGGTTTTTTTTAAATAGAATGTAACTAATTGTGGATTTAATAAGTGCCTAATTTACTTGATTCATGTGTTCCTTTACAAGCTTACAGAAGGTCACTCTAAATCCAGTGCAATTATTCAGGATTGTTGCCTGTGCCACACATTCATCCCACAGGAATCATGGCCAGAGATGTATCTGGAAAGCTTTCAGTTGGTTTCTCTGGTTTGTGAGAGGTTTGTGTTGTGTTAAATGTGTGCCCAGCAATAAGTACTTTGTATTTTTGCCATATTTTGGGGATCTAGGTAATGGAGTAGTGGCTGTAAGCTTTTGTGGCTGAGAGATTCAGGCTGGATGATTCATTAGTGGACACAATCTGGAGACCATTTAGGGTGAAATCCTGGGAGACCACTGCCTCTCGCCCAAAATTTATCAGCTCCAAAGCTCATGGAAGCTTAAATGAATTGACTCAAAAGGGAGAAATATTTCACTGTGCTTAGCCAGAGACTACAGAATGACAGAAACACAGGTATGCACAACTTGTGTATGTCAAAAATTTCTTTCCAGTTACTTTTTTCTGCTTCTGTACAGAAAGCTTGTTCCTAGGGCAGCACTTCCCTGACTTTTTACTCCCCCAAATCCTTTGTTACCTTTTGAAATCATTCCCTGTATCTCCTTACCCATCTCATTGCAGGGCAGAGCCACCACTACAAGCTATCAAAAAATTATTTAAATATCAGAAACAGCCAATCCCACCAAAAGGTGCAGCAGGCCTGGGAGATCTTGAAGATCTCTTGTTCCAACCCTCCCGCCAAGGGTGGTGGGCAGGGGCTGGGATGGAATTCCCAGAGCAGCTGGGGCTGTCCCTGGATCCCTGGCAGTGCCCAAGGCCAGGTTGGAGCAGCCTGGGACAGTGGAAGTGTCCTTGGTGGCACTGGATGAGTTTTAAGGTCACTTCCAACCCAAACTCTTCTGGGATTCTCTGATTTTATATTGCTGCAGTATATATATAAAAGTATAAATATATATATAAAAATAAGTATAAGTATTTCTCCATGGTGCAGCCAAGCCAGGGTGGTAACAGAGGAAATCACAAAATTACAACTTAGCAAGGCCCAAAAAAGGACTGTGCCACTGTGGCCACAGCTCTCTTCACAGACAGAGAGCAGCAGACACAACTCTCTCCCAGGATTTTTCCTGAGAAGGGCAGTGAGAAGCTCAGAGAAGAAGAGAAAACAATTCTTATCTCTGTTCACTGCTCCTGTTGTTTTTGCACATGTGGAATGTGTTCTGGGGATTGTTTACCCAAAGTGATTGGTTACTTGGACACTGGTGAAGGTTGTTTGGATTTCTTGGCCAGTTGGGTCAAAGCTGTGTCCTGGCTCTTTCAGTCACAGGGGATTTTTTAGTATTCTTTAGTATAATATTCTTTAGTGTAGTATCTCTTTAGTATGTAATTTAGTATAGTATTAGTGCAATATAATTTAATATTTAATCCCTTTAATCCCTGTGGATGTTCAGTGTCACCCCTAGAAGCATCCCAGGACCCCACCAGGTGCTGCTGGATGTTGGATTGATGTGTAATCATGTCCTGATGGATGGAACAAAGGAGGAACCTCTTATCAAAGGTGGAAGCAGATAAATAGTATCTCCCAGGTCACTAGGGACTTGCTGGACTTTGCACAACCCTTCTGAAACAAGGTGAAGGAATATTGCCCAAAAGTCTTAGGGGAAAGCAATCAGACCCTCTGAGTGCTCTGAGGAGTCAGAGGAGAGGCCCAGAACACTTTGTAACTGATTGGGAAACCCCAAAAATTCCCTGTGCAGTTCCTTCACTGTGTTTGTCCTGCCAATTATTTTATCTGACTTAACTTTGAGAGAGAATGATGCTTAAAGGGTTTACTGCTGCTTTGTGTGAGGATTTTTTCATACTTCATGCAAGGCTTTTATGAAATTATCAGATCATTTCGTGGCATTTTAAAATATTTTTAATAAATCCTGGACAGGGTTGCAAGGTGTAAATAAAATTCTTAGGGAATGTACAGCAGTACTTATTTTAAAACTGGTGCAGAGTAAAATGAGATAAATGAAGTAGATAAATGGACCTCGACTTGGACTGCAGGACCTTTTTCTTGGAACTGAGAAAATAAAGAAGGACATTCAAGGCCTGAGAGGGTTTCAGAGACCTGGAGAAATGGCTTGATCATGGTACCAATATAACAGAATTATTACTTGCCTTCCTGTTTCACCCAAGAGCTGCTCTCCTCTCTTCCCTTTGTTCTTTGCACAGCCCCAGGAAAAATCAATCCCCTTCCCAGCACTGCTCTGTATTTTCTCTCTCTCAGAACACCCTGCTGAAGTTGCCAAGCACTGCTCACTGCCCCTTCTCCTCCATAAAGATTTTCTGGATGTTTCTGCACTAATCAAAGCCCCTGGACCTGAGATTCACATCACACCACACACCAAGAGGGAGACTGAAGGAGCACTGATGCAGAGGTTGTTCCAAGGCTGTTTTTGTTTTTTGGGTTTTTTTCTTTGCCAGCAGGAATAAGACTGTATTTTTGTCACATTTTGCATTTCCATTCTCAGAGGCTCTGTCACATTGAAGGGAACATTGGTAAGGAAAAAAATGCATTGTTGTTATTTTCTGTCCTCTTTCCATAGAACTTTTATGGTGATGGAAAGAGATGAGGTATCATGACAGAGCCTTATACTTGAGATCTGTTTTCCTTGAAAGTTAAAAAAAAAAAGTGAGGGGGGAAAATCATTTTAATACAACAGTTAAAGTACAAACTAGCAAGAAATGTTCTGCTAAATTTTTCAGGATAGTCCCTAAGAGCTGATACAGAAGCAGAAATGAACACCAAATAACACCACTCTTTGCCTCAAGTTATTATTTTACAACTCTTGCACAGAATTAATAGAAAGCCACCACAATTACACTGAGCCCCAGGGAACTGTCCAAGAATTCCTTTATAATGCCTTAAAATCCATATGCATTTTAAAATTTCTTTATGGCTTGAATTAGTCAATTTTCCTCATATAACCTCAGAATACTTAAAAGCTGAGCACATCCAGGAAGCCAAGAATGAAATTATTTTCCTTGCAACTTTTGTTTTCTTCTTTCCCTGTTGTTCTTAAGGTCCCCATGCCCCAGTGATCATTTTTAACCCAAATGCCATCACCAGGCCTGCAAATGGCTAAATCCCAGCAGGGAAGGTAGGAGAGCAAATATTTGACAGCAGAGGAAGGAATCAAGTGTTCATCCTGACCTATTTGGCTAATAAAAAAAATTATTTAGAGAAATATCCTCTACAGAACTCTCCAGTCCTCAGGAATGATCCTCATTGGGAATGCTTTGTGGAATGAGCACTACAAGGTGTTTAGTGAGTAGCCAAATATGTTGGTGTCTTTAAGAAAAGTCATTTTGAGGCTGTCAAAGTTCTCAGCTTTGCAGAAATGTGGATCTGGGGTGCCATGAGCAGAGGGAAGCTGCTCCAGGCTGGGAAGGGATGGGAAATGGGCAGGGCTGGGTGTCAGACACTGACATCCAGCTCAGATCTGCTCCCCCAGCAGGGACTCAGCAGGGACCAGCTCTGCTTGCTCTGCTCTGCTGCCCAGCCACTCCACACACACACCTGCCTGAGGACAGCCAGAGGCAGCAGAGCTGCTTTAAAATAAGGCTGTTCCTTCATTTGTTACAAAAATGTGAGCTCCAAATGTCCGTGGATGTATTTCCAAATGATGAATACTGAGACCTCAGATGGCTCCAGATAAAACCTTCTGAGTTAAGGATACTATGAATTTTACTCAGAGAGGCTAGAAAGAATATAAGCCAACCTGAAGGAGTTTCAGGAGCAGACAAACCCCAGGAGAGAGTTGGTTTATCATGAAGTGCTTCTCCCTAAAGGTTTCTTTTTCTTGTCTGTGGTGTCTGAGCCTGAAGTGCCCCTATTGCTCTCTCAGACTTGTAGGGAGAATTTATAGAGAAAAAATGTTTCTGCTTTGAGTTACTTGAAAGTCACAGCATTTCCAGATTTACACGTGCCAGGGTAGTCTGGAATTTAATTTTTTGAGCAGTTCTGATGATTTTGAATTAGTGGTTTATGACCTGTAAGAATGTTTGCTGCTTGGGACATTACAGCAAATACATATCCAACCTTCTCTCTGGCTATAGGACATGGTAAAATTCCTACTTCTACCTATTTCCCTCCAGTACTACATATTTTATCTTTGCCTTTTGTTCTGTTTCCTGGGCTGCATCTACAGAATTGTTGGCAGGAATTTAGGGGGAGAGTGTGCCCTGTTCCCTGCTCAGGTGATTTCCCACCTGCAGAGCTGCCCCAGGCCTGGGCCCAGCGCAGGGAGGAGCTGGAGCTGCTGCAGAGAGCCCAGAGGAGGCTCCAGGATGAGCAGAGGGATGGAGCAGCTCTGCTGGGAGGAAAGGCTGGCACAGCTGGGATTGTTCACCTGCACAGGAGAAGCTTTGGGCTGAGCTCAGGGTGGCCTTGCAGGGCCTGGAGGAGCCCCAGGAAAGCTGGAGAGAGACAATTTCCAGGGCATGCAGGGACAGCACCCAGGGAATCGTTGAGTCTGTGAGGGTCCCCAGGACAAGGGAAGAGATGAGAATCTGACTCCATGTTCTCAGAAGGCTGATTTATTATGATATGATATGATATGATATGATATGAATACTATACTAAAACTATATTGAGGAAAGAGAAAGGACACAGACAGAAGGTTTAACAAGAATGGGAATGAAAATCTCATGACTGCCTCCTCAGAGTCTGACACAGCTGATGGTGATTGGTCATTAAGTAAAAACAATTCACATGAAACCAATCAAACCTGTTGGTAAACAATCTCCAGCCACATTCCAAAGCAGTGAAACAGAGAGAAGCAAATGAGATGATATTGTTTTTTCTCTGAGGCTCCTCATCTTCCCAGGAGAAGAAATCCTGGGCAAGGGGATTTTTCCAGAAAATATGACAGTGACAGGGAATGGCTGCCAGTGCCAGAGGGCAGGGCTGGATGGGCTCTTGGCAACGAGGAATTGTTCCCTGGCAGGGTGGGCAGGGGCTGGGATGGAATTCCATCCCTGGATCCCTGGCAGTGCCCAAGGCCAGGCTGGACACTGGGGACATTGGAGCAGCCTGGGACAGTGGGAGGTGTCCCTGCCATGGCAGGGGTGGGGTGGGATGATCTTTAGGGCCATCCTATGATTCTGTGATTTTAACCTTTTCATGCCCACACCAGCAGTCAGTGGTGCAGCAATGCTGCCCTGGGTGGGCACAGCCCCTTGTGCAGGTACAGAACCAGGCCTTTGAGAGCTGATCCTAAAGCCTGGCTTTCCTCTCCTCACTCCAGAGCCCTGATTATTCCCTCTCAGAAAACATTTCTAAGGACAGACTTCCAGTTCAACATTTCACACTGGTATCAAGTGCCACCCATTTGTTACAGAGTGCAAAATTCAAAAGCAAAAACTCCAAAACACTTGGAAAAGTTATTCAAGAAAAACATTTGCCTTTGCTTGGGGGAGTAATTTATTTTGAAAATATCCAGATATCCTCTGGTTATCCTTTTTTTTTTTTTTGAGGTGTGCCAAGAGCAGAATAGGAAGGCTGGTTTTCCCACAATATGCATTTTCCTTATCTCATGTTCTGTTGTTACAGTTATTACTAGAGAAGAAGTTTTGTACCAAATATTAAGCTACAGATGGAAGTGATACATCTAATTATTGTTGATTCCACACTGTTTATGTAGGTTGATAACATTTATTTCCAACTTAACTCCCTAAATCTTTGGTCAAATTTGAATTACATGTAACCAGAATATGTATGATTTTATTATTGTTGTTGTTTTGCTTGTTTCAGCAGAAATTAGCTGATGCATACAATCAAAAGTACAGAAAGAACACTGCTGTTATTAAATGAAAAAAACAGTTTATTCTTTGAGGCAAAGGTCAGGTTTGAGGGGAGAATCAAATTCTAAAGTAGGGATTCATTATGCAGGAAAGCAAGAATTTTATTGTCTCAGTGATGCACTGACAGGGGCCTAGAAGAGCTGTGAACTTATTTATGCAATAATTAACAAAGGAAACTTGTCTTAGGCAGGAAGATGACTGACAGCTTTTCCAGTCATGGGTATATAACATTGTGAAGAGCATTTCTTGGCATTTTCTGAGCTTTTAAGGGTCTTATCTTTACCTTTTCTCTGCAAGTGTGAAGGACAAAAATTGGTTGGTTTTTTTCCCCAAATGAAAACCAAGACTCTCACAAAGTCATTTGATTCTAGAAGCTTGGGTTTTTCAAAAAACATATTAAATTTTGATAGCACTGCTAATATTCCTTGGCTAAGCTAAAAATCTTTGTGAAAATTAAATTCCAAATCTCAGGGATGAGATAACCAAGAGCTGAATTATGAATGAAGTAAAAATTTCTGGTTTTCTATTTAGGAACAGTGATTACATATAAGCTACACTGGACTTCTTCTCCTTGAAACAGAGTATTTCCTGTTCCTTCCACTTTTATATATATTTTCCTTTCTTTTTATTAGCTCCAGGTCACCCATTGCTAAATCACCCACTTCTAAAATAGAGGCTGCAGTCAGGCTGCCACTATTTAAACATTCTCAATGTTCTTTGCATTCCTGGGGCCCACAGCAGAGTCAAGCTGGGTTTTCCAGTCCCATCCTTCCCAGGACAAGGTGGGATTTCATTCCCTGCTGCATCAAAGTTGTTTAGGTACAAAGATAAAGCACTTTTAGACAAAACACTTTCCCAGCTTCCCAGGACACTGCTCTCTACAATCCCAATCCATGGTCCTATTGCACCAACATCTTCTGAAGGGAAAATTTGTGACTGTGGATGAGTTGTGGTATGAGATACACTCAGGAATGAAATTTTCTTCAGAGGGCAAATATATGCCTGGGAGGTTGGAAATTATAATTGATTTAAGCATGTGTAGAAATTTAATCATGAAAGCTGAAGTCACTTCAGATTTTAAGGATCAGATTTTGAGGACCTTGGTCAAAAATGTCAATTAAATGGTTTAAGCCTTTACTGAGACATCATTTTCTCATCATACCCAAATAATAAGTGTATGTTCAATTGTGGGCCAGGGAGAATTGCCCTCTAACTATCCCTGGCAGTGCTCAAATCCAGCTTGGAGCGGCCTGGGACAGTGGAAGGTGTCCCTGCCTATGACAGGGGTGGCACTGGATGATCTTTAAGGTCTCTCCCAGCCCAAACCATTCCATGATTCTATTTGGGGCTCGGTTTCATAATTTAAAGGCTCTTCTAATGCAGAGCTTTTTCTGTGGATTTTATTTAAAATCCACTTAAATCTTCCAGAGGTGCCAACCAACTTCTTCAACTGGAGAGGTGAACATTGCACAGTGCTGGAAGTGCAGCTTCCACCTGTAAAGAGTAGGGAGTTCATACTCAGGATAAAAAAATAGTCATTAAAATGTCTAATCAATTGTCTCCACAGAGAGCAGATGAGTCAAATTCAAGGGTGAAAAAAAGGATCAATATTTCTGAAAGCTGTAGAAGCCTTTCTCTCTTGGATCAGCCTTATCAAGCAGAGAAAAGACCACAATGGATTTTAGTTCTAGGAAATAGAATGTGAGAGACAGCAAAGAATGCTGGTCAACAGCTAAGGGAAAAACAAACCAGAAAAAAATAAAGCATTTGAGATGTATAAGTACAGCTGTTAAACATGTAGTACCATAAAGTATTGGATTTTTAAAACCCTAGACTTTGAAAATTGTTTGCAAAGGTGTCCAGAATCGATGACTGGAAAATATCATAGAGCATGGCAAGATAAACTATTTGATGTGAAAGAGAAATGTCCAACTTCATTGGGAAAAGGGCCCAGTTGCACTTTCCAGTATAAACAATGAGAGAAAGGTTTTTTCAGGGTGTTTTGGACAGATGTCTTTTAATTGCCTTTTAATCAGGTATTAAATTAATCCCTGAAGCTGGACTATGTTCTCTCTGTATTTTTCACCTGCCTTCATTGCTCTCCAAACATTTGTCAGGGGATAACAGGGACAATATTACCCATATTAAAGGCAAATAATGCATGGAAGTGTGTGCACAGAACACATTAATTCCAAGTGTTATTGCTGAGTGACTGTCCATACTCACAGCTCAGCCTCTTCTAACTTTATTTACCACTATTCCTTTCACCATAAAATATCCTGAATTACATGGAGGAGAAAACCAGAAAGACTCCAGTGAGAGTCATTCCCCACAGTGAGAGAGCTGTTAAAATATAAATAAACAAGAAGGCAGAGACCTGCAAGATCTGTCCCCTTCTGAGGGAGCCCAGAACTGTTTTCAGAGCCAGGGTTTGGGCAATGGGGCTGTTCTGTTCCTCCAAACCAGTCAATCCCTGATTTCAGCATTCCTCTCTTTGCTGCTCCTGCCCAGGAATGTCTCACAGGTTTCTCTCTCTGCAGGAAAAGGAGGACACAGCTGTGTTCACCTGCTGATCCTCACTGTTGGCACTGCACTGAAATTCTGCCATGTAATGAGAGATTGCTCTTTCTTCCTAAATAATTCCCCTATCTCCCTTCTTCAAACATTTGCCAGCTTGCAGAACCTCTCTCTAATCACCCTGTTAGATTTTGTAATCCAAATCAGCACCCAGAGCCTGCAGTCCTGGTTGTTCTTTGCTGAACTCCCCCCACTTTGCCA
Organism: Molothrus ater; assembly: GCF_012460135.2. Classification (NCBI taxonomy): domain Eukaryota; kingdom Metazoa; phylum Chordata; class Aves; order Passeriformes; family Icteridae; genus Molothrus; species Molothrus ater. Next base: position 2,950,028 of record NC_050479.2, on the reverse strand, counting down.
TCCTCACACTCCATAAGTACATTTATTAATGCACATACCTGTAAGAAAAATAGTGCAAAACAGAAAAGTTCATCCAAAATAAAACTCAGGGCAGACACAGGTGGTGGTAAAGTTCCTCAGACAGGTGCACTTCTCCTTGCCCCCTGACACCACTGAGGTGCTGTGGCACCTGAAATCCTCAGTGCAGGAGAGCCCTGGAGGGGCTGGAGCATGTCCAGGGCAGGGAATGGAGCTGGGAAGGGGCTGGAGCCCAGGAGGGGCTGAGGGAGTCTCAGGGTCTCTGCTGCTCACAGTGACCCCAAGACGTGTTGGAAAGTCTCTTTTCCCAGCCCAGCACTCAAAGAAGGAGTCAGAGCTCTTCAGTTCTTGGTCTCAAGGTTGTTTCTTGTATCTTATCTGTAAAATTTTTTCTCCTGTCCAGCTGAGGTCCACTCAGCAAGTCAGACAGAGGCACTCTGCCTGCCCCTGGGGTGGTGTTATCTTTTTATATAAAAAACTACATATACAATATTTACAATTACTTCCCAATCCCTATCACCTATGTTAGACAGTGAGCTTCTACTCTAAACGAATCTAAAAGTGCCAACATCACAGCAGAAAATGGAGGCCAAGAAGAAGAAGGAGAAAGGCTGGACACACCCAGTTCCTTCCATCTTTCCCCCTGAACCCCCATTCTAAAAACCCCAAAAATCTATTTTTTTACCCTGTGATAAATTCACTATCATTCTACTTGAACTTTTGTGGCTTGCATATCTTCATCTAAGGTTGGTAATTTGCTCCATGTGGATTTGCTCCATAATCCAATTTGCTCCATAATCAAAACCACAGGCATCTTGGGTTCTGTGCCAGGTGTGACCATGTTCACAGGGGTCTTAGGATGAGGGAAGACACCAGGATCTGACTCCATGTTTCAGAAGGCTGATTTATTATTTTATGATATATATTGTATTAAAACTATACTCAAAGAATAGAAGAAAGGATTTCATCAGAAGGCTGGCTAAGAATAGAATAAGAAAGAATGATAACAAAGGCTTGTGGCTCAGACTCTCTGAGCCAGCTGGGCTGTGATTGGCCATTAATTAGAAACAACCAACATGGGCCAATCACAGATGCACCTGTTGCATTCCACAGCAGCAGATAACCATTGGTTACATTTTGTTCCTGAGGCCTCTCAGCTTCTCAGGAGGAAAAACCCTAAGGAAAGGATTTTTCATAAAAGATGTCTGTGACAGCCAGGGTCTCTGAGCCCCCTGGCAGGGGTCTTGGCAGTCCAGGACAGCCAGAGGAATGTCCTGAACTCCGACAAGGGAGCTGGGCAGGGGCTGAGGCTGGAGCAAAGGAGGCTCAGGGGCCCTTGTGGCTCTGCACAAGTCCCTGCCAGGAGGGCACAGCCGGGGGGGTCGGGCTCTGCTCCCAGGGAACAGGGACAGGAGCAGAGGGAACGGCCTCAGGCTGGGCCAGGGCAGGCTCAGCTTGGACAGCAGCAGCAATTTGCCCATGGAAAGGGAGCTCAGGCCTTGGCAGGGGCTGCCCAGGGAGCTTTGCAGTGCCCAGCCCTGCAGGTGTCCCCTGCAGGTGGCACTGAGTGCTCTGGGCTGGGGACAAGGTGACAGCACAGCTGGGACTTTGTGACATTGGAAGACTTTTCCAGCCTTAAGGACTCTGAGATTCCAGGATCTGGGAGGTCAGATCTGAGCCTCCTGTCTGACTCCAAGTGTCCCTCCATGGCTTCAGGCAGCTCCCACTTCACCCATGGAACAAAGGGAAGCTGCGTTCTCCTCCCACTGCCTCAGGATGAGTGATGGGGAGACGATTGTGCTTCCAAATCATGACACTTTCAATTACCATTTTCCTTCATTCACAAGAGCTAAATCACACAATGATTGTCACTGTCTGACATATTTATCATTGTCAGGCTGAGCCTGCTCTCTCTACATCACAGGATTCCTCTGTTTCTCCTGGGATCCTACACAATGAAGTCATGTCATGTGTCATGAAACATTTGCTCACCTACCTGCAAACCAAAGGACAACAAACAACATCACTCCCTGTCCTTAGAAATGGCACATTTCTGTTGAGGTTTAAAACCTATACTTTCACTTGACAGTTTGGGTGGCAGTTTAAATTTCTTCTTGTGTTCTGTGTTTTAGTATTGTTTGAGTAGTTCTTTTAATGACAGGTAAAGAATAATTCCCTCTGAGATCTCCTGGATGGTGTACTGGCAAATTTTCTTCTTTCTTTTTTTTTTTTTTTTTTTTAATAAAGCAGCACAGAACTATCTCCAGACCTCCTGCTAAGTTAGCTTTCTATGGCATATTGCTCTTGCATGCAGTTGAGTCTCTTTTTGGTGATAACATTATTATTTAGGGGAGTATTACTATTTAAGGCACAAGTAACTCATGCTGGTGCACTAATTTGTGGGTGAAGGCTGTGTATTTTTAGAATCCATTCAATCATGTGTGCTGGGCTGTAATGTTTCAAAGTGAAATCTTGAAAAGCACCATACAAACCCCCTGAAAGTGAACAGAAAAACTCCTACTGTTTCTCTGCCTCCTAACTTGATCAGATGCCCATGATCAGAACATGAAAAGGAAAGGGAGAGGTTCATGAACACTGCTAAATTATTTATTTATCCCAATAGATTTGAGTGGGTAAATCTCAGTGAGGTGTGACTTTGCTGACTGCTAGTCAGGTATATCAGAGAACAAGAGTTATTTCATTTATTTAATTTATTCTTTATCAAAATTATTTCTTTATCCCAATAATTTGAGAGGTTGATCCCAGTGAGGTGTGGCCTCACTGATTGCTAGTCAGGTACATCAGGGAACAAGAGTTTATCCAGAAAAGTTGTGGATTTCCTGGAAAACTTTAGGGCCAGGTTGGGTCTCCATGAAACATTTCGCTCCTGCAAGATCCTATTTTGGACACCCCAGCTCCAATCAAACTCTTCTCTTTTCCTTCCCTCCCAATTCCACTTCCAAAGCCTTGACAGAAGATTTTATTGATCTGCATCTTCCCACTCAGCAGCAGAATGCCTGGAAATGCTTCTTAAATGTTATTGACTCTGATCAGGGATTAATTTCTTTTAAAATTTTTTAATTAAATGAGTGATAAACAGATCCCATAACAGAATCTGTCTAAAAAAAAACCCAAAAATCCAAGGCCTATCACTAAACTTGATAAGGCCTTTCTAACAATCCTTGCAGTGCACTTCTCTTTTTCCCATGGGATAAAACAGCCATAGCAAACAAATTTAATAATTGAAGATAAGACGAGGTGAAAAAGTTACCAAATTATATAAAATTTATAATGTACAAATGAAAATGAGGGGTGGGAATGTGTAATTTTAAGTTCAGCAGTGCTTTTTCATTTTAAGAACTCTTTTCAAACTTCCTTAGGAACAGAGAAGAGGTAAAGTAGAGTGGCAAAACCAAATTTTTAAGAAAAAGGAAATATATAGAGAAGGGGGCTGGGGGAAACTCATTTTTATCAAAAGATTATAATTTCAAATTGAGCCTGCATTGTGTGTTACTATAGAAACTCCCATTTTGTGGCATGTTTGTGGGGAAAAAGTCAAAAGTTGCATTTTAATGAAGGCAGATCACACATTGGCTTTCCTCGGGAAAGCCAAATAAAAGAGAAGTTTCTCTCCAAAATTGGATAATTACCCCAAATAAGGTGAGCTAATTAAGGTCACTGGGAAGGGATATTAAATCCTGAAGTGCCAATATGTTATGTTCATTTTTCCATGCCAGTCCCTGCCTTCCAGATTGTGTATTAGATACTGCAGGAGCCTGATGGATTGAGAGGCTCGTTGCCATGGCAATATTTGCTGCTTTGCTGGTATTCCCTACAGAAAGTAAAGGATTTTTTTTTTCCCTACTCAGTTAGATAAATTGGCTAAATATAGCCAGGGATGTTGGGGAACTGAAACAGCAGAATGTGCTGGGGGGAGGATCTGGGGAAGGACTGGGATTTGTGAGTGGTGAGGAATCACAATGGGATGTGGAACAGTGAGGGGAATGGGGAAACTGGGAAAGGGAAAAGGGAAGGAAGGGAAAAAGAAGAGAGGAAAAGGAAAGGGAAAGGAAAAGGAAAAGGAAAAGGAAAAGGAAAAGGAAAAGGAAAAGGAAAAGGAAAAGGAAAAGGAAAAGCTTTTATCTCCTACTTTCAGAGCATATCTTGCTTTTAGAGATGGGAAAGGGAGAATGGGCAGTGCTGCCAGAGCTGCTGGTGCTTTGCTGTGCTCCAGGTAATTAATAACCTCAGGGACAGCTAAGAGGTAAAAACCTCTAAATTTTAAAAATTTAAAAAGTAAAGCAATGAAATTGCTTACCACTGAAATTGTCAGTGTAAATCAGAATTTGAGCTCCAAATATAAGCCGCCTTCTTCTGTTCTGGTTTTTTTGGGGAGGTTTTTTTTGTTAATCTTTGCTCACAGCGTTTTTAAAGCAAGGTGTTGAAACCATTTCCATCCTTCTCTTGGCACAGGGAAAGCCAATGTGCTCCAGTCAGATGTTAGGGAGTGCTGTCTCTTCTGGAGGGTTCAGTCTGTAGCTCAGAGGTGTGGGAAGAGTGCGACAATGTGCTTTCTTTTTAATATTAGCCCATCTCAGCCAAGCATCCATGGATTGCTGCAGAGTTAAAAAAAAATAAAAGGCTGGTTTGTTTCTTCCTCTTCTGCACTCCTCTTATGCACAGAAATGCACTGATAAATCCATAGTGTTTGCCTTGAGACTTAGAAAGAACCTGTTCAATAAGACTGACCAGGCAGCTGTGACTGTCCTTGGGGATACTTCACTTCCCAGCCACCCTTTCCTCCTCCTTTCCATGCCAGTCATCCATCAGAGTTTTATATTTTTTAGGATATCAGACAATCACACCATACTGTTGTGACAGACATCTTTTATGAAAAATCCTTTCCTTAAGATCTTTCCTCCTGAGAAGCTGAGAGGCCTCAGGAACAAAATGTAACCAATGGTTATCTGCTGCTGTGGAATGCAACAGGTGCATCTGGGATTGGCCCATGTTGGTTGTTTCTAATTAATGGCCAATCACAGCCCAGCTGGCTTAGACAGAGAGTCTGAGCCACAAGCCTTTGTTATCATTCTTTCTTTTTCTATTCTTAGCCAGCCTTCTGATGAAATCCTTTCTTCTATTCTTTGAGTATAGTTTTAATATAATATATATCATAAAATAATAAATCAGCCTTCTGAAACATGGAGTCAGATCCTGGTGTCTTCCCTCATCCTCAGACCCCTGTGAACACGGTCACAATACTGTGGCAAGCCATGAATGCAGCTCTTGCAGCAGAGGGTTCACACTCACAAGGAAGAGCACAAAATGTGTAATTCAGGGATCTGGAGATTCCCTAGGATGGGACTTTTCCTGAGGGAAAACACTTGTAAAAGGTGCAGGGTGAAGAGGCAGAGGAGAAAAGAGCAGCTCTAAAACCAAGATCTAATTCCTCATGCTTTCTGAAAGGCACAAGGAACTTTAGAGAGGAAAAAAAAAATACAGGCAAAGGGCAGAAAAGTGGGAACACCAGTGGGGCAGGGAAGAGTGGAGGGGGATGGGAGAGGCAGGAAAGGCAGCAGCTTTTCAGACTGTGCTTCACTCTCTGTGTGTCACACAGAGTTTGCATTACAGCAGTCCCAGGGATGTGATCAGATAGAGAAGAAATACAAGAAGACCCAAGCAAGCAGTGAAAGAGTGAGGGAAAGCAGAGGAATTAAAGATGATGCTGAAATGGTGAAGTGCTGTTGAGACAGAAATAACAGAGCCCTCTGTTCACACCAACAGCCAGAGCTGGGAATGAAGACAAGAGAGAGGTTTGGAAGAGAGGAGGAAAGTAAAAAAATCCTTTATCAGGCATATTAATATTCAGTTGTCAGATAGACCTGAAAGAAATTAAACTAAAATTCAGAGAATTAATTACAGTCCAACAGAAACAGAGAAAAGTTGCAAGGAGGGAAGAGAAAGGTGAGAATCTTAATATCCTATTTCCACATGGATAACCTCCTCAAATCCACATTTCTTTGAAATTACAGGTAATAGAAATATGCCCTTGAATCACTCACTGTTCAAAACCATCAGGCTTTAGGGTGAGGGATAATGAACAGGGACAAAAGTAGAGGGAAGCTGTGGATTTCATGCCCCTGGAAGTGTCCAAGGCCAGGTTGGACACTGGGGCTTGGAGCAGCCTGGGACAGTGGGAGGTGTCCCTGCCATGGCAGGGGTGGCACTGGATCATTTCTAAGGTCCCTTAAACCCAAACCATTCTGGAATTCCATGATTATTGGAACAGAGGGATCAGGCTGATGGGAGTGGAGCTATTGGGATTTCTAATTGGTTTTGTGGTGTTTTGGTTTGAGTTGGGTTTTTTTGAGAGGAAAGCTGTTTTTTTAATAATAACTCACACAAAATAAATGACAAAAAGATTCATCCTATCATTGAAGAAGGATGTAGGATCATTGGGAATGAACATGCGTTTGTAAAACAAACAAAGAAAAAGAAGAAAATAAGAGGTGCTTATAAATGAGATCCAAGGAGAAAGAGCACAGAAGCTGAGGAGCAGCAAGAGAAGAGCACAGAAAACTCTTTACAGATCTACAAAAGCATAGGAGGGGTTCATGGACTCCTTGATGAGAACAAACAAATTAAAGATGCCATTACCAAACTGAGCAGGAGCATTTTCAGAAGAGCAGCTCCAGTGAATGCTTTGTAGGTGGGACACAGGAAAACAGAGAGTTGGTGTCCCTTTGGAAATGCTCATCTGCAGTGTGTCTCTCCATGATCACCACTGATCATGGCTATGAGGCCACTGTGCTCAAATAAATGCCAGCTGCACACCTGTATATAAAAAATTTTATTTTCTTAGGCATAGACTGGGAGGAGCTGAATTTTCCACATAGGAATGTACATTTCTGTGCCAGGATTTTCAACAAAAAATGTCAAAGAATTGACAAGAACAAAGATGTGGGTGGGATGTGTCTTATCAGACATTCCCAAGGTGACAACAGCACAACAGATGTGGTGTTTGAGCTTTTGTGAGCCCCCAGCAGAGGGGAAGCTGCTGGAGAACTGTCTGTTATTGATTCACACTGCTCAGAATCCATTTGTACTGGCTGGTTTGGGAGCCATTCTAATTTACAGTCTGTCATGCAAATTGCTCTTGGCCTGTGAAATATTAATCTATTAGATAGACACCCCATGCCTGCACACTGAACACATGGACTCCAGATCCTTGGGGAATTTGCTTTTTAAACAACAGATTATTGCCCACATTCACTAACTACTTCTACAAACAGCTCAGTAATTTCAAGCTTTAATAATCTCCTCAATTCTCTTCCTGCATAACGAGAGGTAATATTTGATGTACTAGGAATTAAAGACCTGGTTCCGTGGGTTTTTTTTCATTTAAAAGGAAGCAATTTCCGTGGCCACAAAGTTTTTCTTCAGTGTCTGAAATGGATCTATACAAACACACTATATATATAAGCATATATTTGGGGGTGTATAAATATTTGTGGATCTTGCACAACCTTTGATTAGATTGGAGATGGTGGTGATGGGCTGAATTCAGGGTGAAGCTTTGTTAGGGTTTACACCAGTGACATAAAAATCCTTCCCTGGGAGAGTGAGGAGACCCTGGCACAGGGTGCCCAGAGAAGCCCTGTGTGTCTGGGTTTGAAAAGCCAGGTGTCTGCTAAGGAAGGCAGGAACCTCCCCTGAAATGGAAAATGTGAATCCCCTCCCTCTGAATTACTGTAATTTTGAAATTAAGAGGCTCTCAGGCAAAGATATGGTAGTAGGGATGACAGTTATTTATTAGGGAAGAATTTTTTTTTAAATGCAGTAACACAAAACAGCACTGCCAGAGTCAGACCATGCCCTGTTCCCCCTGTGTGTCAGGGGGTGGCACAGCCCCATCCCACGGGGGCTCAGCCCTCCTGCAGTGCCAGCTGTGGCTCTGCTGGAGCAGGGATCCTGCACAAGGGGGGAGTTTTCCTCTGCAGCCCCAGGGCTGCTGGAGATGGGCCTGGGCTCCCTCTGGCAATGCAGGGCAGCAGAAGCTGCTCCTCTGGCAATGCACTGGGCAAAGGCTGCTGGGCTGTCCCAGCACCTCAGATTGGATCCAGGTAGGAATGCTTGGCTCCTCCCCTGGGCGCAGCATCTCCCCATGGGATGATGGGATTGGATCAGCCCTGCAGGGACACTCAGTGGCCATGGACAGCAGAGATCTCCTGCAGGGAGGATTGGCTGTGGCAGAGAGAAAGAAAAAACTGCCCCATGGACAGCAGAGAACTGCCCCAGCTCTGACAGATGGGAACAGAACACACAGCCCCTGTTACATCTTGTAACCCAGGACACTGGGGCTGCGCCTGGGTCGTTGGCAGTGCCCAAGGCCAGGCTGGACATTGGGGTTGGAGCAGCCTGGGACAGTGGGAGGTGTCCCTGCCATGGCAGGGGTGGCACTGGGTGGGCTTTAAGGTCCTTTCCAACTGAACCCTCATCTGATTCTGCTGCCAGCTCTGACCCAGCCCATGAAAGGCAAGGCCTGGATTTCATTAATGAAGAGCATTTGCTGAGGAACATCTTCTAATTCCACAGCCCTGAGGAATTCCCTTCCTTCTTGGCTTGGTTTCCAGCAGAAGAAAGCACATGGCCCTCATGACCGCTCATGAACTTATCCTCCTCATCCTCTCCTAGTGAGGTGCTGAACTTATCTCTCATGAACTTATCCTCTCCTCATCCTCCCTAGTGAGGTGCTGGAACAAGGCACCCAGTGCTGATGGTTTGGGAGAACACAGCCTCTTTGGGGATATAAAACATGGGCAGAAAGTGACAGCCAGGGAGGAAGGAAGCAGCAGAGATCATTGATCTCCCTCAGGCAGACACCTGCCCCTGCTGTAGGGATGGAGAGGAGCCCTCAGCACCTTCTGTGTTCCCCACACAGCGAAAATCAGCTTCCCCTATTTCATTTTGGGCAGAATTTCTGGGCTGCTTCTGCCCACCAGTCTGGTAAGAATAAAGAAAACAGTCTTTATAAACTCAAATAAATCAAGAGGCTGTGGTTAAATTTCCTGTTGGAGATGGAAGATCAAAGGCAGAGGAGTTGGAGACATGTTTGCCTTTGAAAAGCCATCCAGCAGAATCCCTGGGAATGTGTTCTCACAGGTAGAGCAGGGAAACACTTGCATTTTTCACATTTTTCATCTCTCCCTGCCTCCAAGGCAGGAAATTCATCCCCGCCCTCATCACAGTGAGGTGAGGGCCATCACCCACAGCCCTGGGTGACAGCAGGCACAGCACTGGAGATGGGATGGGATTGGATTTATCCCCCAGTCCAGAGCCACTCCCATAAAAACCCAAGAGCAGCAGGCCAGCTGGTTATTTTACAGAGAGAAACAGCCATAAATGTCCTCAAATACAAGCTAAAGCAGCTGCCAGAGGCTCTGCCCTCTCCATGGGCTCTCCCAAGGGTGCTGCACCAGAACCTTTGGAGCTAGAGGGTCTGAGTGCTGCTCATTAGCACGGCCTTCATGGTAAAACCCAGCAATTGTTCAGCTATGACAACCTGTGCTGCATTTTCACCTCAAAATCCAGGCTGTTCATGTGCTTTTAGCTCGTGTTTGAATTAGTGGTGCAGATTTTTTTATATATTAAGAGTTTTATCTTAAATTGACTGTGAAATTTGGTCACCTGATGGACTCAGCTGTATCTGAGTATGAGGAAAGTCTGTTTAACAAAGCCAATTGGTGTCACTCCAAGCAAACGCACACATTTTAAAACAAAAATTAATCAATTTTTTTCTGTTACATCAACTCATACAAAGCAAAATATGCCATTTTTTTGGCAGTTTAGCCCCCAAATTTAAATGGCTCACAGTCCTTTAGCACCATCTTGAGAATAAAGTGACAAAGTTGTCACAGTATTATTTTACTGCAGCAGTCATTTCATCTTTAGTGGTGTAGAAGACTGATAGGGTAACTCCTTGTTTTTCTCTCCTGTAATCATTACTTCACATTATTTTATATTCACCTCAATAAATCCATCCCAAGAGCAGTGTGTGACATGAAGATTATTATTTGCTGGTAGCTTTATTATATGAGCAATAACAGTTCAGAAAATGATAGAAAGCTTTGCAGCTACATTGGCAACACCCTAATGAACTGTCATTTTAATATATGTTCTAGCTAGTCTTGATGGAAAGCACCACAGGAAAGTTATCACTCCAATTTTTTAAAGATATGAATATTATGAAGACTGTAAAAGCATGACAGAAAGGAATTGTTGCTCTGCACAGCGTGCAATTATTTATTCCAATTTTATATCATAAATAAAATCTTCCATTAAAAAATCCCCCTTAAGTATTATTTTAAAGGTTTTTCCTATAATAGCTCATGAAATCATTCGTTTCTATTCCATAAATGCATTAGGAACAGAGAGTCACTAAACAGGAACTGAAGGGATAAAAGGAAAAATTGATACAAATATTTTTATCTCCAATGTGCATCGAGACAGAATCCTCTGTGATTATAAAATCAACCCTGGAGTGATTGCAAAAAAATAGAATCTCATTTGTGTGACACACAGGTGTGTGCACAGGCAGGTTCAGACAGACACACACAACAAATCTTCACAGAATCCCCAAATCCCTGAGGCTGGCACAGCCCTGCCAGCCCATGCAGTGCCAGCTGTGCCCCGTGGGCACCTTGTCCCCAGCCCAGAGCACTCAGTGCCACCTGCAGGGGACACCTGCAGGGCTGGGCACTGCAAAGCTCCCTGGGCAGCCCCTGCCAAGGCCTGAGCTCCCTTTCCATGGGCAAATTGCTGCTGCTGTCCAAGCTGAGCCTGCCCTGGCCCAGCCTGAGGCCGTTCCCTCTGCTCCTGTCCCTGTTCCCTGGGAGCAGAGCCCAAGCCCTCACTATGTGAATATTTTCCAAATATTCATGTTCATGATCTGTATCCGAGGTTGCCAGAGACGTGGCATTACCAAAATTCATAATGTATTAGCTGAAATTCCTTCCATGCATATTTCAGCAAAGTTGTACAGGCAGCATTTCAAATCGCTGCTGTCTGGGAGATTTTCAACTTCTGTTCTGACTTGGTGCTTATACAAATGCAAATGCAGGAGATAAAGCCAGGAGCAGCAAAGGGGAGAACGATGCCTTGCAAGCTTCCCCTGACAAGTTTTCCAGCACATCCCTTCCTATCCCTCCCATGTAGAGAAGGAGAAGGACTCAGGTGTGCTGGTGGTGAGAGCTGGACCTGCCCCACAACCCCTCATGCCCTGGGCTGAGCTCCAGTGTGGGCAGCAGGAGAGGGATTGGGATTGTGTCCCTGAGCCCCTCAGGTGATTTCCTGCACCTGCAGAGCTGCCCCAGGCCTGGGCCCAGCCCAGGGAGGAGCTGGAGCTGCTGCAGAGAGCCCAGAGGAGGCTCCAGGATGGGCAGAGGGATGGAGCAGCTCTGCTGGGAGGAAAGGCTGGCACAGCTGGGATTGTTCACCTGCACAGGAGAAGCTTTGGGCTGAGCTCAGGGTGGCCTTGCAGGGCCTGAAGGAGCTGACAAGAAAGATGGAAACAGAATATTCACAAGGGCCTGGAGGGACAGGACAAGGGGGAATGGCTTCAACCTAATAGAGAGTAGCATTAGATGGGATCTTGGCAATGAGGAATTGTTCCCTGGCAGGGTGGGCAGGGGCTGGCATGGAATTCCACCCCTGGATCCCTGGCAGTCCCCAAGGCCAGGTTGGACACTGGGGCTTCCTTCCTTCCTTCCTTCCTTCCTTCCTTCCTTCCTTCCTTCCTTCCTTCCTTCCTTCCTTCCTTCCTTCCTTCCTTCCTTCCTTCCTTCCTTCCTTCCTTCCTTCCTTCCTTCCTTCCTTCCTTCCTTCCTTCCTTCCTTCCTTCCTTCCTTCCTTCCTTCCTTCCGCCACTTCCTTCCTTCCTTCCGCCACTTCCTTCCGCCACTTCCTTCCTTCCTTCCTTCCTTCCTTCCTTCCGCCACTTCCTTCCGCCACTTCCTTCCGCCACTTCCTTCCGCCACTTCCTTCCGCCACTTCCTTCCGCCACTTCCTTCCGCCACTTCCTTCCGCCACTTCCTTCCTTCGCCACTTCCTTCCTTCCTCCCTCCCTCCCTCCCTCCCTCCCTTCCTCCCTAACACTTCCCTTGAAATTTCCTTTCCTTTCCTTGAAATTTCCTTTCTCTCCCCCCAGCCCCATTGTGCTCCCAGGGTGCCATTACTCATTTCCCAGGGTGGCTGGGCAGGATGGCCCCAGTGCTCCTCCTGCAGAGCTTCCTGAGGGAAATCCACCCTCTCCCATGGTTTTCCATCTGTGTGTTCCCTCCTGCACCCACGGAGCTCCACGAGGTGCCCACACTCTTTCCTAAGCACAAGTGCAGGAATTCCAGTTGGTTCAGGATGGATTTTGCCCTCAGCTGGAACACACAAAGTGAATCATCACCTCTTTCCTCTTCCAGTGATTTTTGCACAGGAGGGAGCCACATCTCCCACCACCACTCAAAATTTAATGTCTCAAACTTCTCAATTTAATGTCTCAAACCTCTCAATTTAATGCCAGAATTTAATGTCTCAAACTTCTCAATTTAATGTCTGAATTTAATGTCTCAAACCTCTGCTCTCTGTGTCTTCTCCTTGCTTCTCTTGCTGAGAGCTCCTGGTCACACCACAGACAACTCTGGAGGTGAAAAGGCCAAGAGAAGCCTCTGTTCTCCCATCACAAGAATTCCAAGTTTTCCAAAGAAAACAGAATATCCTGTTGACGTCAGTAGCCAGCAAAAACCTAAAGTCCTTTCAAAAAAATTTTTAAAAAACTGCCTGAAAATAAACCCCAGGGAAAAAAACCTGAAAAATAAACAAAAATAAACATTCTCTTCAGCAGAAGTAGCACAGCAGATAAAAGGGGCTGCCTAAATCAAAGATTCTTCAGGAGCTGTTGCAAGGCCTATAAAAAAGAACTACAGGTCTATCAAAAGCCTCTCTTCCCACAGGGAATTTGGTTTTGGAGCTTAGGAGCAGATTTCTGGTCACTGATGCTGAAACCAGTGCAATAATAAGTCAAAATCCATCATATCACAAATAAATTTATTTGTCAAATAAATTTATTATTTAATAAAGAATAAACAAAATATTTATTATTATTTATTAGATAGATTTATTATAAATTTATGTTAAATAAATTAATAAAGCCATTTATATTCCAAGGTCAAAGCTATAATCTAGGAATGAATTAACAGATAGAAAATAAAATTATGTATTAGTAAATTTATAAAAAATCAGAGCACATTCTCATTTGAGTGGTTACCTTGGATCAGGTATTCCTCAGCAGAGCTACAGCTCATTTACCTCTGGATGGCCAAAATTTCCCATGCAAGACAAAAAAAATCTGTCTCCAACCCTGTGCTAACTGCAGTACTGGCAATAGTTTGGGCCAGGGGTGTTTCCTGATGCACATGGACACCTTTGCCTGTAGATCCTCTTCAGGGACCATTTCAATCCTGCCTGCAAACCAGGCAAGTTCAAAAAAACCCTCCAGCAATATTGCACAAAATGCACACAGGGAGTAGAAACCACCAAGAAAAGGAAAAAAAAAAAAAAAAGGAATGTTGTTAATAATCCATTACATTAAAAAAAATAAAGCAAATTGAAGTACATCAAACAACAGCATTCATGAACTGAAACCCACAACATTTCACACAAAACAACTGGAATGGCTCTGGGCACCTGGTGTTTCTCTTTGAAAATGCATTTGTGTTTTTCTCAAGGCTAAAATATCCAAGTGCAGGCTGGAATTTGGTATTCCAGCTTTCATGTGAAACCTTAACACTCCCTCAGGAAGAGATCACTGCACAAATCCACCTGCTTGTGAATTGCCTGGTGATATTTCCACCACTACGATTTTGTTGTGTTACCTGGCTTAATGCCTACATTCCTAATAAAATAGTCTAAAACAGAGGTTTAGAACCAATAATCTTTCCAGCCAACAAACAAATATCCTTATTCCTGCTGCAATAGACCTTGAGCACCTTGTTGCATTGGTTGTTGAAAACAGGAGCAGAATTGAAAATTCTCAATGTCATTTTGGCCTAAAAATAAAATTTTTTACAGTTACAATAACCAGCCACTGGAAAAACATCCCCAGGGACATCCCCTGTCCCCATTGCTGGAGATTTTCCAGAGATTATTGGACAGGGTGGAAAATAATCTCAGTGGGTTTCCTGTTCCATAAAATGGAGAAGACCAGATGGTTCTTTAAGGTCCATTCAAACCAGGGCTATTTTGTAATTCTCTGAATGATATTTGAAAATTGGCTCTGCCTCCAGGAAAAAAAAAAAGAAATAATAATTGTCAGTTGTAGAAGTGGATGGAAGGATGGGAGACAGAAAAGGCCAGGTTGGATGGGGCTTGGAGCAACCTGGTCCAATGGAAGACATCCCTGGGGTGGAACTGGGTGAACTTTAGGGTCCTTTCCAACCCAAACCACTCCAGCATTCCATTATTTATGTGCAAGAACACACCAGCTTATGAAGGCTATTTATTTACCCTTATTTGCCCTTTCTCTATTTGTAATTGTTCATTTAATTCCATAACTCCCATCTGAAATCAATCCTCCTGGGCAGGAGAACTTCCTTTCTGGAGAAATGAATTTCATGTAAGAACAGAGCTCTGCGTATCAGGAGTTAGCCAGGAAAACATCAATATATTTTTTATGTATTAGCCATTATAGGGGGTTTTTTTGGTTGTTGTTGGTTGGGGTTTTGGTTTTGGGGGTTTTTTTTGCCTCCAGTATTCCAAACTTTGAAGTCCTCATCATGCAACAGGCTCAGCTGGTGTAGGTGAATCATCGCACTGGAGGCTCAGGATGCACCTGCAGTGCATTCCCTGCTGTGGCCATGACTCCTGGCAACATTCCCTGCTGGTTTTAAACCAGCTGGGTTAGACCTGGCTCATAGTAAAAAACAGCCTGGAAGGTCACAGCAGGCACAAAACCTGCCTGGTCAGGTGCTGGCTCTGGCAGAGAGTGGGAAAGGCTTGTCCTGGGTGAACAGGATTCTCCAGGATGTTCTGACCACCCTCAGGGGCTCTCCAAGCACTGCAGTTCACAGCAGGGCATTTTAAGGGAATAATCAGCACTCTCCAGGGCATTTCAGGCTCAGTCTGCTCCACCACCAATTAAGAAGCTGATAATTACTGAAGCACTTAGTCTGGACTAAGCAGAGCCAGCCTTTCCCTTTCTGGGGCAGCAGAGGCAGCTCAGCCTGCAGGGTTTTGTGGATCCTCCTGGAAAAGTTCATCCTGCCCTCCACCCCTCCACTTCCAGGTCCTTCATGTCCCTCCTGGGATCATCTGCAGGGTTTTGTGGATCCTCCTGGAAAAGTTCATCCCTCCTTTCACCCCATCCACTTCCAGGTCCTTTCATGTCCCTCCTGGAAAGGTTCATTCTTCCCTCCACCCATCCACTTCCAGGTCCTTCAGGTCCCTCCTGGGATCATCTGCAGGGTTTTGTGGATCCTCCTGGGAAGGTTCATCCCTCCCTTCACCCCATCCATTTCCAGGTCCTTCAGGTCCCTCCTGGGATCATCTGCAGGGTTTTGTGGATCCTCCTGGAAAAGTTCATCCCTCCCTTCACCCATCTACTTCCAGGTCCTTCAGATGATCCTGGGATCATTTGCCTGGCTTAACTCTGTACCAGACCAGGATCAGCAACTCCCTCACAGCTGGACCAGAAGTCTTGGGAAGGACATCCCTGAGGAGCACACACCTATTTTTTAAGTGCAGTGTCTGAAGTGAACTCCCCATCCTGAGCCATTCATGCTCTCACAGTTTGACAGAATCCCAAGCATCCACATCACTTGTTTGTAAAGCTGTCTGATGAGAACTGTGATGTTCCTTACTCTCTACAGAAATTGAAAATGCAGTCCCTGCCCCAGGGCACAGGATCAGAGAAACTAAAACCACTTATGCAACTCAGAGCAGGAGATAATTTAGCAGAAAAGTATTGGAGTTTTATTTCTCATGCTCTTTATTGATTATTAACTCACTCTGGTACCCGAAAGGAACCAGCAAGAGAGATGGAGGGAGATTATTTCCAAGGGATGGAGTGGCAGGACAAGGAGGAATGGCTTCACACTGAAAGGGAGTAGGGTTAGATGGGATGTTAGGAGGAAATTCTTCACTGTGAGGGCAGAGAGGCACTGGAACAGTTTTCCCAGAAAAGTTGTGGACTCCTCATGCCTGGCAGTGTCCAAGACCAGGCTGGACAGGGCTTGGAGCAGCCTGGGACAGTGGAAGGTGTCCCTGCCCATGGCAGGGGTGGCACTGAATCATCTTTAAGGTCCCTTCCAACCCAACCCTTCTGTGATTCCTGCAGACATTCCAGACTTTCTGCCTGTTCTACCCTGCAGTTACAGACCCAGGGAAATTATTTCCTTCCTGTCAACTGCCAGCCATAAGCAGGAGTGCAGGGAGCAGCCAGAAAACCTGGGAGAAATTCCTCTCTGCTTCAAGAACTAATCAAGGTATCTGACCCACTTCTTCCATTGTCAGATTCTCCAGCTGGTCCCAAGCCAGTTTCACCAATTAGCACAAAAAGAAAGCCTGGGCAGGGTGACCAGGGCCAGCAGGGACTGTCTAAAGCCCTCCCAGCTATTGACCAGCAACAGCCACATTTGCTGGAGCAGCTGCAACCAGCTCTGGAGAGGTCAATCAATGAATCACTGCAGCAGTCCCAGGCTGTACCTTTTATTTTCAGCTGGAAAAAAAAAAAATAATCATCAGATCTCACAGGGAATCTGAACTTGGCATCAGTAATTTCATTGCCAGCGCCTCCCAATCTCTCCCAGTTAATCCATTCCCATACCAGTAGGTATAAGAAGGGGTAAACCCACTAATTTGTCTTTAAAGAGCGTTGCTACAGAGATGATATGTTATATACACATTTCCAAGGTTGTTTAAAAATATTTCAAGAGGATTTCAGTACCCAAATGCCTTCCACACATCTCTATATCAATATATTGCATGCACAGTTTGAAGGTGTTGCTATGTGTGAAAGTTTTCCAAGCCAAGAAATTCACTGATTAAAGCCAAAAAAAAGAGACATGAATAGAAACAAAAGACTAAAGAGCCTGCAGTTTGAAGCTTTTGATAACACCTTAAGCATTACTTAAATGTGCAAGAGGAAAATATATTTTTTTAAAAGTCAATAAAAATTATGTATTCCATAAGCAACCTGAACTTCCATTTCAGGTTTATACAGAGAGAAGACTTCTTTTCAGGTGATAATGATGGGAACATTTGAAATGCTCCTCTAAAAGCCAACTAGGAGTGCAATTAGAAGCCCAAATGCAGTGAAAATGTGCTCTGGCCAATTTGTCCTGCTGTCCAAGGAGGATGAAAGCAGACTATTAGATTTTGGCATGACAACCAATCTTACCACAGGGCACCACAGAGAGGATTAGGGACAGAATTATTTCCAGCTTTAACTCTGGGTCTGATTCAAGCTCTTCATATTACTTAGCATTTGTATTCCTTAGATTTAATAATCCTTTTTAGCTGTTTGTGGGCAAAATGAAAATAGCCAATTTACCAAGAATGTTTGGCAATAAGAATTCAATTTATTTAATTTTGTTGCTGTTTAAAGGCACTGCCACGTTCTTTCAGCTTCTCAGAAACATTCATTTTACCTTCAGCCCCTCAGAAACATTCATTTTACCTTTCCAAAGGACTTCAGGGTGAGACTGAGGTGCAAACATGGGTTTGTATTTGCAAAAGAGCTGTGGGGCACAGCAGCAACTTGTGTGTTTGAGGGGCAGCAACACCCCTGGTTTCAATGGTCATGTGCCAGAGACAAATAAATCTGCTAATGAGACTTGCTGGAGAAGCCAAAATATATTTAGGGAAAAGCTGGGAACAGATTTCTGTGCCTGGGGCAGAAGCAGAGTTGTCCTCTGAGACACATCACTGTAGAAATGTAACTGAGGCTGTTAACAGAAACACCTCAGGCCACCTTGAGTGCTCATTGCCAGCTCCCCAAAAAGTGTAAATACCCCAATTATGCTGAGAGGAATCCCTGCCTGCACACCCAGGACAGGAAGCTGAGCCTAATCCTGTGATTCCTTTCACACATAAGGAATGCACCGCCCTGCTTTACCCTCAGCAGCAGCCTCACATCATCTCACCTGGAAGCACAGGGAACTGGTAGAATTGAATTATTCCTATGGAAATGGTACCTTCTCCACATGCATTTCCCACTGAAAGTGGGGTTTTTAAGGCTGACAGGAAAAACTGCTGTTCTACTACAAAATCTGGTTCTACAGGTTCAGGTGCTCTTTGGATTTTGGGGCTCTCCACCCCTCCACTGGATTGAAAGCAGCCTGGTGTCTATTTGGCCTTAAAATGGGACTGAAAAACACCAGTAAACACTCAGTTCAGAAGCTTAATTTTGCTTTTTATGATTAGGGCATGAACAGCAGCTCTCCTCTCGGCTGTGTGTGCATGGCTCAGCTCAAACACCCAGAGAAGCTGTGGCTGCTCCACCCCTGGAAGTGTCCAAGGCCAGCTTGGAGCATCCTGATTTAGTGGAAAGCATCCCTTACAACCCAAAGCATTCTGTGATTCCATAAATTCTCCAGTCAGGAAGGTTTCTCTGCATATTTGCAGTGGAGGCAGCTCTGAGCAGAAGGGTAAAGGGAAGAGGAATCACATCTCCCCAGCATAAACCCAGGAACCATCTCCTGGCAGATCCCCTGGGGCCAGGGGTGCAGAGCTCTGTGTTTGTGCCAGAAAAGGCCCTCAGGGATGTGCCAAAGTGCCATTAAATACTCAGCGAGCAGCACATCCACAGGAGCTGTTCTCGCTGCCTTCAGTCAGAAATGCCCTAGGGTGATCCTTTCATTGAATTCCCAGAGAATGCTCAGGCACAGGGAGAGGTTTTTAGTGTTCCTTTGCAGGCAGTGAGGGTTTTGAAGGCAACTCAGAAATAGCACTGAGTCTCAGGGTGCAGGGCCCGCAGACGACACAGCCCCACGGCAGCTGGCAGTCACTGCCAAGTGGATGCTGTGGCAGGAAAATCCAGAATTTCTCCTTCCCTCTGTTAGGAAAATTAACCCACAAACACCAGAGGCTTATGTCCAAAAAAGAGACAGAGGAGTCCCTTTACTTTATTGGAATAAAGGGAGAGGCCATGGGCCATTCCCCTGGGATCTCTCCAATTTTTGGAGGATGCAGCCTCCCTTTTTATCCCAATTTCCCTGCTGCATTTGCCTTCTCTCTTTCCCCATTGGCTGAGGTACTTGAGAGGTACAGACTTCCCAATACCCCTGATACCAGGGATTTTCCTCTAATGTATAACCCACCCTTTTAATTTTCAATTCTTATGGAATTTAGGGGTTTTTCCCCATTGGCTGAGGTACTTGAGAGGTACAGACTCCCTGATACACCTGTTACCAAAGATTTCCCAAAGATTCCCCTCTGATGTATAACCCTCTCTTTTAATTTTTAATTCTTACTGAATTTAGGGGTTTTTCTTCCCCATTGTTTCTTTCATCTCTCAACATCGAATCTCGTTTATCAGCAAACCTAAAGTTTATTTGTAAAAGCAAAGATCTTTTTCCATTCATCAATCAGTGGAATCCTTTCCCATTGTTTCTTTTATCTCCCAGTGCTGGTTTTATCTCCTAGCAGACCAACAGCTTGTTTGTAAAGACAAATCCACTATTCCTCTCACCTCTCGAGCTTGAGCATTCCAACAGCCTGACTCCCCTTCCTCCATGGTGCTGCAACAACTCAGGGCTTAAAGAGCCCGGGGTTCCCTTAGTGCCAGCTGATAGCAAGAAGTATTTCTGAAGGAAAGCAGAGGTTTTATCTCTCCTGGCTGGGACTGAGTGAAATCTGTCTCTCGCCCAAGCAGAGCTTTTGAAGCACCACACCAGCACTAAGGAGAGACAAGCAGAGATCCAAATCAAACCTTGCCCCCGAGCACCTCATGATGCCTGGCAGAGCAGCTCCTGCAATTGAATTGGTGCCCACGAAAATGCAAATAAAACTGATCAGTTAAGCTGCAGCTCCAAATGTATCAAGGAACCTGCTGATCCTAATAAAATGGGCATAAAATTCAGCATATGCTCCTGCTTGCAATGAGCAGTAATATTAATACATCAATTTTGATTGCAGTGTTCCAAATTGTTGAATTAACAGCATCTTGTACCTGTTTTTATTAGGAAAAGAGTTATATACGTATGGGCATGAACAAATGGATACAAGGATAGATTTACATGGACAGACAGACACAAAGTTTTCCCAGATATAGAAACAACAGCCAAATAAATGCCTGACACTCCCTCCCTGTAAAGGAATAGACAGAAAGAACCTGATAAATTTCCCCAAATTTCCCTGACAAGAGATATCAAGAGCACCTCAGATCCCTGGGAGTCTTTATCTGATGGTTATTACTGAAACACTGATTCAGCCCCTGAGAAAAAAGTCCTTAGAAACAAAATGCAACCACTCATTTTGTGAGAGGGTTTTGGGTGTGTCATTTTTGTGACACTTTCCTGCTGGTTAAAAAAAAGTGAGAGAAAAACAAGAAGACCCTCAAACTGTGTCATAGAACCATTAGTTATTTCTTCTTTGTTCACCTTCCAAAATACAATTAGTCCTTTATTCCTATTACCTTCATCTATTTTAGTGATGTATGATCCTCATATGCAGGGCAGTTTGGTGTCTTGTTTTCATTGCTATCACTGAGATATTTTCCAATCCTTCCACTTCAAAATATCCTATTTTTCATTAAATGTCACTTGGATTGTGTCATCAAGAAGGCACTTTTAACAATCTGCATTTTAGAGCTAAATCAAGCTCGTGCATATATTCCATTTTCCTTCCATTCAGAGCTCTTATGGCTTTCCAGGCTGTTGTTTGGTCTCAAATACTTTCATGATCTTTGCAATGGGAACACAGGAGCTCAGGCTGGAGATCAATCCTTGGCAATTGCTCCATGAAAGGAGAAAACTCTTTCCCAGCTCCATACAAGAGCCAGCAAATGAGAATTGAATCTGTATTCTACTAAATTCCTTTACAAGAATCAATTCTCCCCATTTTCCTGCCTCCATGAAATATGGACAAATAGAAAACTTTCCTGTAGCACCATCAAACACTGCCTGCTTGGAAAATCCACCCATGTTCCTCACTAAGGAATTTAATTTTAGCTTTTCCTTGACGTTTGCCAGCTGTTTCCCTTTGCCTAACTTTGTCCAGGGGGCATTTAATGAAATATCAAAGCAAGCACTGACACCACCTAACTCCCAGTGCTCTGTCAGAAAGTTCTTCCAAGGCTTCTGCATAGCTTAAAATGCCCATTTTGGGAATCTGGATTGGGGAGCTCTGGGAGAAAACCCTTTCCCTCCATTTCTGTTTCCACAACAGAAAAAAATTGGAGGGATTGGCATCCAAGCTGGTAAAGCCAAGGTTTGCTTTTATCTCTGTCACCCTTAGAGGAAAAAAAAAAATTAAAATTTATCTTATCCTTCCTAATCAAATCCAGAAAATTTGGGAAACTGTGGTCAAACACACAAAAAGCCCTATGGTTTACAGCTTTCTAGGCAGGATATTCAGAGTTGCCCAGCCATTCATTTATTGTGACAGAAAAAGAAGCTCCATGTGGGAAGATAATAAAAGAAAGAAATTGAGTAGTTACATCTAATGTATTGTCGAGTGAAAATAATTTCCTTCACTAAATTAAATCCAAACCCTTTAAATATGAAGTTTCTTCCTAAGGGCCTTGGTAAGAACAAAATACAGTGCAAGCACTGGTCAGGAACAGCTGAAATCCCCCTGGGTTATTAATCACAAATCCCAAACACAGCTGCTGAGGAGAAAATTACCTCTATCCCAGTCAAAACCAGTCCACAGAGCCACCAAGGCAGTTTGGTGTGGAGCAGCCAGAGGAGGGGAAGGTGTGAAAAACACCAATCACTCGTTTTTAGAATTTTAAAAGTTTAATAGGAATAAAATGGTTATAAAAATAGTAATATAATTAGAGTAATGAAAATTTGAACAGTTGGGGTTAGGACAATATGAGACAATAGAAACAAAGAGTTACAGACAGTCCGGGTACCTTTTTCTGGGCAAAATAAGCTCGAAAAAGGACCCATGTTAACAGAGGATTAACCCTTAAAAGCAACAGCCTGTTGCATATTCATACATGCCTCAGTTTGGAAAGCCAGGAGTCTGCTAAGGAAGGCAGGAGCCTCCCCTGAAATTCAGAATGTAAACCCTCCCCACCCCTCCTAATTGCTATAAATTTTAAATTAAGGGGCTCTCAGGCAAAAAAAATATGGGAGCAGGAAATAACAGTTCTTTAATAGGGAAGAAAATAAAAGGATAAAATAAACAATGCACTAAACTAAAACAACACTGCCAGAGTCAGAACCCAGCCTGACACCCTGTGGGTCAGGGTGCTGGCAGCAGAACCATTGGAATTGTGGCTCAGCCCTCCTGCAGTGTCAGGGGTGGCTCTGCTGGAGCAGGGATCCTGGAGAAAGGTGCAGTCTCTTCCTCTGGAGATCCAGTGGGAGAAGAGGCAGCTGCTGTTCCTCTGGGGAATCCAGTGGCAGAAGCTGTGCTGGTGTTCCAGAATCTCCAGATTATATCCAGGCAGGAATGCTTGGCTCCTCCCTCTGGGCTCACATCTCCCAGTGGGATGCTGCAGTTCTTATCAGCCATGCAGGGACATTCAATGGCTGTTATCAGCAGGTGTCCCCTCCCAAGGGAGGAGTGATTGTGAGCACTCAGAGAGAGAGATAAGGCAAACTGCCCACCTGACAAAAGAAAATCTGCCATACAGATGGGAATGGAATCCATCTTGCCTGGAAATCTGGAACAATACATCTCATCCATGATGCATAAATTCCATTCAAACACAGGATTCTGTCAGGGCAGTGTCAGCTTCTTCCTCTGAATCCTGACAGCATCTTCAGAGCTGAGCAAGGCGGGAAGAAGTTTATTTCTTCTGATAAGAGAACAATAAATTCTCTTTCTCTGAAAGATTTAGATGTCCTGTGGCTGCTATCTGGTGTGGGCACCTCATTCCTTTCTTTAAAAAAATATCCTGCATACATAGTTTCTATTTTAACTACAAAAGTTACATTTTAACTACAAAACTACATTTACCATACTATTAAAATGCTAATACGGCACTACTTAAGAAAATTAATACAGCATAACTTTCTGACATAACACATATAATATTCATTTTAATATTTGCAAAAAGCCAATCATAAAATAGGCATTTTTCACAAAGGGAAGGCTGTGAGGGAAATCCCAGTCCCTGCAGGAAACTGGAATGCAGTGTGGAACAAAGAGAGCCTGGGAGTGTAGTGCACTCAGCCCACGGGATCTTCTCCATGTGTCATCTTCTAGTGGTGCTGAAAGTGGAATGCAATGCAAGAACAGTTTTTAAAAACTGAAAAAAATACTTCTGTGGAAAGCCTTTTGGTACTTAGCATGTTTTGCAAACGCAGTGCAGCACACTCTGTGTTCTGGGATTTGCATCACAGAGAATTAAGGTTTCTGTTCCAATTAACATCCAACTTCCCCCTCCACGGAGAGGAAAGATTTCTGCTGAGAGCTCACCTAAAAAATGCAGAAGGAAACACAGCAGCTGCTGTGACTCCACACCACGAGCCAAGGAAGACCCATGTGTGTCATTTTCCCAGGAGTCTTTTCCTGAAGAGCCCTTCAAACAAAAAAAAAGAAATCTTTAAAGAGTTTTGCAGCCTGCTGGCTGAATCCTTCAGCAGTCATTAGGGTTGGCTTATTTAATGTGAAAATACATCAGGACTTCTTTGTAAGTCTAAGTGCTTCAGGGAGGAGGATTCAAAGTGACATCCTTTGGGTGGCACACATGGGATCAGGATGTGGCTGTCTCGATTCCCAGCCAGGAATTCCATTTTAATAACACAGGTTCCATCACAGCCTGGTGCAGAGCTCTCAGGGTGAGAGGAGAAGGCACAGGACTGAGGGGCAACATCAATTCCCTAAATTATCCTCCTCTTCTGACACAGACCAAAAGTGTATTTTGCAGTTTTCACCCCACTTCTTGTTACACTGATTTCAGAGCAGAGTCCCCTCCTTTGAGGCTGTCACCCAGGCACTTTCTGCTTTCCTGCCAAAGCCACATTTACTGACCGGGAGGTGAAATGTCTGATTTCTGTGCACAGGAGCTGAGGTCCTATGAGAGCTGGGAAGTGGCACAACCTCAGCTGCAGCAAAATATTTCCTTTAGTGACCAAGATTTGTTCAATGAGGTAAAACCAAGGGCTGGGCAGAAGGAAAAGGTGCTGATTTCTGAGCTTGTCAGCTCTTTGGGAACAGGTATTCCTGTTCATGGAATGTTCAGGCTCTCCACTAGGAATGCTATGCCATCAGCCCTGGCCTCAGACTGGAAGAATCTGGAGTCTAAAAGGTCTCCTCCTCCTTTTATTGATCACCAATAAAAGATGGAAAATTAGCTTCCATGTCCTCACAAGATTTATAATTAGAAGGGATGATGCCTCAGGTTTGAGCTTTTCTATTTTTCAGATTCTGTGCGGCTTTAGTGTAGGGGCTGGGCTTCGTATTCTGGGATGGTGAGCAGGGAGACAAAACAATTCCTGCTCCAGCTGGGCACCAAGGACAAATGATCCAAATCTCAGCCCCAGAGCACAAACCCCGTGGGCTGGAGAGAGAAAAACAAGCAGGGTGGGACTGCAGGGGCTAAAGCTGGAATGGGACAATGAACTGCAAGATGCAAATGGAGCAGAACTGATCCCAGGGAGAGACCCCGTGCCCGGCCGTGCATTTTGGGGCCATTTTGGTTCATCTTGGGTGCAGCCCTGGCTGGGCTCTGGCGCTGCCCAAGGTGCATCCATGGAGGAGATGCTTTGAATCAATCCCTGCTTTATTCTGTAGCTCTGCCCAGCCTCTGCTCCAGCTCAGCCTTCACAAGGCATCAGGGAAGCACCATTTTCTGGATTTTCCAAGTTTAGGAGGATCAAGAAGATGATTCTTAAACTTGGAAATGATGGCTGGCTCCATCCCTGCATTAGTCAGGTCAGTGCCAGACCATGCAGCTCCCTCAGTGCCTCACAAGACTTTCAGGGAGAAGAAAAAATCCCAAGAGCTAAAACCAGGAGAATGGAATCAATTTTTCAAGCTGAATGACAAGGCCAACAGGATTGTCCACTGAGTGACACCAGACAAATCTGTGTGGCTTTCCAGCACAGGGAAGTAATCTCCTGGCCATGTAAATCATTGCTCTGCTGCCCAAGGGACACTGCTGGAACAGGGATGTCTGCAGAACCAACCAGTGTTGGATGACCTCAAAGCTGTACTCTGGTACAGATCCTTCCTCATTTTAAATGAGGCAAGTTCCAGCCTGGGAGAGGTACAGAGGGAAGAATCCCAGAATGGTTGGGTAGGAAGGGACCAGAGAGCCCATCCAGTGCCACCCCTGCCATGGCAGGGACACCTCCCACTGTCCCAGGCTGCTCCAGCCCCAGTGTCCAGCCTGGCCTTGGGCACTGCCAGGGATCCAGGGATGGAATTCCATGCCAGCCCTGCCCACCCTGCCAGGGAACAATTCCTCATTGCCAAGATCCCACCCAGCCCTGCCCTCTGGCACTGGCAGCCATTCCCTGGGTGCTGTCCCTGCATCCCCTGGAAATTGTCTCTCTCCAGCTTTCCTGGGGCTCCTGCAGGCCCTGCAAGGCCACCCTGAGCTCAGCCCAAAGCTTCTCCTGTGCAGGTGAACAATCCCAGCTGTGCCAGCCTTTCCTCCCAGCAGAGCTGCTCCATCCCTCTGCTCATCCTGGAGCCTCCTCTGGGCTCTCTCCCTGTGCTGAAGAAGCCTGACATCTTCTCCCAGGGATTGTTTTCCTTTCACCTTCACTCAGCTCTGTCCATTCACATCCTTCATATAATTTCTACATTCCAAGTCATCGAGAGCAGAAAGGAGTAGGACTGTGGTGGTGTTTGCAGGGGTCCCAGGACGAGGGAAGAGATGAGAATCTTGACTCCATGTTTCAGAAGGCTGATTTGTTATTTTATGACATATATATTATATTAAAACTATACTAAAATAATAGAAGAAAGGATTTCATCAGAAGGATTGAAAGGAGTAGAAAAGGAATGATAATAAAATCTTGTGACTGACCAGAGAGTCTGAGCCAGCCAGACTGTGATTGGCCATTAATTAGAAACAACCACATGAGGCCAATCCCAGATGCACCTGTTGCATCCCACAGCAGCAGATAACCATTGGTTACATTTTGTTTCTGAGGCCTCTCAGCTTCTCAGGAGAAAAATCCTGGCAAAAGGATTTTTCATAAAATGTGTCTATGACATAAGACAGACCAGGATTTAAACCCCAGCATCTGAACTCCAGTTCAAAACCAGATCTCTTGAGAATCATTCCCTCCTTTGCCACCCTTATCCCATTCCTGGAGAGAAAGCAAATCCTGACCAAAGATTGGGAGTGAAGCTGCAAAATGAGTCTGAAGTGGGATGTGCTCTGTCACCACCAAGACACAGCTCTCTTGTGCAGATTTTGGCTTCCTGCAGAAAGAAACTCTTCCTTTTCCCCTGGGGCTCCTCAGTCTAAAATGTTCTGTGCAAAGAAAGGGTTTCCATTGCTCCTGTTTAAGGATTAGCAGTGAACTCGGGCTCTAAGTGATTTATAAACATAATTCTCCAGCAAATGTTTAACTCTGAGAGTGCTAAGTGCTGACCTGGGAGAAAATCACTCATTTTGCTCTCGCCTGCTGTTGTCTTGTTGGTTCCAAGTTCTGCTCTACAACCAGAGGAAACTTAATTCAGTTGCCTTTGAAATTAAACAGCTATATCAGACTTAGCACTTTGAAACTACAGGAAGGCATTAGTCAATGGGTTTAATTATTCACATTCTCTCCTTGCTCCCTCCTCATTTTCCTGCAAGTGATCAAAAGCCAAGATGTTCTCTGTGTCATGGAAAACCAAGTGAATTTTCTCATTTTCTGCAGGTATCACTCATGATCTCACCCATCTGAGCAGATGAAAGCTGCTGCTGCAATGAGATCTGAGGTGGTGCCTCAGAGACCTGGCAGAGGGAGAAATAACCCACATGGGCATTTTGGGGGCTGCAGTGCACATTTCTACATCTCTGACTGTGCCCTGCAGCATTTTGCAAAGTCTCTGCAAGGGCAGGACAAGTTTTCATCCCAATGTGGACCTAGAGTCCCCTAAACCTCACTGATTAAATCCAATAAATCCATCTAGAGCAGGCCAAGATACCTGCACATCACATTTCCATCTCTTTTCACTTGGCAGTCAAAAAAAGTATTTAAAATATTCAAATTTCACATCCTATTTAAAGGTTGGACTTGATGATCCTGGAGATCTCCAACCTTAATGATCCTAGATGAAAATTAAACAACTTCCCAGCAAGCCATGGTAAAACAAACATTAATTCTGACACTAGGAGAGGTTTTCACTGCATGTCAAAGCTTTGTTCTCATTATTCATAACAAAGTGCTTTTTTTGGCTAACTAAGAATACATTTCAACAGTTGTCACTGCAGAGAAAGCACTGGTAAGACACACTGACAGAAAAAACTTCTCAAGACAACCTGAGAACAAAACTCCTGCAATTAAATTTCTGCCCTCAGAAACAAGCAGAGCATATCCAAATTCCTATATAATTCATGAAGAGGATGATGAACTGTCAAAATAACACAAAACCTAAAGACATAGTAACTAAGTGTTGGTGTGCACCTCCATGATGGGAGCACAGAGGGAAGTTAGAACCTTGCCTTAAAGTGTGAAGGAATTTTTTTCCCTTCTGACTTGATATTTGGAAGCCTCAGCACAAAATTCAGATTTTTCTGGGTTGCTGTCTCTTGGCTGTGACTCCTCTCTGCAGCAGAAAGGCAGAGCAGGGTGACAGGGCTCTACAAGGAGAAATAAAGGGAATTTTGAGAACTTAGAACCCCTTTGAGTACCTAAAGGAGCTCCAAGAGAGCTGGAGAGGGACTTTTCACAAGGGCAAGGAGCTCCAGGACACAGGGAATGGTTTCAAGATGAAGGAGGGCAGGGCTGGATGGGATCTTGGCAATGAGGAATTGTTCCCTGGCAGGGTGGGCAGGGGCTGGGATGGAATTCCATCCCTGGATCCCTGGCAGTGCCCAAGGAAAGAACCTCTGCTGGGGAAAAGACACCAGTCAAGCTTTCCTGATGTCTCCAAAGTGGCCAGAATCCAATGCACAGGAAGCTTTAAATAATCAGAGCAATTTCTGCCCAGCACCTTCCCCCCAAGGGCTGCACCACAGCCGGGGCACGAGGAGCTGGGGCTGTCGACCCCTCGCTCCTCAGCCAGCTCTGATTTCCAGCTTTATCCACTGGGACATGGGAACAGCCTGAGGGCAGCACAAAATGAGCCTGATCATTCTTTAGGGGCTGAAATCAATCCCCAGAGATGCAACAGCAGCCAAGACAGAGGTGGAAATTCTTGGGTGATTTGCACTGAGAGTAAAGGGGAGCTGTGGGACTGAGGAAAAAAGGGAAAGAAAAAAAAAACAAAAACTGAGAAGAGTAGGGTTGGATGGGATATTGGGAAGGAGTTTGTTCCCTGGCAGGGTGGGTGGGCCCTGGCACAGGGTGCCCAGAGCAGCTGGGGCTGCCCCTGGATCCCTGGCAGTGCCCAAGGCCAGGTTGGACACTGGGGCTGGAGCAGCCTGGGACAGTGGGAGGTGTCCCTGTCCATGGCAGGGGTGGCTCTGGATGATCCTTAACCCAAACCACTCCATGA
Organism: Molothrus ater; assembly: GCF_012460135.2. Taxonomy (NCBI): domain Eukaryota; kingdom Metazoa; phylum Chordata; class Aves; order Passeriformes; family Icteridae; genus Molothrus; species Molothrus ater. The sequence continues at coordinate 2,921,183 of NC_050479.2, read as the reverse complement.
TTCTGTGAAATAGGAACCATTCATGAGAGCTGCTCATTGGATCATCAAGGAAATAGAGAAACTTTTCCTGACCAGGCACATGCACACATCTCTAAGACTTCCATCTCTAAGACTTCCAAATAACCATTTTTTTCATCAAAATACTGTTTCAACAGCAGGGAATTTTTCAGTCTGAACCTGCCCACCACCTTCTTCCCAAGGCTTCTTATTTTCTCTTCGTTCATCCTTCCCAATTGTTTGGACAGACACCAGAAAGACCTTCAGGCAAGGAGATTGATGTTCAGCTCTGCTTCATTTCCTTTGGCACTGCACAGATTTCCTTGATGTTGCAGCTCAACAGAGGGGAAAGGTCTCACTTTGCCCATTCAGTTTGGGAGGGAACAGGTACCTGAAGGATCCTGTGACACTGCTGGCTTGGTGACACTGCTGGCTGATGTCTGTGCCCCATTCCACTGGAGCAGGGTGACTTTAAAGCAGAGAGCAGGAGCTGCACACTCCCCAAATTCAGGAATAACCCACCTAAACCAACCTGCAAAAAGCCATGTCATGCTCTGAGCTGCAGCTCCCTTGAAGAGGGTGCATCCTCTTTCCTCCCCTTTTTCTTCATTAAATAGGGAACACTCCCTTTTTCTCCCTCTCTGCCTCTTCCCAGTTTAGATCAGCACACTTCCATTTTCATTTGCTGCCACCTGTGAGTCTTGTGGCCTGTGGGTAACCCCAAAAGTGAAGGAGGGACAGTGCAAATATCTCAGCAGCCTCAATCCCAGTCACCCTTTGGAAAGGTGAGATAATTGGAGCTGCTTCATTATAGCAAGGGCCACCACTGGGAGAGCCAAGCAACACTTGTGAAACCTTGGGCTATCCTGGATTGATTAAACACTGCTTAAAGTCTCCAAATTATGGAGAAAGAAAGAGCTCAGGGAAGCCCAAAGGAGGAAAGGAAGTGAGCAAGGCAAATAAATTTGCAGGGATTTGATGACACTAAACAGAGCTGTTTTGACAGGGAAGCTGCAAGGAGAAATATGGAGCAACATGAGGAAATTTCCAGCATCTGACAATTCACTCTAATTAGAAAAATTAAATTAATTCAGCATATGCAACAATATCTTTATTATCTTCATCTCCCATTCCTGCAGGAGAAAAGAAAGCTCACATCTCATTATTGTTTTCTAATTCAATCTCCCATCACCCAAAGTTCTTCACTTCATCCTTCTTCCTGCATTTCCTGAATTTCAGCCATATTTCCATATCAATCACACCTTGCACATCAAAAAAATCATCTTCTTACTTGAAAATAATTCATATCAGACAAAAGCTATTAATATACAATTAAATAGAATGAAAATGCAAAACTAAAGGCCAATTTACCTGTTAATGTGCTGGCTTTGTTTTCAGAAGGCACTGTGAGAATAAATGAGGTGGCTCCTCATTCAAGCACCTTTGTGGGTTATCTTTGAAGATTTGATTTCTGCCTTTTGCACATTGTCAAGGTTGAGCTCATTATTTAGAACAACAGCTTTTAGGATGTTTATCATGCTCTGAATAAAGTGAATAATAAAGCACTCCCACAAGTGCTGCTAAGAGAGTCAGCTGCACTGGCAGGGTCTTTCACCTCTGAAGGAGAGATTGTCACGTTTCCAGAAGGGCTGGTTAGAACAATCCACACCCAGCTCCCCCTTGGCAAAGACAGCTCCAGGGATCATGAGGGGAAATTTTGGATCAGTTCACTTCAGAGCACAGTATAAACCTGGCACTTGGATTTTCCAATCTACCATGGAATCCCAGAATGGTTTGGGTAGGAAGGGACCTTGAAAATCATCCAGTTCCATCTTCCTGCCATGGCAGGGACACCTCCCAGTGTCCCAGGCTGCTCCAACCTGGCCTTGGGCACTGCCAGGGATCCAGGGATGGAATTCCATCCCAGCCCCTGCCCACCCTGCCAGGGAACAATTCCTCATTGCCAAGATCCCACCCAGCCCTGCCCTCTGGCACTGGCAGCCATTCCCTGGGTGCTGTCCCTGCATCCCCTGGAAATTGTCTCTCTCCAGCTTTCCTGGGGCTCCTGCAGGCCCTGCAAGGCCACCCTGAGCTCAGCCCAAAGCTTCTCCTGTGCAGGTGAACAATCCCAGCTGTGCCAGCCTTTCCTCCCAGCAGAGCTGCTCCATCCCTCTGCTCATCCTGGAGCCTCCTCTGGGCTCTCTGCAGCAGCTCCAGCTCCTCCCCGGGCTGGGCCCAGGCCTGGAGGCAGCACTAACCTGGTGATGCATTGAGATTTTAGAATTATTGAGTTTTAAGGTCTATGGAGACACCAGAAGGAATGCAAATCATTGGCATTTATTAATGCTGGAGTGGCAGTGAGGTGACATCCCCGTGGAGCAGGAGGACTGAGCCCAAAGGGCATCACCCTCTGAGCATCCTCCAGGACGGCCCCTGTCACTCACCAGGGGCTCTGCTCACCTCTCATTTGGAGTTTCTCTCAGCTCAGAGGCTGCTCCAGGCTGGCAGGCAGCTGTGACACCTAAAATCTTCATTTGCCATCTCCTCACCTGTGGCTCCCAGGCCAGAACATTCTGCAGTTCTGCTTGCAGCCTGATATTTTACCCTCTGCTAATACAAATTTCTTCAGGCTAAAAGAGGGACTAAATGTGCCACTGTTGCTTGTCTGGGGGCAAGCAAATATTTGCACTTCCTGTCCTAATCCCTAATCTAGCTTTGGGCAAACACAAGGAGTTAGGGACACCTCCTCCTGCTCACAGTGGATTTAAATGTGGCCAAATTAACCTAATTGGAGCTCCCATCTTTATCACCTATTGTTAAAGCTGCCTTGTAATTTTCATTACAGCAACGTTTTCAGCTTGTTTTAACTCCCCTCAGAGTCACTGCTTAGGCTGAAATCTTCCTTGCTGAGGGTCAGCTTCAGGCACAATATTTTACTGTATGTGGCAGGGAGAAAAGAAGAGAAATCAGGGAATGTGCTTATTCAGAAGGTACATGAGAACTTTGCCTCCCCACCTGCTTGAGCACATTAATTATGGAGGATCAATTAATTAAACACTGACACCATCTCTTGTTTCCATGGGCCCTGTCTCATTCACTGCACAAATATGAACAGTGCTCAGCTGACCAGGATTTTTAAAATTTTTATTATTTTATTATTCAGTGTGGCTTTTCACTCTTTTTCATCAGGACCATTTACCCACAGCTCAGCAGACAGAATTACTGACTCCCTCATGGGCTCTGCCACACAGCCACAGCCAGACAAAGGCAAACTGACAGAAATTTGCTCTGTCTTGCAGAGCCTGACCTTAGTAATAAACTCAGTGGAACAATAGATAATTGAGCCTGGCTTGAATGCATGACAGCCAAAAGAGAAATGGCAGTAGATAATTATATTACCAAAGAATATCCCTCTCTCAATTAACACCCAGGTCCACTTAATGGTTCAATTATACTCTAAATAGTTGGTTACATTAACTAAAATCATGTGGGTTTTGCATCCTCTGGCCTCCTCCTTCTTAATATCTTTTTCCTCCCTATAATAAGAATAATTTGGGTGGTGACTCTGCAGCTTGTTCTGCTCGTGGTGGCCCCTGCAGCAGCCTCTGCTGAATTCAACAAGGCAAGATAGAGCTGAAGGAGGGGAAATCACTCTGCCTATGCAGCATAGATTTAAAACCAGCTCTGGTTTCAGCTCTGGTTTCAATTCCTGGGGCTCCAGCCCCTGCCCAGCTCCGTTCCCTGCCCTGGACACGCTCCAGCCCCTCCAGGGCTCTCCTGCAAGGCCAGAACTGGGCCCAGCCCTGGAGGGGCTCTCAGAGCCAGCACAGAGGGACAATCCCTGCCCTGCTCCTGCTGCACACACAATTCCTCATCCAGCCCAGCTGCCAGGGGCCTCTTGTCCCCCTGGGCACCCCTGGGCTCGTGTCCAGCCCCTGTCCCCAGCACCCCCAGGGCCTTTCCCAGCTCTCCAGCTCCTCTGCCCAGCCTGGAGCTCCCTGGGGTTGTTGTAATTCAAGTGCAGAAGTTTTCTTTGTTGTGCTTTGCATATCCTCATCTTTCATTCTCTTCCTGTCAAAGATGTCCCAATAGAATTCTGTGTGCCATCAGATGTGATAATTCACTTGTGGGGAATTTTGGAGGGAATTTGAGATGGGACCTCTGAATTGTTTTTGATGATGTGGTTTATTTTTCTTATCTTCTGCATAGGCAGGAAGGGTGAGTTCAGCTCACATCTTCATTGCGTGGCTCAGAAGGTCCCAAGACCCTCAGTTACAAGACCTTTTAAGGAATTACTGACCAATAAAACACTGCCAACAAGGATATTTAAGGTTTTGACCCAATCCTTAAATATTTCATCTCATGGACCCATGTTACAGTGTGAGCTTTCTTAGCCCATCATGTTCTGACACACAAACCTACAGTGCTGCACTCTGAACTCCTTGTTTACCTCTGGAACTGCTTTTATTTTTTCTATATCTGAAACTCTAAAACTCTAAACTTTCCTTTCCTTAGCTTAACCTGTCTCTGCTTTAACCCACAAATCCCCATTCTCCCTTCCAGCCCCTCAGTTTGGGAGCCTTTCCCAAGGTCTCAGATCAAATCCTGGGTTTCATTCTAAGCTTTGGCTTCCAGGCCCAAAGTTCTGAGAGTTCCCTGCATTTTGCATTCCAATAATCAGACATCCAGCAACTCATCCAAGGAAAATCACAAGGCCAAAGCCCCATCCCTCTCCTTTTCTTCCATAAAACCATTTTCACAGCCTGTGTTTCTGTATTTTACAGGCCCATGCAGGGCCTTCCTTGCACTGTTGCACTTCAAGGGGACAACTGAGGCCTGGTAAAAAGGACAGCAAAGAGAAGAACAGAGTTAGAAGGTTTTTGTAGAGACACTCACCTGCTTTCATTAAAGAAAGCTCCCCAACAATCCTGCATTAAAAAAAAAGCAAAAACAAACCAAATCTGGCTGTGGAAAAGAAAATTGTGTCATTTGCAAAGATCTGCATCATTCAGGCACTGGTAGGGGGTGAGGCAGCCTCAGTGAGGTCAAGGGGAAAGAAAAAGGGATTTTGTTCTGCAGCTGAAAGCAGAAGTGCTGTGCAGGTCACCCTTCTCAATAAACCCACAGCTTCCCATCAGCAAGAAATACAGATTATTCTGTGCTGGAAGGAGGATTTTTTCCCTCATATTTTCTCTCCTGCTATTGAGGCCAGAAGAGACCAAAGGTTCTGTGTAACACTTGCAAGAATATTTCATCCAGTTACCCCTGTAGGGAGGTTATTACTTTGCTAATATATTCCTCCTACACTCCATTTTCAAACTAAAAGGGAGTGTTTCTGCCTATAAGCATGCTTGTTTGGTTGGGTTTGACCCCAATTATATGAGCTGATCTATTAGAAGATATAATTACCTTCACAGGCAGTGTGGAGTCACCTTACCTCCCATGTGAGTGGAACTCCAGGAGCAGTGTCCTCCCCTGTTAAAAATAAGCCACTCCTTTCTTGTTTGGGTTTCTTTCAGGACTCCAGTCATTGGCAGCCCCATAATTTCTTCCTGTTTCTCATTCTGATTCCCATGCAAGTCCAAAAGAAAGTTGCCAGTATTATGAGCAAAGGAGAAACACATCTGAGCACCATCTCAGAGCGAAGGAGACACAAAAAAGCAACAAACCCTCAGAATAGAAATGCAGCTTTTTTTGCTGAAGTGTTCCTTCCGTGCCCACATGTACCCACAGCTCCTAATTTTCCCGTGCATCTCATCCTTCCTTGCACCTGTCTCAGCTTTCAAGCCCAGCACTTGAGGAGGGAGATGTGCCTGACAGCACATTTGTACATTTGTAAGGGCTGGGGGATGAAGGGGAAGCTTCCTCAGGGTGTCTGCAGGCTGTGTTTCTCCCTCCAGGAGCCATTCCTGCTTGGCAGCAGCTCTGCCTTTGTCATCCCACCACACCTTCCTCCTTCTGGCTGAGGGCACTGAGCCATTCCCAGAGGGCAGGGAAGGGGCTCATGCCCAGCCTCTGTCTCAGGAAACAAATGGGCAGGATGTGGAATGGATCCCAGGAGAGCCCTAATCAAACAAACCCTCCATATGCTGGAGGAACATAACACTCAACTCGTGTTGAAGGAGCAGTACAGCCCTTCCCTATTAATGCACAATAATAAGGCTCCATCCCAGTGTGGGTTCTGCAGGGTTTTTGTTTTCTCTCCCCCCATCACTGCAATGTTTGAAGCACTTTTTAAAAATAACAAAAGTGGGGAAATTACATTCATGGGTTTCTGCTTCAAATATTTATATGTTTTTACAAAAGTTGGGGAGGGGGGGAGTCCTGGGGTGTAGATATATATATGCAAATAAACATCTGGGAACTGACGGAGCCACTGAATGCAGGAAAGTTTGGGCAATCAAAGAGGATGCACAAAGATGTGGACACAAAAGGAGAGAATATCTCTTTCCCAGGAAAAATGGGAGAAAGGAGAGCAGGCAAAGGAGGGAGTTGTTTTATTCAGCAAGCAAAGGGAAGCCTTGTCAGGTCAGACAGTTGGCACAAGGAGAAAAGCAAAATAAAACAGGAAAGTATCAAGGCACTGCATTCTGGAAGGGGATTTCACTCCTTCCCAGGACACTGTGCAGTGCAGAGAGCCAGTCCTGAGCAGAGAAACCTTCCCTCTCTCATTCCTTCCTTCTCTTCCTTCCCTTTTCCCTCTTCCCTCCTTCCTCTCTCACTCACCAAGTGCTGCCCTGGCCCTGCAGCCCACAGAAACCAGGAAAACCCAGAGACAGAAATCCACAGAAACCAGGAGCTCACAGCTTTCCCTCCACTTGGGTAAAGCAGCCAAAAAGGAAGCAACTGGTGATAGTGATGCCCCAAGTTTTGGCTTTTCTATTTTTCAGATTTTGTGCTGCTTTAGTGTGTGGGTCTGGGCTTCATGTTAGGGGATGGTGAGCTCTGTGCACAGACTGGGTGGACAGGGCAGTTCCTTCTCCAGCTGGGCACCAAGGACAAATGATCCAAATCTCAGGCCCAGGAGCATGGATGGCAACAGAGTGGGAAGAGAAGGACAGGAAGGATGGGACTTCATGGCCTGGAGCTGTGGTTGGACAATTGACTCCAATGTAGGTGGAGGACCTCATGCCCGGCCGTGCATTTTGGGACCATTTTGGTTCATCTTGGGTGCAGCCCTGGCTGGGCTCTTGTGCTGCCCAAGGTGCATCCATGGAGGAGATGCTTTGAATCAATCCCTGCTTTATTCTGTAGCTCTGCCCAGCCTCTGCTCTAGGGCAGCTTTCACAAGGCATCAAAAGAAAATCACTTTTTAACAAAATTCAAAACTGCCCTGATAGCACAGAGTGAGCAACCATCAGATTTGACCCTAAAAGACATTGAGCATTGGCTGGCCTTCACCTCTGGACACAGACAGGGAAGTTGGAGTTTGGCTATTAGGAAAAATTTCTTCATGAAATAGGTGGTCAAGCACTGGGACTGGTGGCCCAGGGCCGTGGCTGAGTCACCCCAGAATCATAGAAGGGTTTTATGTTATTGATAGGTGAGGATTTATACAGGGAAGGCCTTGTAACATGGCTCCAGCCTGGTTTTTAGGCTTTCTCTTCATAAAGCCTCACCTACTGGTGACAGTTTGGGTTGGAAGGGGCCTTATGGATCATCTAAACTGAATTGTTTTGTTCAGCCTGCGGAAGGCTTCAGGGTGACCTCATTGTGGCCTTCCAGGACCTGAAGGGACTCCACAAGAAAGTGAAAAGGAGTGATTTGCAAGGGATGGAGGGTCAGGATGAGAGGAAATGGCTTCAAATCAACAAAGAGTGGGATTAGATGGGATATTGGCAATGAGGAATTGTTCCCTGGCAGGGTGGGCAGGCCCTGGCACAGGGTGCCCAGAGCAGCTGGGGCTGCCCCTGGATCCCTGGCAGTGCCCAAGGCCAGGCTGGACACTGGGGCTTGGAGCAGCCTGGGACAGTGGAGGATCCTTAAGATCCCTTCCAATCCAACCCAAACCATTCCATGATTCTGTGGTTTCTCTCCCAGCTGTCTCTCCAGGGCTCCCTGTCCTGCTGCAGGAGGAGACTGGGCAGAGCTGCTTTGTGCCAGGGGTTGCAGAGGTGTGGGAAAGGCACAGAGGAACCATTGCAACCCTTCCCTTTGCCCCAGGCTCCCCAGCTGTGCAGGAACACTGCTGTGCACACCAGAGATTTCCCCTAAATAAAGTCCTCAAGGGCTGGGAGACCTGAAACTTTAAAATTCGCCTTGTACTGTAAAGTGGCTTAAGTTCATTTCTGGTTTTGGAAGCTGAGGAGTCTGTAGGAAAACACAGTGATTAGGACAGGCTGGTTTTGCTACACAGGAAGGAAGTGTTTCCTTTTATTTGTGTTTCCTTCAGGAAACCCTAAGATTGGACTTTCAGGAAGAAAGAAAGCATCTAGTTAATTGCTTTACTCTCCAACTCTCAGAATAGTTTTCTTTTACTGTCCTGCTTTCTCTGGTTTTGTTTTTTTCTCTTGAGTGTTTCTGTGAGCATTTAATAAGAACCTGAATGACTTTTAGAGATGATTAGAGAGATTGTAGGGATTTGATCAGACCCTGAGTCCACCAGAGATTGGAAATTCTACATTAATAATGTTAAACACAGGAAGATTCTGAGGCTTGACGAATGTACCTGGAATTCACTGTGAGTTTATCCAGATGTCAGGAAACACCAATGCTCAAAATGTACCTTCTTCTCACTGGAGAGGCAAAAATTGAAAATCACTCAGCAGGTGAATCATTGCTATGATCAGAAGAGGAATCTCATTTAAGAGTCTTTTTTAGAAGTTTTTTTTGCCACCCAGAGGGTTCTGGACAAGCTCAGGAGTGGGGCCATGAGGTTTGAGCTCAACACAGCCAAGCGCTGTTGCAGTAGGACAAGGAATAATGAGTTTAAAATAAAAGAGACTCAATTTAGATCAGATATAAGGCACAGATTTTTTTTTTACAATGAGGATGGTGGAGCCCTGGCACAGTTTTCCCAGAGAAGCTGTGGCTGCCCCATCCCTGGAAGTGTTCAAGTCCAGGCTGGATGTGGTTCTGAGCAACCTGGTCTAGTGGGAGTTGAAATTTAAGGTCCCTTCCGACCCAATCTATTCTGATTTTCTGATATAAAATCAAGGCTGGTTCTATGGTCGCTGCTCTCCTGGTTAACATGATACATTTTTAATTCCTTCCATTAATTGCAGAGGGCAGTCTTGGCTACCTTGGATCTCTGCAGCACTGGAATTTTGTGTACAAATGGGACAGAGAACTGAAATTTAATCTTGCATGTGGACCTGTGGAGGATTTTTATTTTGCTTTGCAAAAACAGCATGGCAACCATGGCTAATGAGGTTTATTTAAATAATATGTTGTCAAGAAAGGAAAATAAATCAGAACAGTTTGGGTTGGAAGGGATCTTCATAGTCTAAGCCCAGTGCCATGGACAGGGACATCTCTCTCTCTCTAGGCCAGGTTGCTCAGAGCCACCCTGACCCTGAACACCTCCAATGATGGAATTGCTCTCCTCTGGACCACCTCTTCCTCAGAGTCTAAATGGGAAAGATGGATCCAGTTTTGGCCTTGGGCAGCTGGAGGCAGAGTCCAAACTGGTGTCCAGCACAGAAGTTTGAAACTGGAGCTCTGGCCTCTTTTCACTGCTCTTGTCCAAGTGGGAAAGGTCTGGATAAGGAGCTGGGGAAGGGGAGAGCTTCTCACGTTCTCCATGAGCCTGTGGAGTGCAGAGAGAGCCACAGCCACATCACCATATGTTAATGCATTTACTGAGAGCTGCTTTTTAATAATTTCCCATTGCAGCGAGAATCTCGTTTGGCTGTGATCTGCATTGTGCCAGCACGGGACATTAGTCTGTGTTAGATCAAAATCAATGCTGTCACTGAAGTATCCATCCCTTCCATTGCTCTAAATAGCATTTTGTCCTAATACATTGACTCACTGCAGCACCAGCAATAAAAATCAGTAAATACTTCTGGCTCATCTCAGGGTGTAAACAACCTGTAATCCATCCCCCCCTCCACAGAAGGGCAGGGCCAAACAGAACAAATTTGGATAGGCTTTATTTAGCACAAATTCTATCTTTTTTTCCCCTCAAAGCAAACAAAAGGGGATATTTTGGGGTGGGAAAACTGAGTAGGACTGGGAGAGATGGAGGAGGGAGCACAGCACAGTGGGATGGTGCCAAGAGAGAGCAGGCCAACCTGCCTGAATATTGTCACCAAGGAGGTGACAGGTTCCTGCAGTGAATGGATTGAAAGAGTGGATGTGACAGAGGGGGAGCAGCAGTGGCCCAGCTGGAGCAGAGAAGAGACTAATTTGTACTTCTGGTGTCACCCAACAGCATAAATTTTCTGCTTTAGATCATGTCTAATGTGCTGCACACGCTGCAGTTGTCTGAGTAGCCTCCGAAGGCAAATTGAATTGACAAGAGCATCTGTTGCCAAAAAACTTCTGGGATTCTGTGAAGCTCCCAGTCCTTGCCAAGGCAACTTCCCTGTGTCCACTTAACAGATTGCAGCCGGCCCCAGAGCCCTGGGGACAGCAGATCATGAGAGCAGAGGGTGCCCGTGGATCAAAGAGAGCAGATGCTCCCTGCTTGGGCCCAGAACGGAATGACTCACAGATCAAAGGCTGCTCAGTGCTCCACAGACACATTAGTGCCTTCTTAAATCAGAGGTAACCCAGAAAAACCTCAGCTCCCTCACTGATTATTCTGCTCGTCCCAGAAAATCTCTTCCTCCAGTCCCTTGTCCCCAGTTGTCGAGTTCTTTGAGTGTTTCATGGGCCTTGGGTCTTCAAAGGGGCAAGAGCAGTTGTTGGTTGCTGTAAAGTTGTTTATTGCATGGATAGATCAGACTTGAAGGTGAAATTTCAGAGTATTAAAGTCCATGCTAAAAGCTTTCTGGCATGAAGTCCCAACATTCTAAGCAGCAGCAGCAGCTCCCACACTTTTTTTTCTTCTTTTTTGTTTTTGCACCCCAGTACTCATAAATGTATGAATATTGGGGTGCAAATTCCAAATTGATGAATATTGGCGCACAAATATTGGGGATTTTTATTCATAAATCATCCAATCAGCTAAAAGCACAATTCTAAAACATTCTTCCTGAACCTATCCTGGCAGGATTCTAATGTATGAAAGTAGTGTCAGTTCTTACCCAAAATCTACACATTTAGTTTTATCTATTCACACAAATGGTTCTGTCTGTTCTATCTAGATATGTAAGCAATGTTCTGCTATGTTTTCATTGTGTCTGGAGTCAAGTTAATTTTGTGAAAGGTAACACTACTGAGCTTTAAACTGGGCTTTAGGGCCTTTGACTAGCTAACACAGTTTCTTGAGGCACTTAAAATATATTCTACTTACTTAAAACTTAAACTTACACCCTTACTTCATGTCTGTGTGGCTTAATAGATTTTAGCTTCTCCAAAGACTCTAATTCAATCCCTGCATTCCCTTCTCTCTCTGAGGGACTCAGAGAAGCCTCTATTTCATGCACTCCAACACCCAGTGGTTCATTTATGATGTAGGACACAAGAGTTGGCAGTTCCTGGGTGGGAGACAATGTTCCAAGCACTGCTGTGCCTCGTGCAGACCTTGGCTATTCCTCAAAACTCTGGTACAATGTGGTGCCCCTCACATGAGAGGCCCCAAGAGCTCAGTGTGAGTAAGAGCTTGGGTCAATGGGAGAGGGGAAAGGCACAGGCACAGCAAAGCTGTGTGTGGTGTTGTGTGGCCCCCAGGACGAGGTGAGAGATGAAAATTTGACTCCAAGTTCTCAGAAGGCTGATTTATTATATTGTGATATTATATTAAAAGAAAATGATATACTAAAACTGTACTAAAGAAAGAGAAAGGAGACATCAGAAGGATAGAAAAGAATGATAATGAAAAACTCCTGACTCCTCAGAGTCTGACACAGCTGATGGTGATTGGCCATTAATTAAAAAACAATTCACATGGAACCAATCAGACATTCTCCTGTTGGTAAACAATCTCCAGACCACATTCCAAAGCAGCAGATAATTATTGTTTTCATTCTTTTCTGAGGTCTCTCAGCTTCCCAGGAGAAGAAATCCTGGTGAAGGGATTTTTCAGAAAACATCATGGTACAGCTGTGGAAATGTTTTGCACTTCTCTCAGTTTTCCTCCTCCTCACTTCCCAGATTTCTGTGCAAAGAAGTGCAAAATTTCAGGGCTTTCTGCAGATTTTGCACAAAATCTTTAACCTACCCTGTATTTCCTATGGTATCTTTATGCTCCAAATAAATTAACATGAGGACAGCCAGAGGAAGGTCCTACATCCCATTAATTCCCTCTATTTTAGGCTGGGAAGATCCCATTCAGGCCCTCTATTTTACACTGGGAAGATGCCATTAAGTCCCTGTATTTTACACTGGGAAGATCCCATTAACCCCTGTGTTTTACACTGGGAAGATCCCACTAATTCCCTGTATTTTACACTGGGAAGATCCCATTAAGCCCCTGTGTTTTACATTGGTAGGATCCCATTAAGTCCCTGTGTTTTACACTGGGAAGATCCCATTAATTCCCTGTATTTTACACTGGGAAGATCCCATTAAGTCCCTGTGGTTTACACTGTTTTCACACATAGGGAAGCAGGGGACAGGCACCCTGGGAAGTCAAACCTGCTGGAATGGTTCTGAGCAATAAAATCTTGAAAAGTGTTTTTCTTTACGAGCCAAAATGTTTGGCAAGGTGAGTTCCAGTTGCAGGAAGAACAGCACTGGAAAGGGGTTTCTAAGGTGGGATGTCAGAGGGACTGCAGAAGGGAAGGCAGATGAAAAAGTCTGATCCTGCCAAGACAAAAAGGGATGTTTACCACAGGAGATGTTTTGCAGAAAGCATTTCTAAGGGTTTGGTTTTCCTGCAACGCAGAATTAAAACTTCACAACCTCACCAAAACCACAGAAGCTGCTATAAAATACAAATTATTCAGCTTTGACCACAAGTCTTCAAACAGGCACAGGATCAAAGTTTAGGCTGGGAAGGAGGCAGAAAAGTCAGGAAGTGTCCTGCAGGTTGGGATTTCATAGGATGGGTGTGGGCAGGTCATGGGTGAACAGCTACAAACCCCAAATAACACCACAGTTGGGACCAAGTAATCATTTCCACGTTGGGAAGATGGAGCTGAAACAAGAGCTTCAAACTTTTTCAGTGTTTCTTTATTTATTTATTTACTCAAACTCTCAGTTTTCTTGGAGTTCTTTTTAGGGGGGAGTGTTTTGCTTTGTTTCTTAAACCTTGCCAGTTGTACTTGATTTCCAGGCCCCTCAAAGACAGGAGGGAAAATTACTCTGCTAATTACTTGCTAGGCATGATTACATCAAAGAAATGCATTCAGGAGGAATTTCTTCCTGGAAAGGGAGCTCAGGCCTTGGCAGGGGCTGCCCAGGGAGCTTTGCAGTGCCCAGCCCTGCAGGTGTCCCCTGCAGGTGGCACTGAGTGCTCTGGGCTGGGGACAAGGTGCCCATGGGGCACAGCTGGCACTGCATGGGCTGGCAGGGCTGGGCCAGCCTCAGGGAATCTGGAGTTTGATTTTAGATCTGTATTGATTGAGGTACTTGTGGTTTCCATGGAATCTGTGGTTCCCAGCTTTGTTAATTTATGGCTTTAAACCAATCAGTTTAATTTAAAAGTGTGTCTTGATCTCAGCACTGAGTTGCACCTGACTGCCAAGCTCCAGTGCAGGATAAAACACACCAGAAAGAAGTTTTCTTGGTTTTTTAGACAACTGGGAAGGAAAAAAACCAAAAAAAAAAAAAAAAAAGTGTAATTCAAAGCACTTTGTAGATGAGCAATTTCCAAGTGCTGTGTTTTTATAATGAGCCCACACTGAAATTTCAGGATACATTTGGTGGTGCTGGATGGCCATTAAACACCTCCTGTTTCAGCTGCAAGCCAGCCATGCTTAGAGACAAAACCTTACAAAGCTGCTTTTTACTCATTTTTGTAATCACCCACCTAAGGCAGGTTACAGAACAAATGAAAATTAAGGTCTAGATGGGGACAGCAGGCAGGAATATATTCAGAGTTTCTATGACTCAGCTCAGACTGGGAGCCTGAGCAGGAAGGGAAAGAACTAAAAGATTCCTGAAAAGGAATTTTCACTGTCCTGCCCACAGGTCTTTGAACACTACTGGGGTTTTTCACTTTCTAGAATCACTCATTATGTGAAAATCTCAAAACAAAAGAGGAATTTCTTCTCTGTCATAAATGTAGAGTCAACATAAAGGTACAAAAACCTACATGGAATGTTTTTGGGGTTTTTTTTAAACTTTACCAAAGTGAAAAATTGCATTGGTGTTTGTCCAGTATTTAGAACAGACTCAACAAAACAATTAACAAAATAAAATATTCTTAGAAATCAGCATTCACAGAGCAAATCAACTTCATTTCCTTGATCTTTCTAATTTCTGTCCCTGTAAGTTTTCAAGTTTTTATGTGCTAGAAAAACAAAAGTTAAGATGCTTTGATAAAGTTCTACAGCCCAAAGGTAGTATTTGAATTAAGCTTAAATGTTTTGTATCTTCCCAAGATCAGGAAGCACAAAGGCTGACTGAGCACTGAATAATCCACCCAACACTGAGTTGTGTAAGATTTTCTTAATCACTGGTTACCACCAGTTAATGGTTTGTTGTGCCTTTTAATAGCCTGGGAGCAGCAGCTTATGGTAATATTTTAGTAGGATTGGGGTTTTTCCTAAGTACCATCCTGAGGCTGAAGATTGTTAAAAGCAAATGAGATAATTCTTTAAGTAAAATTACTCAGCAGACATTTGTTAGGACAGGCTTCACTAAGAGACAATTTGAACATCCCTGTCAGGAAAGCTGGGCTGGGTGAGCTGGACTGGATGTGGGAGAGTATTTCCAAAATATTCCCAAAACATTCCCATTATTTTGAGTTTTACAACCTCATCCCGCAGGTTTTCATGATGACACATCAGGTGTACTTGTATAAAAATTAATTGTTTATTGTGACAAGTGATTAGACAAATGGAACTCAGAATAATTTACTACACAGCAAAAAAGCTGAATCTACTCTAACAAGACAGGACAGTGCAATCAAAACAATATTTAAAAAATTAGATTTTGGTAGCAAAAAGAAACAATTATTAAGTATATGGCTTTGGAAGAACTTTTAACTCCTTGCTGAACAAAAATCAACTCAAGTGACAGAGCATCTCCTGCTCAGCTGCATCTTCATTTTCCACTTACAGCTCCACAAATGGGGAAAGAGCCCAAGAGATCTGGCACAAAAGAGAGCTCTTGGAAGGGCAGAGTGGAAAGCACAGAGATGGAATAGGAATGGTTTTCCTGAAAAGTTCCTGCACAAAACCTTCAGATTGCCCTTGTTGGTGCTGAAGGGAAGGGAGAAAGAAAAAAAAAAAAAGAAAGAAAGAGAGAAAGAGAAAGAGAAAGAGAAAGAGAAAGAGAAAGAGAAAGAAATAAGAAAGGAAGAGGAGGAGGAAGAGGAATGAAGGGAAAGGGGAAAAGAAAAGGAATGAAGGGAAGGAAAAGGAATTAAAGGAAAATGAAGAAAAGAAAAAGAAAAAAGGAGAAGGAGAAGGAAAGGGAAAGGGAAAGCAAAGGAAAACAAAGGAAAGGGAAAAGAAAACAAAGGAAAGGAAAACAAAAGAAAGGAAAGGAAAGGGAAAAGGGAAAGGGAAAGGAAAGGAAAAGGAAAAGGAAAAGGAAAAGGAAAATTCTGAAAAAAAGCAGTAATTTGAACTTGAAGTTCAAAAAGTCACATCTTGGGAAAAAATGGTAGCATTCTCAATAATTTCACAAAAGAAAAGCTTTAATCTCTATGAGGTCATCTAAGAAAAAGTTCAAAAATATTAAATGCTATTTGAGGAGGAAGCAACAGACATGGAAAGGAAAAATCTTCTTCCCTTGTCCCCTCTCCAGTTTGAAATGAACAATTGTGAATCCACTTGAGTAAAATGTCCTGTTTAACCTCAATGCAAGGGGCATCCTTATTCTTGGAGCTTTTGGGGGGAGAGATTGGAATAAAAAATATTATTTAGGATGAAAACCAAAATATCTTGTATGAGGGAAAGGATATTTTTTTCTTCCTGAAAAGGGATGTGAGAATAGTAGGACTGGTAGGAAGATTTCTTGCTTTCTGAACATTATCCTCAACATAAAGCTGCCTCACCTGAAATGCTGACAAATTCCACAATTAGAATGAATAATTTCATTAATGTGAGGTACTGAATGCTGGAAGATGTTTTTTTTTACACAGGGTTTGGTCAGTAAGCTCTGTTTGAAAAGGCAGAGCAAGGTCTCTGCTGTGGCTTCCCTGATTTCTCCTTGGCTGTTACTCATTTTCCCTCCATAATCAACATTGCTAAGACTCTTTCAAAATTCTGCTTTTCTACCCACAACTGTGAAGCTCAAGAATTGCTGGATTATTATTTTGGTAAGAAGAGTTTGACACTCAATAACTTGAAGTGTTCAGGTTGGGTTGGTGAATGACATCAGCCAAGCTTGGACCAGGAGAACTCATGGAATGATGGAATCACAGAGAGGTTTGGGTTGGAAGGACCTTGAAAATCATCTCACCCCATCCCTGCCATGTCAGGGACACCTCCCACTGTCCCAGGTGCTCCCAGCCCCAGTGTCCAACCTGGCCTTGGGCACTGCCAGGGATCCAGGGATGGAATTCCATGCCAGCCCTGCCCACCCTGCCAGGGAACAATTCCTCATTGCCAAGATCCCATCCAGCCCTGCCCTCTGGCACTGGCAGCCATTCCCTGGGTGCTGTCCCTGCATGCCCTGGAAATTGTCTCTCTCCAGCTTTCCTGGGGCTCCTGCAGGCCCTGCAAGGCCACCCTGAGCTCAGCCCAAAGCTTCTCCTGTGCAGGTGAACAATCCCAGCTGTGCCAGCCTTTCCTCCCAGCAGAGCTGCTCCATCCCTCTGCCCATCCTGGTGGCCTTTTCAGCTCCTTTGAAAACATGGAAGAATAGTGCTCAATTCAAAAAAAGGGCCTGAAAAAACAAGGCATTTCAGTGGTATTGATTTCCAGCACTTTTTTAACAAACCCTGTGCTAGAAAGCCCTAAAATTTAGAGGGAGCTCTAAAAAAATGCAAAGAAAAATGATAGAACATCAAAATTGGATTTTACTTTCAGAGACACCCCAGAGCAACTGGGAAATCAACTGTGTTCTTGTTTTATTTTAGACAGAAAAGTTATTAAGGATGAAAAGCCTATGGAAAAAAAAAACACAACTGGAATTGTTATTATTTCCCACATCTATTAAACTCTACTTATGGTTTTGCCCTCTTTAAATTCCCTCACTTATAACAACAGATTCTCTCCCTTTCCAAAGCCTCTCTTTTCCATTCCAAAGAATTATCATCCATCCACCACTTCACCCAGAGCAGGAACTATGAAGTGTAAGCAAATGCTAATTATACCCCTTGTCAACAGTGTGATCATCACCCTCCTTTCATACTCATGTTTGCAAGGGTCAGGAGAAAAATTAAATGCTTGCAATCCTCCTAATGTCCTTTTCCATAAGAGAGTTTCTTTGGAACTTGCAGCTAGCAGGAAGTGGATTTATTAAAGCTAAATATCAGCACATCCATAAAAAAAAATAAAATATGAGTGAATAGATTACATTTATGCAATTTTTAAAAATTGGTCAGGATGTTACAGATCCCAATCTGGAAGATGCACCCCAAGAGTTCCATTCTGAAAAAAAAACTTTTAAACTGGGGCAAAGATAACTGAAATAGTTCCTGAGGAACACAACTGCAACAGGAAAAACCTTGGGGATTCAGGGCACTGTGATGGACTTAGAAGAGCCAGAAATGGGATCTTTTTACCAGTCTCTGTAGTAGGAATAGGATTTTTAATTTCTAAATGTTCTAAATGCATAATCTCTTTGGAATATCAGAATATTCACAACAGAAGAAGGCAGTCCTTCCTCAGTTGTATTTCCCTTTGGTTCTCCACCATGGAACTAATTGGATGTTTCTTTTCAGTCTTTGAAGTGAGACAAAATCATCAAAAACCAGTCCCACCCTCACCCCAGCAGCACCAGCATCACCCCAATCCCTGGCCCCAAGGCCACATCCAGACTGCTCTGGGACAATTCCAGGGACTCCAAAACTCCCTGGGCAGCTCAGCCCAAGGCCTGACCACTCTGCCAGGGAAATTTTCTGTCCCAGTCTCCAACCTGAGCCTGCCCTGGTGCCATTTGAGGCCATTTCCTCTCCTCCCTTCCCTTGGGACAGGGCAGCAGAGCCTGACCCCCCCTCACTGCCCCTCCTGGCAGGGACTTGTGCAGAGCAGTGAGGTCCCCCCTGTGCTTCCTTTTCTCCAGGCTGAGCCCCTTCCCAGCTCCCTCAATGGAAAATTGTCTTCTCCTGAGTCCCTCCACCATGGAACCCCCCCTGTTCAAGCACCTCATGGAGCATCTTCCCACTCCTCCCTCTCTGCCCTGGCAGCCACTGCTTGGCATTAGCAGGAGCAGAGAGCCCAGGAGAGCCCAGGAGCTGCCCCCAGCACCCCAATACCAACCCAGCAGGGAGAGCCTGAGCTGCAGGAAATTGGAAAGAGCTGCCCAGGGAGGTTTGGAGTTTCCATCCCTGGAGGTGTCCAAGAAATGCCTGGAGGTAGCACTGAGTGCCCTGGGCTGGGGACAAGGTGGGGATCAGGCACAGATGGGACTCGTTGGGCTGGGAGGGCTTTTCCAATTTTAATGATTCTGAGATTCTATTAAATATAATCTAATATATATTGTTAGATACTTATCTGTTATTAAATACCTATTATTAGTAAATATTTAAAATAGAGACTTGACAAGGTAAAGGCTTTGTCGAGCCTCTAAAGGGGGGAAATGATGCCTCATGCTTTAGCTTTTATATTTTTCTGCTTTAGTGTGTGAGTCTGAGCTTCATATCAGGGGATGGTGAGCTCTGTGCACAGAGCAGGGAGACAAAACAATTCCTGCTCCAGCTGGGCACCAAGGACAAATGATCCAAATCTCAGCCCCGGAGCACAAACCCCGTGGGCTGGAGAGAGAAAAACAAGCAGGGTGGGACTGCAGGGGCTAAAGCTGGAATGGGACAATGAACTGCAAGATGCAAATGGAGCAGAACTGATCCCAGGGAGAGACCCCGTGCCCGGCCGTGCATTTTGGGGCCATTTTGGTTCATCTTGGGTGCAGCCCTGGCTGGGCTCTGGTGCTGCCCAAGGTGCATCCATGGAGGCCTTTGAATAAATCCCTGCTTTATTCTTTAGCTCTGCCCAGCCTCTGCTCTAGGGCAGCCTTCACAAAGCATCAATCTGGGCTGGAGTTTACTGAATTACAAAGACAGCTTTTACTTTTCTTTTTCTCTAATCCTCTCTGACCCCTCTGTGAAAATATCAGGCCACTTCAGGAGTGGCCACTTGGACAAAAGCCTCATCTCCAATGACCAAGGAGAGGACTCAGGGAGGGCTGGAGCTGGCCCAGGGCAAATTTAGGTTGGATTTTAGGTCAAGGTTCTTGCCCAGAGGGTGCTGGCACTGCCCAGGCTGCCCAGGGAATGGGCACAGCCCCGAGGCTGCCAGAGCTCTGAGCCTTTGGACAGCACTGCCAGGGATGCCCAGGCTGGGGTTGTTGGGGGTCTGGGCAGGGCCAGGAGCTGAACTTTATGATCCTGTGGGTCCCTCACAGTTCAGGACATTCTATGATTCTACAGAAGTTGCCAAGAACCCAAAGTGTCCACGGCCAGCTCACCTTGTGCTTTTGGACCTGACAAGTTGAGCACTTGACCAAGTAAAAGTGGATTTGAAGGCAATACTGGACCAGTATTAGGTGCCTTGCTAGGCCAGAGACGCCATGGACAGAATTCCAGCCCCCTGTTTGTCCCCTGGTTCTGCTCTCCATAGGAGAACAGAGTGTGGGTGAGCACTCCTGTGGATCCAGGCTGGTTCTCCAGCTCCAAGTCACTTGCCCAGAGGGCAACAGTTTCATTTTATTTTAGGCAGGAAGAGAATGCAACAGAAGGACTGAAAACAGTGACAGCTTTATGAGGAGGTGGAGAAGAACAAATGCTGGGAGTCTTTTTAATCAAAAGGTCAAAAAGGCCTTTTAAAATTGCTGGATCTGCTGCACAGGATAGTATGGCCCTGAAATGTCACTCTGCCACTCCTGACTGAGCAATTACTTCCCTTAGACTAAATTCCAGGCCAGCTTTATTTGCATTAATGTTCCTAGGATAACACCACAGAAGATTAAATGTGTTCAGCCTGCCAAGGAGAGGGAAAATTTTGTGAACAACACTAAGCACTGTTTTTCCCCTACCAATGTGGAGATCATATAATATATTTCTGCTTCCTACAAACACGCCAGTGCACCCAGCTGCAGTTTTTAGCTCCAGTTATTCATTTTGGCTGGACCAAATAACACCAGCACACTCAAACTGGACTGAGAGGATGAGCAGGGTGAGTGAGAAATTGATTGATTCATTCATTGATTCCACAGGGAGGCTTTACTAGACACAAGTTGTACAAATACTAAATGTAAAGCAAATAATCAAGGTAATTGCAGAAGAAGGAAGGTGAAAGCCAGCGAGTCGGGCAATTTGTTAAAAGTGATCACAGAAGGAAAACAAGATGTTTCTCATTTAGCCACAGCATCCCTGCAACAGGAGCTTGTATTTCATTTCCATGTGAATGGCACTGAGGTCAGATTGCCTGCTCGGGTCAGCCTGAAATCAGCTGTAACTGATGGGCATTTACCACTTCAGCTTTATTCGTGGCTTGCAGATGTTGCTCTGTGTGAGAAGACAGAGATAATAAGCAGGGTACCAGGGGGAAGCTGTGATGCCCTGGGGGCACCTGTGTGGCAGGTCAGGCCATCAGCCTGCTGTGGATCAACCCCAGATTTAGGATTAACTTTAAAAAACGGGGTTTTAGAACTTAGAAATGGGGTTGCAGCTTAGATTAGCTTTGAAACAGGGTTTCAGCTTCTTTGGTACCCACACAAATAACATCCAGTGTGGGTGGTTACACCTTTTCTTTCCCTTTCACTGTCTCTGGTGACCTGGGTGTATCGGGATGGGCACTGCCAGCAGGTCAGGGCTGATGCTGCCCCTGTGCCCAGCCCTGGGGGCACCTCTGGCTGCTGTGTCCAGCTCTGGCTCCTCAGCACAGCAGGGCCAGGAGCTCCTGGAGCTGAGCAAGGGCCTGGAGCAGCTCCGTGCCCAGGAAAGGCTGAGGGAGCTGGGGCTGCTCAGCCTGGAGAGGAGCCCCAGGGAGAGAGAGGGGCCTCAGCCCTGCCTGGCCCTGGGTCTGGCCCTGCGTCTGTCCCTGCCTGGCCCTGTGTCTGTCCCTGTGTCTGTCCCTGTGTCTGTCCCTGTGTGCAGAGGTCAGAGCAGGCCCAGGCTCTGCTCCAGGCCCAGCAATGGCCCCAGAGCCACGGGCAGGGCCTGAGCCCAGCAATTCCCCTGCACAGGAGGCACAACTTCTGCCCTGGGCAGTGCCCAGCCCTGAGCAGAGCCCAGAGGGGCTCTGGGGGCTCCTCCTGGGGACATTCCAGAGCCATCTGGACCCAGCCTGTGCCCTGTGCTCTGGGATGGCCCTGCTGGAGCAGGGAGGTGGCACCAGGGACCCTCTGTGGTCCCTTCCAGCCTGACCCATCCTGTGGCTCTGAAGCTCTTTTAGAGGTGATCTTTGAGGCCCTGGAAGGGTGAGGTGTCCATGCAGCAGGAATTCTCTTTGCTCCCAGTCCCAAATTTATCAAACTTCAAGGAATCTTGCTGGTGACCCTTTGCTGTAGCTCTCTTTAGAGTCCTTGTAGATAAACAAGACCAAGAAATGTGAGGAGCCCATTATCTCATTACATAATAATCCACAGAAAGTTCTCGGGCTGTTATCTTTTTTATTCCAGCATTTGCAGAGGTGCAAAGAGAGCAAAAAAAACCTCTCAATCCAGGCCACCTTCCCTTGCTGTGAACGTGAGCAGGTAAATCCTACAACCCCCTCCACTGCCACAGGCTGGGATTATATAAACCAGGGCTTTCTTCACTTCACCCTGCTGCTGCTGATCATTTCAGCTTCCACCACAAATCCTGAGTTACAAACTCCCTGCCCTCTTGGGCTCCGGGGCTGTGTCCAGCAGCCAGAGGGAAATGTTTGTTCTGCTGCTGCTCCCTGTTGCCGACTCAAGGAAGCATCAGATAAAAATGTTTCTGCAGCTTCATGTACAGTACAAAATACCAGTCTCACAAGCTGGAGGAGGAGTGACAGCTCCAAAATAAAGGGTTTAGTCACCATTTCAGAGCTCTGTATCCAGTGGGGAAAAAAAAATGTGTTTATATACAGGAAAAAAGAAAGGAAAAAAAAAAAGAAAAAAAAAGGAGAGGTTTCTGTGCATCTCCCCCACTCCTCCTGAATGCACATTCCTTGTTTTGTGTTCCACATACCTCAGATCCTCACTATTCATTTCACACATGATTCCCACACATTCGGTGTAGATGGAAATAAATATCCATTTGTTAACACAAAGGAGATCCATCTTGATATACATGGAGGTGTGAAAGTCAGAAACAAGGGCAAAAACTTCATCCAGGCCTTTGGAAAATCATAATCATCATCACAGAATCACAGAACCATTAGGAGACCTTCAGTGTCACCCCAGCCCCACCAGCATCACCCCAAACCCTGTCCCCAGGGCCACATCCAGACTGCTCTGGGACAATTCCAGGGACTCCAAACCTCCCTGGGCAGCTCAGCCCAAGGCCTGACCACTCTGCCAGGGAAATTTTCTTTGCCAATCTCCAACCTGAGCCTGCCCTGGTGCAATTTGAGGCCATTTCCTCTCCTCCCTTCCCTTGGGACATGGCAGAAGAAACCAACCCCCAGCTCACTCTAACTTCTCAAAGTGACAATCCAGATGTAAACTGGAGGATTTCCCCCTTTTTTCCACACAGGCTGTCTCCAGGTAACTCTCAGGAATTAATTCTCAGCCACACTGACCCTTCTTCCACTGTTGATATTTCAAAGCACTTCTCTTCTAAGGCTTCTCCTTTAGTGTGATTCCAGATGTGCCTGAAAGTTACACTGTGGCAGAGACTATGAGGACATTTAACAGGAAAAAGCCTTTTTACTGAACATAATATTCTAGCTTAAAATCTATATATTTTTGTCAAACAACGAAATACTTTTCAACTAAACAGCAGCTTTTCTAAGGAGGAAAATATAGATATTGTATGCTGAAATAATGTTAAATTGGTGGATTAGATTAATAAAGAAATTCAGGTGATATTCCCAAGAGTGAGAGAGTAAAGACCCTTCCTATCTCTCCTTCACCCTTCTTCACTCCCATCAAATACAAAAGACAGCTCAAGTTCAAATCCTGTCTTTGCTTTACTCCAAAGGTAAATCCAAGATTTCTCACTCCAAGTCTGTGTTGCATAAAAAGGGGAACATGTTTTGTACCCAGCCTTTGCCCCTCCCTTTGTCATTTTTTCTGAACACTGGGTTATAAACCCAAACTGTTATTTATAGTCAGTAGAATTTGTTGGATCATATGTTTAATTGCTAGATATTCTGAAAAAAAAAAATCCCATCTGCATCAATCTGAGGACATTTTCCATTTTTCTGCTCAAGCAGTGATCTGAAAGCCAGTTGTTTACAAAACCATGGTGTGAGGCAAATTAGGATGTCTGAAAAGGAATGCTCTGACAGAACTGCCTGGAAATTTTGATTTTTGCCAATAAGTTCTTTGTGTCCATCTTGTTCATTGCTGGCTAATTACCACCTTTGCAGACAATCTACATGGTTAGATCTCCTTGGAAACTAGCAAGGCTAGGAAAAAAAAATAAATGTAAGGCTCTATATTTGAACTCAGAAATTGTTTTTTTAGCACTGAATTAGGGCCAAATAATTTCTGATGTCAACTGATCACAGTATTTACATTAACAACATTGTCTCAGAGGAGAGGCAAAATATCTTGCTTAGCATCTGTCCACTTCTAATGTACCCCCTGTGAGCATTGCAGAGTGTGCCCATGGCTTCAGAAAGAGAAATGTGTGTATTGGACAGGTGGGAAAATATTTAAAAAATGTAAAAATGCGGTGACAGAGGGAGCACATGAGCCTGGGGATCCATTTCTCACTTATTCCTGTGTAAGCTGGCATTAGAGCCCTTGGAGGGTCTAACCCTGCCTAGTCAAAGACCTTTTCTATGCTTAAACTGAACGAGGGAAGGGTTAAATGAGATATTGGGAATGAGGAATTGTTCCCTGGCAGGGTGGGCAGGCCCTGGCTCATGGTGCCCAGAGCAGCTGGGGCTGCCCCTGGATCCCTGGCAGTGCCCAAGGCCAGGCTGGACACTGGGGCTGGAGCAGCCTGGGACAGTGGAAGGTGTCCCTGCCATGGCAGGGATGGAATGAGATGATCTTTGGGGTCCTTCCAACCCAAACCTCTCCCTGTGATTCCATGATTCCATGAGTTATCCAGGTCCAAGCCTGGCTGATGTCATTCATCAGCCCAAGAACATGAACACTTCAAGTTACTGGGTGTCAAATTCTCCTTACCAAAATAATAATCCAGTAACTCTTGAGCTTCACAGTTGTGGGTAGAAAAGCAGAATTTTGAAAGAGCCTTAACAGTGTTAATTATGGATGGCACTGGATGATCTCTTTCAGCCCAGGCCATTCTAGGATTCAATGGGTTTGCCGAAATTCCAGATTTCCTGATATTGTCCAAATCTACAGCTTCCCAGAGGCAACAAGTTACAGAAACCACTACCTGCTGCTAAAGGAAAATTTACTGGTTTTAAAACCAAAAAACTTCAGGTGTTTTGAAACCAAACTCATTGTGTGAGATCCATGGGATTTTCCATTTTCCACCTCCATGTCAACCCTTTCAGCCTTCACCCTCTTCAGGCTGAACATCGCAGGCTTTCCTTAACATTTATTTGATGGCCTGTTCCACTGTCCGAGGCTGCTCCAAGCTCCATCCAGCCTAGCCTGGAAAACTTCATCCTGGACAAAGAGAAGGAGGTTACAGCTCAAAGATAAGAGGGTTTTTTTGCCACCAGATTTAAAAGGAATTAAATAGAAATGTTCTCCATAACACACAAACTATCTCACCCTGTAAACTGAGACAAGGCTGGATCCTGCAAATTCTTTCCTGTCACCCCTCAAATATAAACACAGTCCCTTCTCTCTGTTGCTGCAGTGCTTCCTTCCTTCTTCCTTCCTTCTTCCTTCCTTCCTTCTTTCTTCCTTCTTTCTTCTTCCTTCCTTCTTCCTTCCTTCTTCCTTCCTCCTTCCTCACCAGCTGCTTCTCTTTCTCCTTCTCTCTGTTAAAACACACACATTACGGTCCCAAATATTTCTCTCTGCCCACCATTCCTCCAAATCTTGGGCATTCCAGCATCCTTATTTCTTTCCCTCACATCCATGTCCTCTGATGCTTCAATGCAAACCAGAGCACAACCAGACTTTTGAAGATTTTGTCTCTAAAAATTAATCCAGGTGCATTTCTGCCATGGCCTTGAGAAGCTGCCTGGAACAGAGGCCAGGCAGAGTTAAAGGAATAAAGCAGGGATTTATTAAAAAGGCCTTTAAAGGATCCACAAGGCAGCACAAGAGCCCAGCTGGGGCTACACCCAAGATGGACTCTGGGTCACGAGTTTTCACACTTTTATAGTTTTTGGTTCATTTCCATATTGGGGTTAATTGTCCAATTACATTTTCAGGTTATGCAGTCCCATCCTCCCAGATTGCTCTCCTCAATTCCCTGTTGTTTGCACTTTTTGGGCCTGAAGTTGCAACAGTGTCCTTGGTTCTGGGGCTGGAAAAGGATTGTTTTGTCAGACTAAACTGTGAGGAGAACTTGCTAACACTTCATATGGAGTTCAGAGTTACACACTAATGCAGTACAAAATCTGGGAAATATGAAAGCTAATATTTAAGGCATCGGAACGTGCTCTGATCTGGAAGACCTCACTTACAACTTGTCCATATTGAGAAAGTCTGGGCGTCTACAAAGCCACCACCAGTCCCACTTTTAGACCATCCAGGGTGGCTTTCATGGTGCTTGGGCACCAGGGAAGGCAGAAAAAGCCCCATCAGTACCTTCAGGTTGGACATCAGGAGGGATTTCCCCATGGAAAGGGTGCTCAGGTCCTGGCAGGGACTACCCAGGGAGGTTTGGAGTC
Source organism: Molothrus ater (assembly GCF_012460135.2). Classification (NCBI taxonomy): domain Eukaryota; kingdom Metazoa; phylum Chordata; class Aves; order Passeriformes; family Icteridae; genus Molothrus; species Molothrus ater. The sequence continues at coordinate 2,894,961 of NC_050479.2, read as the reverse complement.
CCCATCCCTGGAGGTGTCCAGGGAAGGCCTGGAGGTGACACTCAGAGCTCTGGGCAGGTGACAAGGTGGGGATTGGTCACAGGTTGGACTCAGTGATCTTGGAGGTGTTTTCCAACCCAAATGATTCTGAGATTCCATCATCATTCCTAGAGAATCATTTCCATTCTGCCACTGGCCTCCACCTCATGGGTGGGTCTTTGAGTTATCTTTACACAGAAGAAAACCAGAAACCTTCCCAAAGCACCGCCTCATTTGTTTGCAAATGTTCAAGCCTTATTTCATGCACTGAAAGCTGCTCTGAAGCAGCCAAAGTCTATTTTTACCACCTCAGTTCTCCATTTAATTTTGGGTTTGAATGTACAAGAAACATATTCTCGTTACCAGTCTATTATTTATCAAAAGCTCCCCTCCGCAGGCTCAATATTTTTGTTTACTGTTTTCTCTTGAAAAGGTCAGCTCTTTTATCAGCTATTTCTTTAAGTGTGTCTGTACCTGTCTAAAAAAGACATGAAATTCACATTTTAGTGCAGCACATTCCTTGTCTCACATAGCAGCCCTAACAAGAGCAATCTGTATTTCTGCTGTCCACGGCCACATCCCTGAAAGGCAGCTGGCTCATTTCACTTTCCCTGCACAATTCAGGAGAGATGGAAAAAGCAGAAACTCCCCTTTTTCTCTCAAGACATCTGAAGGCTACAAAAGCTTTGAATTATTTGTGCTTCTCTGAGCTTTGCCTGCTCCAGAAGGGATAGATGGGCTTTGCAAGCTGAATGTACCCTCTAAAATCTCAATTATTTAAAAATCATAACACCAGTGCAGCCTGTTCTGGTGAGATCCTCCACACCATAGAAATAAAACATAATTCCACAACAACATTTTATTTTTATGTTAAACTCTCCGTTCAGCCACCCAGAATCAAAGGCCATCAAGACTCCCTCAGATATTTGCAAGAAATTGGATGTTGCAATCTGGGGTAAATGGGGAAATCCAGCACTGCCAAATCTTTCTCCTTTTTCCAAAAGGTTCCAGTTAGCCCTCAAAGGGACCTTTATTTTTAGAGAGGAAACTGGTGACTCGTGCATGGAAAAATCCTGGGGAATGATGGATTATTTTTAGCCAGATTAGAAAAACCTACAGGAAAAATCAAGGGCAATCAAAAAGTCTTTTATACTTTTTAACAAAGTAAGAAAAACAAGCAGAAAACCCCTACTTCACTCAAAATAGAGATTACAGAGTTTTTCATATAATCCCTCCATTTTGAGTTTATTTAATTCATCATCTGAACAACTTTGTTTCCTAAAGTTGGGTAAAATGTTACTGTGAAAAAGAAGTGCAAATCTGAATTATGAAACTATTGTTAAAAGTACCAGAATTTCAGCATTTCACAGCCAAAATAAAACTTTTTTGAACGTTTGAAATTAAATTTAATTTCCCTTATAAGGTATTTTGGAAAATACTGTTGATCAAATCAAATCAAATCCAATTTACAAAAAATATTTCCCTGCTTCTAAATAGTTTTTTTTTTTTCCACTACTTGTATCCCTATAGAAAAGGATAATGGCAATTAGAGCAATTATAGCAATTTCACAGCAACTCCTTTGAGATTTTTTCAAGCAAATTTATAGACCTATTTACTTTATTATGTATCTTAAGTGAAATAGCACAATGGTAATTTAGACACCACCGAATTGCTTATTTCAAGACAAAATGTTGTTATTTGTTAACGTGGAAAGATTTTTTTTGTGGTTTTAACTTATATTTCTACTCTTGTTGGGTCTGATATTGTCCTTGTGTGAATTCATCTTTGAACAACTTCTTAGATGGGTATAAAATGAGTATAAAATCCTGTGGGGCAGATGCTCATTGCAGAAAAAAATATGAGTTTTTTCATTCAGATTACACAAAAGTAGTAAAAAAATCTGGACTGAAATCAAACATATGATTACTCAAACTCTTACTTAAAAAATAAAAAGCATGAATTGAGTCCATTTTATCTCCTTGCACTCCGATGGATTTGTGGGCAAACGCACAAAGTCTGACCTAAGCTAATCTGAGGTTGAAGGTGGAGAATGAGAATCAGGCAGATGCAGCCTGGAAAATCCAAGGACACAAAGCAGGAGCAGGGGTTTTTTTTCCTCTTGAAGATACTTCACAGGGACATGGAGGAGAATTGTGGTTTGAAAAAATGTTTGACTGGAATATTTGACTGAAAAATATTTGGCTGGAGCTTTGGGAGCAGCAGCACTCATGAAAAAAAAAAGAAATATTTCTTGCAGCTCCGTCTTATAGAGATGGATTTCTTGGTGTCCAATAGTGTGGTTCACTCAGCCTGTTTTCATGACATTGGTAGGAATTTAGGATTTCTGAGGGCTCCAAAATCTCAGTGAAGTTCTGAAAGGGATCCAAAAGCCTAAATACCAACCACAGTTTCAGAAATGATTCAGAGGAGGCCAGACAGGGTGATGGATAAGGCTCATTTCCTTAGGAAACATTGCTAAAGTGCCATTCTGAACTCACCATTTCCAGGTTATCAAAACACCACAGCCTGAAACCAAACATTGACCCAGCAGAAATTATGCAGGGTTTTTTAAAATTTCTTTTTACTGAATGTCACTTTCAGCCTGATTTCTCAGTTATTTTCTCCTCTGCAGTCTATAAACTGCACGAAAGGGGAAATCATCAGCAAGAAACCAGGTCTCTGTATTTCACTCTGACTTCTTTTGGCAGGGAAAGGGGATGAAGGCAGTGATGGCCTCATTATTTAGCTTAAAAAAAGCAGCCAAAATTCCATTATCACCTGAAAAAAATGGAGAAGGAGCAGCATGGAAAGAACACAAGAGCTGTTGAGATAAACTAATTGTAAGGGGGGTAATTGCCTGGCCCCTGAGGCAACATTTGGATGCCAGAGTTTGGATTTGCATCTTAGGCCACCTCAACCAACAGAAAACTGTGAACATCCTGCAAGTCACCACCAGGAGGGACAGCAGAAGCCACAGACATATTGTTTCCCCAGTGAAATATTACGGTGATCTTTCTTCTTAAGTGTGTAAAAATTAAAGTCTTGCCTGAGTTTTGTATAGGAGGAGCATCCTGCTCTCCTGAAATAGAAGCAAAAGCCATCAAAATTCTCCTTTGGCTTCAGGGAAGTTGTCAAGAAAGAAATCTCCATTACCAGATTTAAAAAGTAATTATTATCCTTCTCTGTTTCAATTTTTCCAGTCTTTTCAACCCCTTCTTTAACTTTGTGCAGCAGTAACAGCAGCAAGCAAACCAATATGCTTGGGCAATGTCTGTGTCCTGGGGGCAGCCAGATTGGCTGGAAACTGACTGAGGAAAATAATACAACTTCAGAAGGGAAGTTTCTGACATGTTTTCATTCTTCTGTCAAAAACTGGAGGGCAGGAGAAATCACATATCTGTACTCCAAAGTCGTTCTGTTCCCTGTAGTCTGTATTTTTTGGGGGGAAAAAAATAGGAATTGACAGTTCTTCTTAGCCCAAACACCTCATCTTTACCAGTGGGATTTGAGCTGTCCTCCCAAAATTTTGCTGCCCAAGAAAGCTGCAAAATTGGTATCAAAGGGCAGTCAGGAGTGTGGAAATATTTGCTTTGCATTGGCACAAGTGGCAGGGCTTTCCCCAGCCAGTGACCATCCTGACCCAGGGAAAGGTTGTTCAGTGCAAACAATGTTTTGCAGAGGAAAAGTGAACTCTCTCAAAGTCATCTCATATCCTCTAACCTGAAACTGATCAGATCCAAGGTCTTTATCCACATCTAAACTCTTCTGCCCCTTTTGGAAGGAAAGTTCTAGAAGCTCTTGGCCTTGCTCCTCAGCCTTAGACCATTGCACATGTTATTGGTTTCACTCGACTGCTTCAGCATCTTGATTGAATCAAGCTCTTCCTTTCTGACCAAAAATATTCCTCTCCATCATTCCTCTGCCTTTTATTCAGGAGAGTTCATTGATCAAAGCAAAGGAGCTGTCAGAGTGTGTTGGCATAGTCAAGGTGGTTCCAGCACCTGCCCAAGGAGCTCTGTGAATATTCAGGCACGAGGCTGCCTCAAGGTTGTTCAGCAATGCTGGAAAATATTGGATTTGGCTGTGCCAAGGACAAAGATTGAAGTGAAAACACCCTGGCTTCAGGGGGAAAAGGGGAGAAAGGACAGGAACAGAGTTGGGATAGAAAATAGCAAGGAAAGAGCGGCTGGCTTCTCCTGCCAGCAGGAAAATTGGTGACAACTCCTTCTGAGAGGGTGCATTTCTCTCCTCTCTGGTGACCTAACTGGACACACAGACTTTGACAAGCTGCCTGCCTTGATTTCCAAACTTTTCCCATGCTGGAACATGCACCAGCCTCACCACCAAGCTGACTCCATCTACAATGTTAAATAAAACCAGGAATGATTCTGCAGCCTTGAGACCAAGCAGTACAAGATGTCCAAGTCACACTGCAGAGCACCTGGTCCTAAGTCTTGCGAGGACTTTCTCTTGGTTTTAAGACATAATTAGTTTATTAACAGTGATTTTTTTTGCCACTTCAAATTATCTGGAACAAGGTGAGGTCTGTGTTGCAGGCCAGGGGTTTATGTTGCTTTAAGCAGGGGTGAGATGGGAGCCTGTGGAGGTGTCTGAGGGAGCAAAGGTGGAACTGTGTTGGCAGATAAGAGTGAAAAAAGCCAAATCTGATTCAATCTCATCCATGCTGCTGAATGGGAGCACATCCTGTCTCCCAAACCCTTCCCAGGTATTTTCTTGGAGCACTAATTGGGCCAAAGCCAAAACAATTAATTTGCTAAATTAGCAGTGTAGTCACCAATGGACAGGGCAGCCAAACTCCTATTTACACTTCCAGAAACAACCAGGAGAACTCCCCAGATATCAGAGATATTACATAGTGAAGAATTAAATGAGTCAGAATTATCAGTGTGAAATGTTTAGGCCAGAATTATCTACACAAAATAGGTCAGCTGATCAGCTCATTTTTATTCCCGGAGTTTTCAGTCAGGAAAATTGTGATGGGAAAAAAATCTCAAGAATCTCTTCCCACAGAAGATGGGAATACTCTTTTTCCACGTAATCAGTAAAGAGAATACAGGGAGAAATCAGGATTTAACCAGCCCTCGTGTAATTTCTCTGGAAGGCTGAGCTCAGGTGCAAAAATGAAGCTGCAGAGAAGATGAAGCCCTACTCTTCTCAGAGGTGCACTCTGTAGAAGTTGGTTCTGTGTTGAGCAGCACGTTGAAGCCTTTAGAGGTTCCTTACAACCCAGAATATTCATTGATTTAAGCAGATTTTGAATTAATTTATTTATTATTTCTAGCAGATAAAGCATATAAGCACAGTATAAAATTGATAGCAATAAGGTCAATAAAAGTCTTTCATGCTTTCTCCTTTTCCTGGTATAGCCCATGGAGAAGAAAAGATGAGTTCTCAGGAGATTTTACAAGAAATTTTGTAGCTGACAAAAATTCTGGCATTCAGACACCTGATAGCAACTGGCAGAAATAATTGGGGTTGAGTAACTGGAAAAAGAAGTCTCAGAGATCACGTTAGACAAGGACACCTTGCAGCAAGTCAGGGGACACGTCTGACCCAGAGGCAGCAAAAGGCAAAAGTGTGGCCAGGATTTGCAGCTTGTCTTGGTTTGAAAAGACAGGGGCCTCCCTTGAAATGGAAAATGTAAACCCCCTCTCTCCACATTGTATAATTTTGAAATTAAGGGGCTCTCAGGCAGAGATATGGGAATAGGAATAACAGTTCTTTATTAGGAAAATTAAAAATACAAATGCAATAGTACAAACAAACCAAAAACCACTGTCAGAGCAGTCCCTGTCCCCCTGTGTGTCAGGGGGTGGCACAGCCCCATCCCATGGGGGCTCAGCCCTCCTGCAGTGCCAGCTGTGGCTCTGCTGGAGCAGGGATCCTGCACAAGGGGGGAGTTTTCCTCTGCAGCTCCAGGGCTGCTGCAGATGGGCCTGGGCTCCCTCTGGCAATGCAGGGCAGCAGAAGCTGCTCCTCTGGCAATGCACTGGGCAAAGGCTGCTGGGCTGTCCCAGCACCTCAGATTGGATCCAGTTAGGAATGCTTGGCTCCTCCCCTGGGCGCAGCATCTCCCCATGGGATGATGGGACTGGATCAGCCCTGCAGGGACACTCAGTGGCCATGGACAGCAGAGATCTCCTGCAGGGAGGATTGGCTGTGGCAGAGAGAAAGAAAAAACTGCCCCATGGACAGCAGAGAACTGCCCCAGCTCTGACAGATGGGAACAGAACACACAGCCCCATTTCCAACCTCAGGCACAGCTGCTGGCAGCTTGTGCCACTGCTGGCAGCAGCACTGACAATAGTAAGCATTTTCTGACTGCAAAAAATGCTTTACCTCAGCTTTGTTACCTTCTCAGAGGAAATAGGAGGAGGCTGATTTCTGCAGTGGTTGTGGATAGGACGAGGACATGATGGAATCATGGAATCACAGAATGGTTTGGGTTGGAGGGGCCTTAAAGATCATCCAGTTCCAAGGGCAGGGAACCTCCCACTAGACCAGGTTGCTCCAAGCCCTGTCCAGCCTGGCCCTGGACACAGAAATACCTTCCCTGAAGCTCAAGCTCAAGTTTTTCTGGGAGCTACAAACCTGATAAAAGACTAATCTGACAGGGAACCTCTCCTTACTCCAGAAATCAGTGCTCAGTGCCAGGCATTTGCTCTAGAGATGGCTCTGAATAAACAGATGGCCTGACTCTAAGAGCTCAGGCTTCAGGGAGCAAACAAGTTCCATAATCTAATTTGGGACCCACAGCCTTGTGAAAGGCTGAAGATGTTGATAATCAACTGTCTCTGCACATCTTGCAGGCTCACAACCTTCCTACAGCCAGGTGCAGACTTCTTACATTGCCCCATAAATGTTACCCAGCCAAGGCTGTTTGGCTTCCCTGTGATTCAAATGAAGACAAATTTAGCAAAGCAGATGTAAAAACAGCATTCTGGAGCCTTCAGTGGTAAATTCTGCAATGAAGTTGGTTAGAATCCAAGACAAAAACTACAAGGTCAAATGACTACCAAAAATGGAGTCATGTGTTTTTAAATTTGAGTTATCAGATTCATTTTTCCACCCTCCATAATAAAAGGGCCAAGAATCAGGAATGAATGGAAATGTTTGTATTGCAGAGACACAGAGTGTTACTCAGACTGATTTCTTGCAGCTGTACAGGCTTAAAAGAAATGAAAATAGTAGAACATATTATTTTTATCAAGTTGGATTAGAAGGCAGTGATGAAGCAGGTAATGTGAAAAAAACAAAGTATCATCCTTACAGTCTCTTTTCTAATCATAAATATATCTCATTTCATGTTATTTTAGTGAAAGCTGCTGCTGAAATAAATCTCAGTCATACACATGCTCCCTCTGAAATTAGGTTTATGATTCCATGGGTGCAAAGAAGCAATTTGGGTCTTGAAGAGATTTGCCAAGTCAGTGTTTATTGAGCACTCCAACATTTCAAAGTGAGGCCTAGCAATGCTTCCAGCTGAGTGAATAGTCCATCTTGCATTGATTTCAACAGTGCAGGACCAGATCCTAATTCCTTTCTTTTTCAGGGAAAAGGATCTGTGATAATGACTGCTTACAGTTGTTAGCTGATCATAAAAGACTCCACTTTTTTACTCTAAACAAGACTCTTTCTCCTCATATCTTGTGGCGCTTTGCAGTGTGGATTATCTGGCTGGGCTCATCCCACAGACAAATCCCCCTCTATTCCCAGAATTCATGTGTTCCTGTGCCCCTTGTGTTCATCACAAACGAGATTTTGCAGAGCTCTGAAACAAAAGCCATCCACAGATGAGGCAAAGCATTCCAAAATCTCCCCTTCTCTGACTTCTTCCACTGCAATCAAGAGCAGAAACGGAACAACGCGGATTTGGGGTATTGAAGGCTACAAGAAATTCCTTGTGCTGTGCAAAGCCCAACAACCCCACAGGGGAGCCCAAACAGCCACCAGGTCCTGCCAAATGGATGGATGCAGTGCAAGGGAGGTTGGGGACCACAGCAAACGAGAGGTAAAACACTCGAGACTTCCCAAAAACCAAACTTGGACCTTCATTTCAAAGTGGCCCTCATCCCACCAGGTTAAAGGGGGAATGCAGACAGGAATCAGAGTGTCTGCTCAACACATTTCTTACATGCAGTAAAACCCATGAGAGCAATTTTTAGATTGTAAATGATTTTGGCAATCAGGACATTTTCAATGAATTTGCACATAAAATGTTCATAACTGTGTTACAAGAGTTAAAATCACTAAATTGCAGTGAAACGTCCACGGAACTTTCTAGGTCAGCTTCTGTTACAGAAAGGTCAGTTTTGATTTGCAATATTCTCTTTTGAAACTCCTCATTATTTTGCAACCAAAATAGACTCACAGTATTTAAATTGGACAAACAGGCCCTTCATATTCCTCCTTTTGCTTTGTGTTTGCACAGCACCACAACAAGTTCTCTGCAGCACTACCAAAATACACCAAAAATCACATTGTTGGTGATAAAATGATTGCTTAAGGGTTATATTGTTGTGTTACATTCACAGCCTCAAAGGGAGAGAGCGTATCCTGTCCTGTTTTGTTGTTGACACTGGTTTCATGTTGTTCTACAGGCTCTAAATAAAAGGATGTGCTTGGGAAATCAGGACTGTGCCTTTCCAGTGCTGCTTTGGAGTAGACAAGAACATGACAACAACATTTCCTGCAATTTTACTAGAAAATTAAAATGTTCTGAGCACTGGAACAGTTCAAAAGCCCCTGGCATGGTTTAGACCAGTGCAGAACTGAGCACACACAACTCCTGGCTCCATTTCAGGGCACAGGTTATTCCTGTTTGGCAGATTGTATGACACTAACCTGCCTGGAAAACAATTGGAGTTCAATAATCCAAGTGTGGGCTGCACCACTCTTTACCCTCCACACTAAATAATAGGTCTGGGCACACTTAATTAGCTAATTTGGCCACAGCCAGGACACAAATGAACTGTTCAGGGACTTTTTTAGGAGAACTCCTTCTCATTTGCTGGGAAATTAAACAAATCACTGAAATCTCATATGTCTTATAGGTTTGCCTCAGAGAATAACCAAAGCAGATCATTTGAACAGAATCCTCTAAATTGGCCTGGATTGGCTCATTACCTGGCTGTTGTGTTCAAACAAACATAATGTTTGCTGGGAGAGGAGGAAGAGTTCAGAAATACTTTTTTTTTTCTTTTTTTCATTTTTTTTCTTTTTTTTTTTCTTTTTTTTTTCTTTTTTTTTTTTTTTTTTTTTTTTTTTTTTTTTTTTGCAGTGCAGATTAATAATATGTATATATTTTTGTCAGGAAGAAAGGCAGAGAGAGCAAAAATAGCTCTCAAGTGAGGCTGCTGCTACTCACTCCCCTGTTCCTGGATCCCTGACAGCCATTATGTAACCAAAAGGAAAATTAGATGAAATAAACTGCAGAAGTTAATTGGGTCGATATCAAGTAAAAATATAATTAGTCAAAGTATTTTGTGGCAAAGGCACTGACAGTATGTGGCTGTTCCTCAGCCTCAGTGGTGAGCAAGGATCCTGCCATGTGTTTAAAACTTATTCATCGAGCATTTCCATGGAAACACACAGATGCATAACCTTTGGATCACTTATTTTGGGAATTGCTGCTCCCAAGGTTCTCTCTGGAGTGAAAACTCAGTCCAGGAGAGGATAACAAACTGTGGTTCTGATCCAGAAACTCTCCACAAAGGAATTCATCCATAGCAGGATTGGGTGAGGGAAAGAAGGAAAGGGCATCTTGCAAAAAAGAAGAAAAGACAAAAAGCTTGACCCTAATTTTTTCCTCTCAGAGACTGAGAATTGAGAAATGACAGCACTGGGAAGAGCCTGGAGAGTTTAGAAATGGCCAGATGCCCTCAGGAAGATTGAAATATCTGCAAGAGTGTCAAATAAATGCTGTAATGAGAAAGACCTTGGTTAAACACTGGGTTTGTTGTCCAAAGCTGCCCCCTTACAAAGCAAGATGAGAACCAGCTCCATTACAACTTCTCCAGGTGAAGAAAAACCCTCCCACGGTGGAATTGTCACAAGCTGATCCCACTTACTGTGACAGCAGCTCCCTGCTCCTACAAAACCCATGGACTCTTGCCAAAATGTGGCCCTTCCCTCATGCTGTGAAAGCCAGGTCAGGCTGCTTGCGATGCACAAATCCACAAAGAGCATTTGGAAAGCATCAGTAAAAATTTGCTGTCTGAACTAAAGGTGCTCAAAGTACTTCCATAGGAAATAAACACTGCATGGAAAGCAGGAGTGGTGTGGTGGGAGGGCAGCCCTGAAATTCCCTTCATATTCTTCCTGCTTCAAGGAGTAAAATCAGCCCCTGGGTCCCCTCCCAGGATAATTTCTGGTAAGAGATGCTCAGACAGTGGGGTTTGGGATATGATTCCCTTTCACAGCAGGGCCAGGAGTGAGGAATGTTCTCTAAACCAAAAGGATTCTCCCACTCCTGGTCTCTGTGTCCAGGCCAGGCTCTGACTGGGAAGGGAAAGCAAATTATTCATAATGCCTGAAAGATAATGAACCCCATTATATCAGCATTAGTAGTTTAACATAAAGCCTCAAAAGCCAGAGCCTTCAGAGGTTGTTCATAATTATTTGAGGATTCTGTTGCTGCAGTGATGTGATAACTCCTGTGGACTGGAATTTCCTTAGGCACAACAGAGAGCTGAGCATAAAATGTGAAGCCTTAACTTCAAATTTTCTGGCTTTGGCTTAAGTCTGCCTCACAAAGACCCTGCAATGCCTTTTGATTGTGTTTTGTCATGCATTGCCCAGCATCAGGGCTAATGCAAGCAGGCACACTGTCACTGACTGGGGGAGTTCATTCAGAACTGAGGGCCCTGGGACACAGCTCCCAGTGCTGCCACTGCCATCAGCCCTGATAAGGCTCTCCTGAGACACACAGAAAACTGAAAAGGTGACAGGATGGGGGGCACGGCCTTAAAACATGGAACTGCTCTCAGATTCTGTGCTACTGGAGGGCTTTGAGACTTTCTTTGAAAGAGGAGCAGGTCAGGAGGAGAAACAACCAGGCTACAACCCTTAACCCTTTTTTCCCCCCTGGGTATTTCAATAAAACTCTGCAAGGGTCTGTGATCTTTCTCTACAGGTGCTGTGAGACTCCACACAGGATCTGCTGCACAGCACATGTTTCTAGGAGTGAAAAAGGCTTTTAGAGGCACACTGACCCAACTGAGAGCAACACTCCATAAAGAATGGCACAAAATCACAGCACTGCTGCTTTTTAGATGGGATATTGGGAAGAAATCCTTCCTTATGAGAGTAACGAGGCCCTGGCACAGAGAAGCTGTGGCACAGGGTGCCCAGAGAAGCTGTGGCTGCCTCTGGATGCCTGGAAGTGTCCAAGGCCAGGTTGGACAGGTTTTGGAGCAACCTGGGGTAATGGAAGGTGTCCCTGACCATGGCACAAGGTGGGGACTGGGTGATTTTAAGGTCCCTTCCCACCCAAACCATTCTGAAATTCTCTATTCAAAGTCAAGCACCTGGGCAGACCCACCAGAAGATTTTTCCCTTTACAGTCTGGCAGAAGAATGACAGCAGCTAGCCAGAAGGGAAAGAATTAGGAATCCAAGAGCTGAAATTCCTGCAGGAAGAAGCCCCAGAAAACAGAAGGATTTCAGCTGAAAACAACAATTACCCCAGACCTCACCATGTGCTCCATGCAAAACACATTCGATTAAAGCACTCTCCTCCTCAGTGCACTCTTTTTTTCCCTGGCACACAACCATAACAAAGCTATTTATCTCTAAAGGCTGGGAAACTAAAAAAAAAAAAGGCCCAGATCATTAGAGGACAAGGTACACTTGAATTAAAGGCCACAGGCACAGTGAATTCAAATGAAATCTGAAGTACCGTTGGTTTTACGTTGCTGGGAGAAGGACACACAATTCCTTGTCTCATTATCAGCAAGACATTGATTTTCTGTGGAAGTGTGCTTGAATTGCTCTTGATAGATATTACAACTTTCCTTCAACAAGAAGAGGATTGGTTCTTTCTAAAAGCTGTTGGCTTAAAAAAAAAAACCAAAAAACAAACCTTCTTGTACTTATTTAATACTTTCCCCACAGCAATGCAATTGATGGAAAAAATAGCTCAGCAATAGCTCATTTTCTCTGCTCCCCCCCCAAGTGAATCCATTGCCTCATTTATATCTTTTATCTCCCTAAGATCTTTTTTGGTGCATAAAAAATTTCATTCATTAAACTGCAAAGGGGCGAGGGGGGAAGGGATATCTGCTTAAACCCATCTTGTGGAATTTATATATGGGTGTGGATAGGATGACCTGATAAGAAACAAGTGTTTGCTTTAATTTTATTTTCTGCGTAGCAATAAAATGAGGGTGCTTGGCATCCAATTTTTGTGTTAGCAAAACATAATGGATTTAGCAAAGAACAAGGATGATCGTTTTATTGATCAACACAGGAAAAGGTTGTGTGTTGACTTAGAGCAATAACAAGAGGAATGATGACTTTTCCGTGTCTTTTTGTTTTCCATGGCAGCCAACGTCCTGGAAGAAGACTCAATGGAGCAGGACATCGAGAGCCCTGTCACAATCCATCAACCAAAGTTGCCCAAACAAGCGAGAGAGGATCTGCCAAAAAACATCAGCAAAGAATGTGCCAAGAGGAAAATCCAGAGGTACGTTCGGAAAGATGGGAAATGCAACGTCCACCACGGGAATGTCAGAGAGACTTACCGGTACTTGACTGACATCTTCACCACCCTGGTGGATCTCAAGTGGAGGTTCAACCTGCTGATCTTTGTCATGGTTTACACGGTGACCTGGCTCTTCTTCGGCATGATCTGGTGGCTCATTGCCTACATGCGAGGGGACATGGATCACATAGGGGACAGCACGTGGACCCCCTGCGTCAGCAACCTCAATGGGTTTGTCTCAGCCTTTTTATTCTCAATCGAGACCGAAACCACCATTGGGTACGGTTACCGGGTCATCACGGACAAGTGTCCCGAGGGAATTATCCTGCTTTTAGTGCAGTCTGTCCTAGGTTCTATCGTCAACGCCTTCATGGTTGGCTGCATGTTTGTGAAAATATCCCAACCCAAGAAGAGGGCAGAAACCTTGGTTTTTTCTACAAACGCAGTCATTTCCATGCGGGATGGAAAGCTGTGTCTGATGTTCCGAGTAGGAGACCTTAGGAATTCACACATTGTAGAGGCATCAATACGAGCCAAGTTGATCAAATCCAAACAGACAAAGGAGGGGGAATTTATACCACTCAACCAGACAGATATCAACGTAGGTTATTACACAGGGGATGATCGTCTCTTTTTGGTTTCACCACTGATCATCAGCCATGAGATTAACCAGCAGAGTCCTTTCTGGGAGATTTCCAAAGCCCAGTTGCCCAAAGAGGAGCTAGAAATTGTTGTAATCCTAGAAGGAATGGTGGAGGCAACAGGTAACATTTCTTATACTTTGTATGAGGTAAATGCTTTAATTTTAGCAAGGAAAATCAGTGGTTTTGCTTCGTTTTAAAGGAATCACTTCCACAGTCGTTGCATTTGAAAAAGGAGTTCGTTCTCTGGTGAGCTTCAGAATTAAAAGCATGCCCAGTTTAATTGTCTGTTCCATCTTGCCTAACGGAATTAGTGTTGTTTCTGCTCTGTTTGGAAAATGGGATAGCATCTCTCATTTTCTAAATTTTTCACAGCATGTCACCCAGTTATTTGTCATTCTATTGCAGGAGCAGCTCAACCACAGGGACCTTGTGGGATAAAATTGCTTAGGGAAAAACAAAAAAAACAAACAAAAAAAAATTCAATGCAAAAACTCTGTTTGTGATTAACGTGGAAGCACCGTGGTCCTGCTGCTTCCAATCACTCCTGGGTATCTGCAGAACAACTGCCAGCCCTGTGGCATTCCAAGGCTGGATCCAGTAGGAAGTGATATGTTCAGTTCTCTCTCTTTTTTTTTTTTTTTTTTGCCTGCTCGTTTTCCTTGGTTTTTGTTTTAACTGGTAACGTGGGGCTTGTTCCACTCTAGCTCACAAAAGGTCTCATCTGAGTTGGTGTTTCACTGGGGCCCCCCACAGGAGTGCACAGAACACTGGAAGCTGGGATGTACAAACAAGGAATGTTGTGTCACCGGAGTCTCGTGGAGGTGCTGGGTGGTTGTTACCTGCAATTATGCAGCAGAACAGCAGAAATCACTTGGTGCAGGGGAAAAAAGTGCTTGAAATCCACAGCAAATGCACCACTAAAATAATGTTTCTCTTTTTTTGTATTAAAGCCAGAATTATAGGAGGGTACTTTTATCTGTGTTTTAGAAGCTGGAGGTGTTTTTTCCTGTTAATAACAGCAGCAATGCCTGAAATGAGTAAATATAATCAACACACGGGAATGGCTATTATAAAATGAAGATTTGATGTGCTTGGGGGAAGAGAAAACACTGATTATAGAAATATAAGAATGAGATTTGCCATTTTTCCCCACGACTGCAGCAAAACCCAGCAAAGTTTGAGCACGTGGATTCCACAGCTCTGACAGAGGCACAACCTTTCCAACCCTGACTCATGTTTTGCAACTGGAGCCAGGAAATAAAGAGCAGTCTCTTACTAGAACATGTGTGTGTGTTTCACACATCTATTATGTGGTGTCAGAAGAAAACTGCATTTGTCACCATATAATAAACGTGTGAGACAAAAATGGAGCAGAGGGGAAAAAAAAAAAAAAACCCACAACAAAAAACTGAAGGGAACTTGGCAGGGAATTTGAAGTGGTAAATGCAAGGCTTTCCAAATTTTCCAGGAAGTAGGTGGTACTGAAGAGAAATCAAGATGAAATGTTTAGTGCTCCTGATCTGTGCAGTAAGCACCGAGATTTCAAACATCTGCATCACCTTCGGGTGAGACAATGAGGAAATTGCTCTTTGTTCCCTGAAACCATCCTGAGATCTCAGAACTGCAGCTGAAGGAACTTGACATCCCAAGGGGGTGGGGGATATTTTCAGGATTGCTGAACACTGTGTTTTCCAGCAAAGAGATTGGCAAGTAGTGGCAGAATAAAAAATGTCTCACCAAAACCACCTACAGGATCAAAAGACAGAATATTTCTGCAGTGCAGCAGATGTGGATTTGTTGGTTTAGGGTCTCATCTCTATTTGTGAGCCCCCCTTCTCTCACCTCATGTTCACCCCTGCACACCCCAGGGCTCTCTCCCAGGGGTGTTCTTTGCTGCTCTGGCCTGGCCACCTCTCCCACTCAGCCACCACCAGCCTCCACTGCAGCACAAAACCCCTCAGACTGCTTGGGCTGGCAGAGTTTGAGATAAAATCACATCTGTCATTATCTCAAACCTTTCCAGTCCTTATCAAGAGAGAAACTGAATGCAGTGATTTGGAAACCCACGGAAGATGTCCAGGATTAAAGAGTTTCCCCTGCACTGGGTGGGGTCCGTTTCCCATTTTAGGTTGTTCTGTTTGGGTAAAGTCTCCTGCTGAGTGAGATATGAGCAGAGGGCATCAAATAATGTCAGAATTACCAGCACAACTCCTAAAACATATTTGTGCATAAGTAGCTTCTTGTGCTGTGCTTTGACTCCTTGCACTGAGTTATTTTTGTTGAAGGTACATTCAGGCCAACCTTCTACCAACACTTGGAATTTTCACTCTTTTAATTTACAAATATTCACACAAATATGACACAAATTTACACAAATATTACAAACATTTCTGTTTATTTGCATCCTGGCAAACACTCAAAGACAATTTTGGCAGTCAAATATTCACCTTTCCTTCTCCCACCTGCTGCAGAGTGAGAGCAGGGAAAGAAGCTGCTCCCAGCAGCAAAGCCCAGCCCTGCATTCCTGCCAGCAGAGTTATGGAATCCAAAATTATAAAATTATAAAGGCTGAAGCCAGGAAAATGTGATGTCACCTACAGCAGTGTCCTCATTTGGTGTCACTGCTGAGGGAACCAAACCAGGCTGAGGTCATCAGGTTGTGTCATCCATCAGAAAAGCCACTCCCAAATCTGAGCAGGGAAAAACAATCTTTTCTCTGTTTTCAGAGCTTCCCCACTCAGATAGAGCTTCAATGAGAAATAAAATGGGAAATGATAAGGGTAAACCTTTGCTAATGTTGTTATTAATTATTGATTCTGCTTAAATTTGACTCGACAGGTAAATACATTTATAATAATTTCCACACTAAGTGCTCCAAAATCACATTTATCTGTTGTATGAAACACAATTTTTATGGATTGTCATGGGAATTCTGCATTGTGTGTTAGGACAGGAAATTAAGAAGAATGCATTTTCTTAAATAACATTAAAATAATGAACCCAATTAAAATTCAGCAGAAAGTTCAACTCAAGGATCCCTTAATTCCCCATGGAAGCATTGCCATAACTTCCTGAGATGCAAAAAGAATGGATGTGTCTTTTTTGAGGCACATAACAAAGTATTATCCCAGGGACAATCCCTACACCTTGATTATTCCCATTCTTTCTGCCATGAAAATCACTTTGAGGGCAGAATCCTCAGCAAGGCATTTTCCAAAAACATGAAGTCAATCTGACTCCTTCATCCAGCACCACCAAACACTCAAAATAAGCCTGGTTTTTAAAAATACTTGCTATGGATCCTTTCAATATGCATTTTTTAAATGTATTTATTTACAGCAACATTCCAAAATATGTCTTTGGATTTGAAGGATAAAACTTTTGCAAAGATTTATTTCTGTGCTTTTCCTGGTGGTGGTGCACATCTCTCCAGTGGACAAAAACATTGATTTTGGGACAGCAAAAGCACATTAGGCTGCTGTGGAACCACTGAGGAGCCTTGAAAATGGGGGGGAAAAAAATCCAACCAACCTTCACTGCAGCTGGATGACACATCTGGAATTTCCACATTTTGCAGCCTATTTTCCAGGGTTTTAAATGTAAAATAACCTACAGTTAGGAATATTTTATGATAATTGGATCCTAGCCATAGGCTTAAGCTTTTTAAGCCTTTTTCACCTGGTGAAATCTATTTCTAAGGGAAGTCTTATCATCATAAGCAAAGTAGGTATTTTAAAAAATTAAGCCAATGTATAATTTTGATAAGGAAATAGACCCATAAGGAGGAAAGGCAAGCCATTTAAATTTGGAAGGTGCAGTGGGAAGGTCAGGTAGCGTACAATAGCCAGAGAAACTGAGAGAAATAAACTCAAAGAGAGAGAGAGATGAAAATAAAAGGGGGGCAAAAATGGTGAGAAAGAGGAAAATTCTGAACAAGACTTGTGAAGTTGTATCTGGCCAGTGGGATGCACTTGGTGACACTCTGGCAATTCCCTCTGCCTAAAAATAAACATTTGAGCACTGAACAGTTCCAAGGAAAGAAAATGATCTGCACATTTGTAGCTGTCAAAAAAAACCCCAAAACAAAACCAAAAAAGCAACAAAGCTTGCCGGAGAACTTCAGGTTCAGAGGGATAATTTTACAAATAAACTCAGAATAGGGTTCATTTACAATTCTGACACTGGGGCAGCTTTGAGAGCAGCATCTGCAGCAGGTTTTACAGCCACAGAAACAACCACACTTGCCAGCTGTGGAAAACATGTGTGCAAAGCAGTAAAATGTTCACTTGGATGGTTATTTATACAGTAAACAGTGCTATCAACCAGACAAATATTGTATAAAGCTGTTGCCCTCTTCACTGCAGCCCCTCTGACTGACTGGTTTATTGTGGGTTTGATTTCCCTGGGATGAAATGCCATATTTACCCCTTGGCCTTGCCCAGCCCTAGCAAATATCTCCCTCTGATATGGATTTAAGCAGTTCCAACCCTTCAAAACCTCTCAGCAGACTTTGCCCTCTCTCCAAATAAAAATTGCTGGGGTTAGAGTTTCTCATTTGAATTTTCTACTGCTCTTCAAGGAAGAAATATTTACCCAACTGCTTCCTGAGGGCATGCAGGTGACAGGAAGAAAAACACCAGGATTTCTCCCACCTGAGTGTTTCTGCAAGACAAAGGACAAAAGTGGGTTTGATTGTCCTCCAGGATGAGACTGAAATGCAGTTTGAGCAGGGTCAGGAACAAGTGGCTTCTGCTCCAAACTGGATCATCTTCATTCCAGAAATGATCAGACCACAAGGGCTCTCCAGCCTGCAGCTTTCCTTCCTATTTTTAGGAGTTTTAACATCTCCTGCTGCTGGGTGCTAGACTTGGACAAGGTTTGACTTCTCACACATCCCCACTTCCCTGGAGTTGCCAGCAATTCCTTTCAGTTCCATCCCATTTTAATTTTACTGAGTCTAACAAAGCATTCCACTGGTATTTATTCTCACACAGAAAACGATAGGCATTAGCAGGAGGGGAGCTCTAAATGCCAGCAGGGAAAGAAATTCCCATCTCATTGACATGTTTCCTTCAGGAAGATTTCTCTACAGGTGGAAAAAGATGAATTTCATTGCTGAAGAGGATTGTAAGACTTAGAGGAGGTAATTACAATTTCACAATAGTCAAAGCTATGAGGAATAGCAAGAAATCGGGGAGCAGTGTTTGTGGGAAATAAAAAGGAGATGCTGATGAGGAATATTAAAGCTAAAATGTTGCTGGATCTCACTTTCAGGGAAAAGGGATTACACCTTTGTTTAACAGCTTTACTCTCTGGGTAGTGCTGTACTTTGCAAGCCTGTTATGAATGTTTGAGAATGGCTTTTTGTCCATCTCTCACACCTTTCTCACCCATTAATTCCTCAGCTTTTCACATCTCCAGCTGCTTCCTCAGCCCTAAATGTTCAAATATGATGTTCAGAATCAAGCAGTAACTCATACTAAAAGGTAAGATCTCTAAAAGACAGGTATTTAGGGATTACCTAACAGATCAGATATTATGAAATAATTCTGTGCTGACCACATATCAGACTTGCACAAAAAGAGCTTCATTTTGCACCTCCTGTCTTTGCAATCCCTCCAAAGTCTCTCTGGGCTTGGAGAAAGGGCAGGTCCCAGTTCTTTCCACACTCCCACAGCCTCCCCTGTCGACACTGTTCCTTCCTAAAGCAGGGCCAAGCACAGAGAGGTGCCCCAAAATCCTGTCTTTGCTCATCACTGCTGAGCCTGCACAGGTTATTCCCTGCAGGGCTCGTGATCTCCACGGCCAGAGCAATGACAGGATCCCAAAATTTCCTTTAACTCTGGCCCTGCTTCTGCTTTCCAAGCAGAAAGGCACAGTGGGAAGCTGGGCTGGCACCCTCTCCATTGACCAGCAGAGTATTCCTAAAATCCTGTGATCCCAGACACCTAAACTCTTCCTAGAATCCAGTGATTCCAGACACCTCAACTCTTCCTAAAATCCTTTGATTACAGACTCATAAACTCTTCCTAAAATCCTCTGATTCCAGACGTTTCTACTCTTCCTGAAATCCTGTGATTCCAGTCACATAAATTCTTCTTAAAACTCCATGATTTCAGACACCTCAACTCTTCTTCCTAAAATCCTGTGATCCAAAACACTTCAACTCTTCCTACAATCCTCTGATGCCAAACACTTAAACTTCCTAGAACCCTGTGATTCCAGATGCTTAAACTCTTGTAGAATCCTCTGATTCCAGACACCTAAACTCTTCTTCCTGAAATCCTGTGATCTAAAACACTTAAATTCTTCCTAAAATCCTGTGATTCCAGATACTTAAACTCTTCCTAGAATCTCATTATTCTATACACTTCAACTCTTCCTAAAATCCCCTGATTCCAAATGCTTAAACTCTTCCTAAAATCTCCTGATTCCAAATGCTTAAACTCTTCCTAGAATCCTGAGATTCCAAACACTTAAACTCTTCTTAAAATCCCATGATTCCAGACACCTAAACTCTTCTCCCTAAAATCCTGCCATCCCAAACACTTAAATTCTTCCCAAAATCCTGTGATCCCAGACACTTAAACTCTTCCTAAAATCCTGTGATTCCAGATACTTAAACTCTTATTAAAATCCTGTGATTGCAGACACTTAAACTCTTCCTAAAATCCTGTGATCCTAGACACTTAACTCTTCCTAGAATCCTGTTATTCCAGACACCTAAACTCTTCTTCCAAAAATCCTGTGATCCAAAACACTTAAACTCTTCCTAGAATCTCATTATTCTATACACTTCAACTCTTCCTAAAATCCCCTGATTCCAAATGCTTGAACTCTTCCTAGAATCCTGAGATTCCAAACACTTAAACTCTTCCTAGAATCCTCTGATTCCAGTCACATAAATTCTCCTTTAAACCCTGTGATTCCAGACACCTAAACTCTTCCTAAAATCCTGTGATTCCAGACACCTAAGCTCTTCCTAAAATCCCATTATTCCAGACACTTGAACTCTTCTTAAAATCTGTGATTCCAGACACATAAACTTTTCCTAAAATTCCGTGTTTACAGACACTTCCACACTTCCTAAAACCCTGTCATTCCAGACACATAAATTCTTCCTAAAATCCTCAGATTCCAGTCATATAAATTCTTCTTAAAACCCCATGATTTCAAGACACTTAAACCCTTCTTCCTAGAATCCTGTGATTCCAGACGCTTGATCTCCCGTGCTTCCAGCCCAGTCCCCAGCTGGCAAATCCAAGGGAGGGTGCTCTGCAGAGGGCAGCCCATCCTTATCCAGGTCAGAGCATCCCCCAGGCAGGATGAGCTCACTGCACATGTTCCACCTTCTCTGAGTGCAGATGTGATTCCTGAGCCCCTCACAGATGTGCTGGGGGCCACTGCAGTGCCTTTTCCATTCCAGAGCACTTCCCAAGATGACACCAGGAACCTGAGTGTGCTCAGCTTCCCCCCTTGCTCCAGGAACAGTGTAAAAAAAAAAAAAAAAAGGATCAGCCCTGAAATATTTTCCTGGAAAAGGAAATATTTTGCTGGTATTTCTAATTTTAGACTTCCATTTTTGGTCATCTGGGGTTTTTACCTGCCTGGAGATGATGGTGGTGAAGTCCCAGCATGGATTTGAGTCAGGGCAGGGTCTTGCCCCTGGAATTTTGCTGGAATGAACTGATTCTTTCAGGCTGATGACCTTGTTTGCTCAGCTTGATTTCCAGATATGAAGTCTGTCTGGGTAGCCTGCAGTTCAAAAGCCTGGGAAGCATTTTTGGTGAACTCTGTTCCCTCCCGTATTTCTAAAAGATCTTTTCACTTCTCCCCATGGTCCTTATCTTCTTCCAGCTGTATAATATTCTTTCCTCTTGTCTCCCTGAATTGTAATGAAGGAGAAAATGAAGGTTTTTAAGAAAAGTTTAAGGATCTGGAATCACAGGATTTTAAGATTTTTAGTGTCTGGAATCACAGGATTTTAAGATTTTATGTGTCTGGAATCATGGGATTTTAAGAATATTTTAAGTGTCTGGAGTCACAGGATTTTAAGAAGAGTTAAAGTGCCTGGAATCACTTTGCATTACACACCCTGATAACCAGAAGGCCCCTCTAAAATTACAAATATTTACATCTGTTTCTAAAGAATGTAAGCAGAGAGATTATTCACCTTCAGCAAAAAGTTGTCACAAAATTGAATAGAGCAGCAGCTGTAAAGCCAAAAGTGACCTAAAAGTTTAAAGAATGAGCAAAGTTGTGAATTAAACCAGAAATTCAAACTCAGCAGTTGATAGATTAAAAAGAACAAGGCTATGGACTGCAGAAGCACCACTGGCTACATAAAGGACATGGAAAAAATACAGAAAATTCATGAGTTTAAATTTTTTATCCTAGAAAGCAGCTGCCAGCACTAAAAAGTCCCATTGTGGCACAGTTCTTGGGATTCCCAAGGCCTCTGAAAAAAGTCCTCAGGGGATTTAAGGGAAAACAAATCACAAAAAAATTGCAATGGTCTCAGTGGTCTCAATCACAGCATTCCAAGGAAAATCAAAGTTTGAACTCCTTGCCATGCCCTTGCTCACTCACTCCCTCTCCTTCATTCCCAATATTCCCAAGAATGATGTAAAGAAAGTCACAATTCTCTCCAAGATTTCTTTGCTTCCTGATTTTGGCAATTTTTCCTTAGTTGGGATTTCTGTAGAATGACATAAACCTTTAGCTTGAAATAAAATGGGATTTTAATAAATACAGGATTGTTGAATATGAGATATCCCATTCTTACAACTTACACCAGAATGAAACCTGATTTAAAGAAACATTCAAAACAAAGCACAAAGGAAGGAGATCTCCAAAACCAAAATTCCAGTGCTTATGAGGAACATGTTTGAGGTACCTGAGGAATGCTAAAATTTGATTTAGAAAGATGAATTCAGAGGGAATATATGCCTGAATTCCATGAACTTCCCAGAAATGAGTAGTGGGGAGGGTAACTCACACTCTGGGGTATTTTGTAGGCTCCTCCCAGGCTCCTCCCAGCAGTTTGAATTTCCAAAGTGATGAACTGGACAAATAATCTCCACTGGCAGGTCTGAGGAGGATTTATCTCCCACCAGGAGCAAAGTGAGGTCAGAGCAGCCCAAATCTCTTCTGGAGGACATTCCATGGTAGGGGCCCAGTCTAAAAGGGGAGCCAAAGCTCCAGGGATTTGTCAGGGAATTCAGAGATGCAATAAACAGAGTTGGAAGAGGGTGAGGATATCCAAGAGGATATCAGGATGTGCCACTGATGTCACAAAAGTGGATAGAAATCCCCTCCAGCCTCAATTTGCCTGTGATTATAAAACTCCAAGCTGGCTCCTCCTTGTTTTTAATAACTGTGAAGAATTGAATGGCTTTGAAAAATTCATAGCCCAGCTCAGAGCTTTCATTGTTCTCCTCTGTCACCATTGAGGAAATTGTGGATTAAGCATCTCTGGCATCTTCCTGCCCCTCTGGAGGTTGAGATGAGTGTCCAGCATGGATTGGCCATGGATTGCCTGCTCCTCTCTGGCTGCCAGCAAAATAACCCAGCTACAAACAATTGCTGAATTGTCATTGTTATCATTGTTATCATTGTTATCATTATTGTCATTGTTATCATTGTTATCATTGTTGTCATCATCACAACTGTGTCTAACAGGACATTCCAGACTTTTTGAGGGGAGCCTTAAACAACATCCAGGTTGACAACTTTGCTTCCACATTTCTGACTGCTGCAGACCAATGTGAACTGGAGAAAGAGAGAGAGTGAGAGAGGGGGGGACTTCTCCTAAAAAAATAAAATTCCATCTGACTGTGGCAGAGCTGCCAGGCACCCCCAGAACAAAAAAAAGATTCAAAGATTTATGAGTCAGCCACTCCAATTAAATTGTGCTAGCGCTTTTTTTTAACCAGCCATTAGCTTCTTTTTTTTTCTTTTTTTTTTTTTTTTTTGCAACCTTGCATAAGTATTAATTTATTACACTTAGATTCTCCAGAGTGGGAAAAACCCCCATCCATTTTCATTGTTTTCCAATTCTGTTTCCATTAATCTCCTTTTCCAGTGGGAAGACAACAAATTAGCCACTTTTTTCAGATGTTAAGTGCAGCAATGAGTCTCTAGCTGCCAATAGGGCTGTGACAGATGCCATGAAAAAGTGCAGAAGAGTCCAAAGCCAAAGGTTTTGAGGCAGTCAAAGGTTCTTGTCTGGCCAAAAATCTGCTTCAAAGGCAGCAGCCCCAGCTCCACAGCTGTGAAGGGGAGGAGGCTTTGCTTTGCATTTTAAGGAAAATGCTCTTCCCCCACCATGAATCAAGGGCTGAATCTCCTCCTTAAGGCACTCCCATCAGGGCTTGATCACAACTAAATCAGGATTTTAAACCCCTCATAATTAGTCGAGATCCAAGGTTTGAGACATAAAACATGAATTTTAACCCTGCTACATCTTCCTTTACCCTCCAAAGGGATGTAAAATACCCATGAAGCACTCAAAAGCCACCAGTGATAGAAATTCAGTCCCAAACCCTCCCCTTCCAGTATGGAACCAAGGTTTCATGTACAGTTTTAACCCAAAGCCCTCCCAAACCTGTGGAGACTACACCTGTATTTATGATGATGTTGTTTCTGTCTGCAAAGCCTCTCAGAAGTATTGTCTGTTCCACACGGAGCACAGTGATCCAAACTTGAATTTACATCAGGAAAAAAAACCCAAAAAATAACTAGGGACCAGTCCTTCCTGGTGCTGGATGAATGGAAAAACACTTGGCTATTAATGTGTTCAGAGTCTTGTAGCCAAAATACAAAATACTATTAAAAAAAAAAGAGGCAATGGATGAACCAAACTTCCCCCTGGAAGCTCCACAAGGCCATCCCATCTCCTTATCTGCCACCCAGAGCCCTGATTTGTTACAGCCAAGAGTAATTAGGTCTAATCCACTGCCTGATTCCCACCCAGCTGCTAAGCCCCTCATATTGGACACAGAAGAAGGAGATTTTAATACTTTAATTGGAAAAAGTCCCTTCAATGCTGACCTACAGCTGTTCACCTCCAGCTCTGTGTCTGTGCTGACACATTGTGGGCTTTAATCAACTTCACTGAGTTTCAACAAGTTTTTGCAGCAGCCCCCTGTACAAGCAGAGGCTTTGTCAAGGGACAGTGGTTTATTCACTTGGTGCCACTGAGCTGAGAGATGAGGAATTGATCTCAAAGCAATTCAGTGTTTTGGGAGAGTTTCAGCTCCTTTTCCACAGAGCTTCCTCAGCAGCTGTCAGATCACTGCAGGGCTTCATTTGCTGAATCCACCTCCCTGCATTTTCACCTCATTAGCTGCCCTTTCACAGGTCCTGTTCAGTCCCTCTGAATTCAGCTGGATCAGAAAGTGGAGGGATGTTCCAGCTGCTGCAGCAGGAAAGGTTCATGAAAACTGCATTATGCAGCACCTACACTTGTAATGAATTAAATCCTCCAGGTTCATTCATTCGTTGTTTCAAAACCTGTCAGAGCACCTTAATCAAATTACAGCCTTCACTCAGCTCAGGATTACACCTGATGGTGTGTCAGTCTGACATTCTGCCATCCTTTGATGAGGAAAGAGAAAAGAACAGACAAAAAGGAAAAGGAAATAAAGGTTTTTTTCTATCAGAAGTCATCCATCCCTTCCCTTCATCAGCAGAATTGTATGCTAGCTGTGGTGGCTGTTGTTTTGGTTTTTTTTAACTTTG
Source organism: Molothrus ater (assembly GCF_012460135.2). NCBI lineage: Eukaryota > Metazoa > Chordata > Aves > Passeriformes > Icteridae > Molothrus > Molothrus ater. The sequence continues at coordinate 2,869,833 of NC_050479.2, read as the reverse complement.
ATCCATTCTATTTTGTGTTTGTTTCAAAAAGATAAAGTTAAAAATATCTGGCACTTCTGATGGCAGCTATTGAGTTTCATTTGTCACAGGAGTTTATTCCTCAGCCTTGCCTCTGTACAAACAGAAAAGTTCCATTTTGACCACCTTTCCCCAGGATGGAAACAACCCACAGTTATTTGGGTCCCACAGAATGATCACCCTGAACACAAGCACAGGTTTAGATTCTCTCTAGGGATGGGATGGCAGGTGAGGTGTTTGGCATTCTGCATGGATTGGACCCCTGGATTTATGGCCAGTGTTGCTTTGGGTAGGAGATAAAGATGGGCCCAAAGTCAGTGGATTCACCTGAAATGCAGGGGAACCACCAGCTGCTCTTGAGACCTGCCCAAAATCTTTAATTCTGGACTAATTCCAATGAAATTCTTCCTTCAGGAGAAAAACACCGACAGCAACCTTAAGCTCTTGGTGTGGAAAACATCTCTGGAGAGCAGATTGCTTGTCTGGAGTCTGGGTGGGGGCAGAATTCAGCTGCAGCACTGAGGTTTGACCCTTGGCTGTGTGTGGCAGTGCCAGCCTGATTGCCCATTCACTGCTGCTCCTGATCCAGCTGCTGTGGGCAGCTTGGTTTGTATCCTCATGGCAAGGGTGAGCCAAAGGGAGAGCAGCACTTGGGCTCTCACAGTCCCTCCTCCAGTGCCTCTCCCTGGCTCGGAGTCTGATATAGAGCAGCAGACTAAAATTAAAATTAAAATTAGAACTGTCCAGTTGAAGTTGTCACAGCTGATGTGGCAGTGCCCTGCTGGGTCACCCTCCTCCCCCTCACAGCCCAGAGCAGCTGGTGCCCTGCTCAGCCCCGACCAGAGCCACGTGCTGACACCAAAAGAGAAGAGGGAATTGTCTGTTTAGTCAGCACAGCTGAGGGGAACAGCAAAAAGCAATTTATCCCTCTCTGGTTTTCACGCCTCCCTCTGAGCGTGCAGTCCAAAGCACAGGGACCTGCTTTGGGTGCAGGGGTGGTGGTGATGCCTACCTTGGACTCTTTTAATGCTCTTCCACTCCTGGGGAATAACGTTTGTTCCATCAGTAGCATCATTTTTGTAAAGTAAAATCCTTTTTGCCCTCAGAATGAGAGGGGGTGGTGGCACCTCTCACCCCACTCCCTATCCTGAAGGATTTTCTCAGATTCTGGGTTTTTGGATGGTCCCTTCTGGCTGATGCCTGTTTCCTGGGACAGGGGGAGAGCTCCAGGAGCAGGAGCAGATTGCTTTAGTGCTGTGTTGCCCCTCTGAAGCAGCACAATGCAGCATTAGCACAGGGAAGGATCTGGTCCATTAACTTTTGAAATGAGCTTATCAAGGGAGATGGCAGCGCTGGTGGGAAAACAAGACATTCAAAGCTCCTTGCAAATCCAAACTCTCCTCCTCTAAAGCATCACACCTCATCAGCTGTGCTTGTAGCTCTCTCTCCTACAGATGACAGGGTAAAAAAAGGCTGCAAAGTGGATTTTCTCCCGCGGTTGTCATCTTAATCTCCATCTTTCTCCTGTTAGCAACAAGCTCCAGCATTATCCCAGTTTTGCATTGTCAGGGCTCTGACTGTGCTCCCTCTTTGGAGAGAATTGTTCACAGCAATTCAACCACAGGCCAGGCTGGCTTGGCTTGAACATGGCACAGTATAAAGTGGAAAACTGTGGGATTGTTGCCACATTATTCATGAGGTGAATTAAACCTTCTAGACGTGAACAACACCAAGGCATGGCATCCTCATCTTGGGGTTGTTTGCTTTGGAAGGTTCTTTCTGTTGTCACTCTGACACATTTGCATTCAGAAAACATCCATGTGATTGAGCAGCCACATGAAAAACTGGAGAATTTCCCCAAAGATCCCAAATGGGATCCTGCAGAGTGATTCCATCCCCTCAGAGAGCTTTGCTACCTGCTCCCATCCAGACTTAATGCACTCCCTGCTGAAAGCCAAGTGATGCAGCAAGAAGATAATTTGGGCTTTTGTGAAGCTTGGTTTGGGTCTTTGCCTTGTTGGTGACTTTGGTCCCTTTGGCTGGCTGGAAACCTGGGCAGTGGAGCCACTGCTGGGCCCAAAACACCAACACAAGGAGCCTGTTCACAAGGGAATGCCAGTCCAGAGTGAGGGGGAGCACAGCTCACAGAGCCACAGGATGGTTTGGGTTGGAAGAGACCTTAAAAATCACCCAGTGCCAGCCCTGCCATGGCAGGGACACCTCCCACTGTCCCAGGCTGCTCCAGCCCCAGTGTCCAACCTGGCCTTGGGCACTGCCAGGGATCCAGGGGCACCCTGTGCCAGGGCCTGCCCACCCTCACAAGGAAGAATTTCTTCCTAATATCTGATCTGAACCTGTAATTTTTCAGTGTGAAGCCATTCCCTGGGTGCTGTCCCTGCATGCCCTGGAAATTGTCTCTCTCCAGCTTTCCTGGGGCTCCTGCAGGCCCTGCAAGGCCACCCTGAGCTCGGCCCAAAGCTTCTCCTGTGCAGGTGAACAATCCCAGCTGTGCCAGCCTTTCCTCCCAGCAGAGCTGCTCCATCCCTCTGCTCACCCTGGAGCCTCCTCTGGGCTGGCTCAGTTTCTCACTCTCAGTCAGGACAGTGAAGGATTCATTAATCTCCTCCTCTTTCAGTGATAAACACCCCCAGGGACACACAAACAACCTGTCCACGTTCCCAAGGAGATTTATTAAGTGAAAGCCTTCAAACCTGACTGAATTTTGAGGAATGCTGGCCTTGAATTCTGTGTCCAAGCACGGCAGCAGCCCCTGATTAGCTGAGCTTTTATCCCTGAGCTGCGACCTGAGAGAATCACAGGAGGTTGCATTCATATTCCTGCTGAGACCAGAGCAAACCCTTTGCTCTGGGATTAATAATGTGTTAAGCCACAGTTCCAAATTATTTCAACTTTTCAATGGTTATGGGAACATTTACAAGACTGATGGCTGGGCCTTACACTGCCAAGAGGCTGAAAGAGCTGTCATTTATTACAGGGATTTCTTGTAGCCAAATTGTGTAACACTACCCTGCTAAACTGCAGGAAAAGAATTATGAGCTTTGCCACAGCATCTTCCCAAATTAGAAATGGAGTGAAGCTTTCAGCACTACAAATGTTTTTGTGAGTGGGGAGAGGGAGGAAGTGAGGAAATGCCATTAGACTTCACCAAAAATACAAAACCCCAAACATTTCTGGACTGTGGTGGTGCAGCTGAGATTCACTCCTTGGGTTGGCTGATTTAATCCTGTCACACCACGATATTTTGTGGTGATTTTTTGCTCAGTTTCACCATGTGTTTGTAATCATGGAATCCCAGAATGGTTTGGCTTGCAAGGGGCCTTAAAAATCATTTTGTTCCAGCCTCTTCCATGGGCAGGGACACCTCCCACTATCCCAGGTTGTTCAGAGCTCCATCCAGCCTGGCCTTGGACACTTCCAGGGATGGGGCATCCACATAACCCAACCAATTAATTGGAAATTAATTCATGATTTCCCAATTATTTTCTTGTAACAGCTTCTTAACCCTCCCAGTGCTGCTCTGAGGTCTGTTAATTGTCTTCTCCCTGCTCCCAGTTAAATTCTCTTCTCTTTCCTTCTTATGACACAAGGAATTCTCTCCTTTGATGATAATCAACAGATTTCATCAGGCATTTGAAGGGACTGAGGTTTTCCAAGGCTCCCACGTGAAGGATTTGCTAATTTTGGGCACAGGGGAAGGTGGAGTCACTGCCCTGGTGTCCCTGCACATGCCACAGCCCCCCAGTGTCACCCCAGCTCCCCCAGGCAAAGGCTCCATTATTCTGTGAGCAGGAAATTTTCAGTCTTGATTAAAAGGAAGAGAGAGCTCCACTGCACAGAGAAGAGGAAAAGGCTGAGGAAGCACAATTGCTGCTCCAGGAAAACACTTTGGTGTTCTGTGACTGTTTCATCTCATCCTCCTCCTGTGCCCCAAACAACCCATCCACTTTTGCCACCCATACCCTGCCAACTTGGGTTGAAATTGCAGGACCTGGGGAAAAAAAAAAAAAAAAAAAAAAAAAAAAAAAAAGTTGTTCCTAAACTGTTGTTTTCCATGAAATCTAAATCAGTGCTGCTCCAGGCCAGAAAATCCTCCTGGTTCCACCAAAGGCCAACAAAAATCCAGCTGGCCAAAATTCCACCTGACATCAAGATGTTCAAATCCTCACCACAGCCTTTCTTTGCTGCCCATCTTCCATGAGGCCTCAGGGCAAGTTCACTGTTCCCTTCCTCAGCTTCCTCACTGGAAAAGAAAAGTAATAAGAAATCCCTACCTCAGAGACCTCCAGATGAAAGGTCATGAAATAAGAAATAAGAGGTCATGAAATAAGAGCCAAATATTGATGGTCCTGTTCTTTCTGAGCTTCAATAATTCATTCCCTGCTGGGCTGCTGGATCCCCATGCAAACTTGCTGGCAAAATAATTTCTGTGCCTGTATTGTTGTATTTCCATTGACCTGCACTTCCAGCAGAATTGGAATAAAATGTAATTGGAAAATTGATAGGAAACACAAGAACAAAATGATCTGGGTTGTACTGAGTGAGTTGCATTCATGCTCTGTGGAAGCAGGGCCCAGCATGTGCCATGTGGAATGTCAGGGTTTAGGCTGGGATGGGGTTGTTATATTCCCAATTAATCTCCAGTACTCACATTCCTACTGGGAATAAGCAATTGCTGGTTTGTCTCCCTTTTCCCTTTAGAAATGTGTGATTAAGGTGAATAAAGAGTCTCCATTTTCTGAGACAGCTGTGAGAAGCTGAGCTCAGCTTGGCCAGGCAGGAGCTCAGCCTTGGTGGTGATGGAGCATTTCCTCACCTCAGGGCCCAGATGTTCAGCTGTGCTTTGAGGAGAAGCCAAGGTGGCCCTGTTGATCTGTCACCTGTCCCCGAGCACCTCCCAGATTTAGGGAAGGGCTTTGTGCACAAAAAATATTTGCTTCTTTTGTCTCTCTGTTTAAAATAAGCTCCTCCCTCCACGGTGAGGGCAGTGCTGGGTGTTTGATTTGGCAGCCAGGGAAGAATTCATTGTGGTGGGAGGAGAGAAGGGCTCAGAGCTGGTTGGATTCAGCATTACCCCAATGTCTTCTTGAACATCTCCCAGACTCACATCCCTTTTATCACCTGCCTTGTGTCCTGCCTGTCCCATGAGTCCTCCCAGATGTTGTGCCTGACTCTGCAGGAAACACCAGAGGGAATAAACCCATCCCTGAGCTCCCCCAGCACCCAAACCTGATCCACTGCAAGCATGGAGAGAATCACAGAATCCCAAATTGGTTTGGGTTGGAGGAGCCTTAAAGGCCATCCAGTGCCACCCCTGCCATGGCAGGGACACCTCCCACTGTCCCAGGCTGCTCCAGCCCCAGTGTCCAACCTGGCCTTGGGCACTGCCAGGGATCCAGGGGCAGCCCCAGCTGCTCTGGGAATTCCATCCCAGCCCTGCCCACCCTGCCAGGGAAGGATTTCTCCCTGATATCCCATCTAACCCTACTTTCTGTCAGTTTGAAGCCATTCCCCTTGTCCTGTCTAAGCACTTGGCAAGTTTTCAAAGAGACCACATCAAATTTCATTTCTGTTTCCCACCCTGGAGGTTAAACACACTTCAGGAACCCAGCAGGAGCCAGGGGATGCTGCCCCACGAGGAGACATCTGTTAGGGTGTTTGGGACTTAGCAAGGATCCCATGGAGGTGTAAAACTGTGGAGATCTGGGTCAGGTCTGCAGTGTGGGACAGCAAAATAAAACCCCATCCACAGAATTCCCGTAATTCCCAGAATTCCCAGAATCCCTGGGTTGGAAGAGACCTTCAAGACCATGGAGTCCAGCCCAGCCCCAACCCCTCAACTGAACCCTGGCACCCAGTGCCACATCCAGGCTTTGTTAAACACACCCAGGCATGGGGACTCCACCACCTCCCTGGGCAGCCATTCCAGAACTTTCTCACCCTTGCTGGAAAAACCTTTTCCCTGCTGTCCAGCCTGGATTTCCCTTGGTGCAGCTCGAGGCTGTGTGCTCTGGGTGTGTCAGTGCTGCTGGAGAAAGAGCCCAGGGCCAGCTGAGCCCAGGCCCCTTTCAGGAGCTGTGCAGAGTGAGGAGGGCAGCCCTGAGTCTCCTTTGCTCCAGGCTGAGCACCCCCAGCTCCCTCAGGGCTTCCTCACAGGGTTTGTGTTCCCAGCCCCTCTCCAGCCTCCTTGGCCCCTCTGGGTGTGCTCAGTGTCCCAAGGTCCTTCCTTGGAAGGTGCTGCTGGTTTGATCTGCTGCTGACTGGGGCTAGAACCAGGAAATTTAAAAATTTCTCATTAAACTCTCACATGAACATTAAAGACAGATGGTTTTAGCCAGAAATGCTCAGGTTTAGGTTTTTTCCCTGTTTACCTCTGAGCCTGGGATCCCTGATTTGGGTGAGGCAGGACGCTTGGCAGTGAGGGATGTCCAGTTTATGCTCCTTGTCCCATGTCTGGATCAGGGAGGGGTTCCAAGGCAGCAGTGCTCTGGCAGCAGCAGTGAAAGCTGCAGGAGGGAGGCTGTGGCACTGTGTTTGCCATGCAGGAGGATTTGGGCTGCAGCTGCTGCCACGAGCGCCCCAAACCCACCTGGGAATCAGGGGGAAATCAGGGAAAGCTCCATCCTGAGCTCAGAGAGAGTTCAGCAAGGTACATCCTGCAAATAACCCATCCCTGCCACCACCACACGACATCCTCCCTGCCCAAACATTCCCAAAGCAACTTCTGCAATAATCCCTCGACAATATTTCAATATTTTCCAGGCATTGCTGCTTTTTTAAATTTTTTTCCTTAGACACACTCTCACTTCCAAGGCATCTCTGCTGGGAGAAGAGTGCCACCTCATGACTGATGCTGAGGATGGAAGGAGCCCCTGCAGGGAAGCTGGCATTGAGCAGGACAGGGACAGCTCCTGCCCTGGGCAGCTTTTCATCCATCACCACCCTGAGACCATCTCCCCCCTCCAAAACCCGTGGCTGTGTGCTTTGCTGAACACAAAACCCAGGGCTGAACAGGAATTCATTCATTACTCGAGAGAGCTGACGTTATGGAGGCTTTTATACAAAGTTTTCCCTGCTTTGAAAGCCCCCTCATTTAATTCCAGATTCTTTTCCATCCTCTTAAGCAGCTCTCCTGTGGGAATTCTGCAGTTTGGATGTGAGCACCCTCACCTTGCTTCCCTTTCCACACACGCTCTTCTCAAGTTCTTTATTTTTTTCTTACTAAAACAAAAAAATTTTTCCTCGATTTTTTCATCCAAGATAATTATTGTTAAACTAAGGAAAATTAAAAAGTCCCAATGACTCTGTCTTGCTTCCACAAGTGAGGTGCAGGTGTCAAAGAAACTTAGAATTTCTCTGCTCCATCACCAGTTTGGACTGTTGGAGGAAAATGTGACACATTTTGCCATAGATTGATTTGTCTGCACTACTCCAGAAACAATTAGTTTAAATATTGTCTGTTTAAATATGAAGAAATAGGAAAAAAAAAAAACAGCTTTATGCTGTTTTTTGGTCCCCTCTTCCCCTACTTTAAATGAATTTAGGCATTGAGGAAAGTGCCAGACTGAAAAGCTCAGAGCTTGAAGTGTGTTGTTCCTATTTTTTTTCATAATAGAAATATCAGGAGAGTAAAACTGAAGCTTTCCTAAAATCCCAACCCTATTCCTGCTCTTCTCCTTTATTGGACCTGTTGCTAAATGTGGACAGTAATTAAAGATTAATCAGCTTCTTCCACACCACCTCCAATAAAACCAAAGTCAATGAGAACCAAGTGAATATTTATTTTTCCAAAATGGTCATTGATCTACCAGCAGGTGTATTAATAGCTTCTACTATTAGACAGGATGCCAGGCAGATAAATATGGATACAAAATCTGACATAACTCGAATATTAAACAGCATTTCAGAAGGGAAAGATTTTGCATCTCGTTCCCCCAGGCAGCCACTTTCTGCTCCCTCCTGCATCTCAAAATATGCTGCTCACATTGTCAGATAGCCAAATATTATTAACCTGAAAGCATCAACTTAATAACTCTCATCCTATGAACAGAAAAAAAAAAAACTCAGAATAAAAATCAAAACCCACTTGCCACTCAGTGGGAGGATTTACAGCACAGATGATTTTCAGTGCAGAGCTGCAAGAAGGCCTGCAAAAGTTCATCAAAAATCAGAGCTGCAGGGAGCCTGGCATTGGCTGAGGCTTTTGTTGTGATCAAGATATCAATAAACCCTCATTTAAATTTCAATTAAAGAGCGTTGTGGTGTCAGATCAACTTGGAGATTAACGTGTTTAATGGTTTCCCTTAAAGAGATTTTTATTAAGGCCTTGATCAATCACATTAAATAATGACATCAACAAATGTTAGGTTGCTTAAATTCTCTCCCACCAAGAAAATTAAAGGGGATAAGATCTACTACCCAAGCCCATCACTTAAAATAGTAACAAAAGCAGCCCAGATATTCCTCCTCCTCCTCCCAGAGCTTGGGATTCAGAGCTTCCTTCTGCAAACCATGGAGCTCCTCTCCCCCAGCCCTCTTGCCACTCCTTCAGGTGAAGCAGAAGACAAAAATATCATCTCTGAACACACAGGATATCTTTAGAAAAGCTGATTTCTTCAAGTTTTCTCTTCTAAAATCAAGTTCCACCCACCCACGTGTGGCTTGTCCCAGCCCACCTAAAAGGAGGCAGAGTTACAAAACTGCCTGGGCCACCCCAGTGAGGTGGGCTGCGGCTTCCCAAAAATTCCAGGGATTTTGGAACTGGAACTGGGCTGTGGTTTCTCAAAAAATCCAAGGATTTTGGAACTGGAACTGGGCTGTGGCTTCCCAAAAATTCCAGAGATTTTGGAACTGGAACTGGGCTGTGACTTCCCAAAAACTCAGGGATTTTGGAACTGGATTTGGGCTGTGGCTTTCCAGTGATTCTGGAAAAGGAACTGGGCTGTTGCTTCCCAAAAACCCCAGTGATTTTGGAGCTGGAATTGGGCTACTGCTCCCAAAAAATTCCAGTGATTTTGGAACTGGAATTGGGCTGTTGTGCCTTCTCAAAAATTCCAGTGATTTTGGAACTGGAATTGGGCTGTGCCTTCTCAAAAATTCCAGGGATTTTGGAACTGGAACTGGGCTGTTTCTTCTCAAAACTTCCAGGGATTTTGGAACTGGAATTGGGCTGCTGCTTCCTAAAACTACCAGTGATTTTGGAACAGGAATTGGGCTGTGATTCCCAAAAATTCCAGGGATTTTGGAACTGGAACTGGGCTGCTGCTTCCTAAAAATTCCAGTGATTTTGGAACCTTTGCTTGTGCTGCATTTCCAAGCATCCCTTCTCACCAGCATCTGCCTGCCAGGAACAAGTGCTTTACCTTGGGCTCTCTTTCATCTCCCCCTCTGCTCTCTTCAGCCACAAACCTCAAAACAGCCCCCAGGATATTTGGTGGGTGATTCACAGATTTTGCTGTCAAAAAGCTCCCAATCTTGCCTTATTTCCTGGATTTTACAGCATGCCAAGCTGCGTGTTCACACTGTTTTGTCTTTAATCCTGGCGTGCAAACGTTTCCACAGGAAAATGTGACATTTTTAGAAAAAGCTCCAAGTCAGGAAAGTTCAGCACGGAGCAAACCTTGGATGTTCAGCATTTTAAGGAGAGGAACAAAAGCCACCCAAACATGCAGACTGGAATTAGGTGTGGAAGAAGTGGTGGAATAGATCACACTTCTATTTTAATGAAATGTTTTAATGAAATCCCCCAGCAGTGACAGCACTAGTGTGCAGCAGGTACAAAGTGTCACAGAAAATGTTTCTTTTGCAGAAAACACCATTCCAAGGAAAGGGTTTTTTTCTCCCAGCCATCCCTTTGGCACTGATTCCCATGAGTAGGAATTGAGCAATGCCTTGTTTTGGTGTCAGTCCCACTGCACTGGGTGCTGAGTGCCTGCTCCCCAGGAGAGGTACAGATGTTGAGGGCTGGGTTTATTTTTCCACTAAAGATTGACTTTCCATGCACATTCCTTGAAGGATGCCATCTTGGAAGAGATCCTGCACAAAAAATGTTCAATCCTTTCTTCAAGGCCAAATGCATTTCACAGAATCTCAGAATTCCAGGTTTGGGTGGGAAGGGACTTAAAGCCCATCCAGTTCCATCTTCCTGCAGGGACACCTCCCACTGTCCCAGGCTGCTCCAGCCCCAGTGTCCAGCCTGGCCTTGGGCACTGCCAGGGATCCAGGGGCAGCCCCAGCTTCACCTGTGCCAGGGCCTGCCCACCCTCACAAGGAAGAATTTCTTCCTAATATCTGATCTGAACCTGTAATGTTTCAGTGTGAGGCCATTCCCTGGGTGCTGGCCCTGCATCCCCTGGAAATTGTCTCTCTCCAGCTTTCCTGGGGCTCCTTCAGGCCCTGCAAGGCCACCCTGAGCTCAGCCCAAAGCTTCTCCTGTGCAGGTGAACAATCCCAGCTGTGCCAGCCTTTCCTCCCAGCAGAGCTGCTCCATCCCTCTGCCCATCCTGGAGCCTCCTCTGGGCTCTCTGCAGCAGCTCCAGCTCCTCCCTGGGCTGGGCCCAGGCCTGGGGCAGCTCTGCAGGTGGGAAATCACCTGAGGGGGCCCAGGGGCACAATCCCAATCCCTTTCCTGCTGCCCACCTGCTTTGGATGCAGCCCAGGTCACATTTGCCTTTCTGGGATGAAAATGCACATTTCTGAGTCGGACATTTTCTATTCTTCACTTCCTACTTGTATTTTATATGTGCCCAATTCCCAACTTCTGCCTCCCCTGTGAGGATTGGAGAGAGAGGAACCTGCTTCTCATCCACCCAGGATCCTCTCAGCTCCATCCAGATCCATCCAGGATCATTTCAGCTCCATCCCCATCCATCCAGGATCCTCTCAGCTCCATCCCCATCCATCCAGGATCCTCTCAGCTCCATCCAGATCCACCCAGGGTCCCCTCAGCCCCTCACTGGTGGCTCAGCTCCCAGTGCTCAGTGTCAAACCCCACAGGACCCTTCTCCAGGGAGGCAGCAGCTGCAATCAGAGCCTTGCTGCCTCTTCCTGGATATTTTCATGGAATTCTGGAGCAGGATGCTCGTGAACCATGGCAGGGGAGAACATCCCACCTGCAGGAATGGGGAGAAATCCCTTGGGTTATAATAGTGTGTTTGTAGAAGGTCAGGACAGATCTTCTCCTCCCTCAGTGCTTTGCAAAATGGAGCTGCAGCTTCTTTTAACCAAAATTCCCACAAATCCCCCGTGGTGGGCACCCAGAAGGAAAAATAAAGCTCTTGTGCGGTGCTGATCTGAAATCTGGGGAAGCTCTGGATCCATAAATGCATCCCAAGAGCCAAGCACAGAGCAGGGCGCAGAATCCTGGCATTCCATGTCCCAGCTCCTCTGAACTGAGCTCCCAGTTTTGAAGTGCCAGTTCTGGAACCAGCTCCTCTCTCTGTGGTCTGACATTATTGGATTTAATAAATTTCCCACATTTAGGTGGCAGAAAAATGTAATCATCACCCATTGGGAAAAGATCAGCTGGAAAACAACATCAAAATTCAGACACATCAGGATTTGCTGGGCACAGCCTGAGTATGAGGCTAAATTGAGGTTAAATACTGGCTGAATTGTAAATTTATGGTAAAATTGCAATTTTTGGGTAAAATTACCATCTCTTTACAAGCAGTTTATTGAGAATATGTTGGTACATTTTGCTAAAAGTGGCAGCACATTTGAGGCTGGATTGGGCAAACTCTCCTGCCTCAGCAGGTACCACTTGTCAGAAGGCAAAAAATGAGACACAAATTACCCAGCATTTAATTCCTGATAGGAGAAACAGAAACCAAGTAAATCAAGCATTTCTAATTCAGCATTTTTCCACTGGAAAATATCATTTCCCTGGCATTGAGATCTCCTGCAGGGGGGGAAAAATGCATTTTAACAGTTTGTAAAAGACTAAAGCATGCCCATTTTTTTTTATTTAGGTGTTGCATTACACAAGATATCACATTTGAAGAAGTCAGAATGAAATGCTTTGAACAATTCAAGTTAGATTTTGTTTAGGATTTAACTTAATATGAACTTCATTTTTTTTTTTTAATGCCTGTTATTTGTTTTAGCGAGAAATAGAATTCAGAGCATCAGAAAGTTCAACTGACTTGAAATTATGGCTTCAGTTTCCTCTGCATATTCATCTCTGGGCAAATGGGAGCTGATAATCTGCGTGTTCTCCTGCAGAGCTGTGATTTCCTTACGGGGTGGGGTGGTCAGAGCAGCTGCTCCAGCCCACTCACTCCATGGCAATTTGGATTTTCTGGATGGAGCTGGTCCCTGCTCCCTCCCCAGCTACCACAGAGACCCCTGAGCAGCACTCACAGATGGTGTCAGCAAATAAAATCTCAAATATGGTGATCTCCTCCCGAGCAAGAAAGGTGGAAATAGAAATATCAAATTACACGTATCGTTGGCAGGAAAAAAAAACCTCACCAGTTTTAACGTTATACAAGGAAAAAGAAAATAAACAAAACCCAGCGAAAGTTAACTCCTTGTATTCTAATAAGAATAAAAATCATCCGTCCTCACTCCCTTTGCCTCACAACCCCACAACACAAGGGTTCCACACCAGACATGCTGAAGCAAAGATATTTAAAATATTTAAAAGGCTCCCAGGCACCTGTGCAGTTTTGGCTTCTTTCAGGACGTTTTGACATTTCTCAGGGTGAGATAAACAACCAATTTCCAGGTGTGCTCTGAACCAAGTCATCAGAAACCCTGGGAATTCCCCTTTACTACCTCTGAATGAGAGATTTTATATATACATATATATATATTAATGTATTTTCATATATGATATATATTTTTAGAGTTACATATATTTATATATTATATAATATATTTTTATATATTTATATCTTTTTATACATTATATATATGTTTATATATTTTATATATTAATATAATATAATATAATATATTGTATTGTATTATATTATATTTTATTATATTATATCATATCATATTATACTATATTAATATATATTTTTATATTATATATTATAATATGTAAATATATGTTAATATATATAAAATATATATATTATATAAAATTATATATATATATATATATATATATATATATATTTGTGGGGTCTTTACTCAAATAAACTGAACTACCATAGCTTTACTGTCAGCTGTACCTAAATTCTATGATTTTATGCTTCCAGCTTTAAAATACTGCAGTGAATTCAGGGTCCAACACAACATTTTGCTTCCTTCTTTTTAGCTTGATTAAAGAGGACCAATGAACTCCCATGGAATGTTTCTGACACTGACTTAGTGGCACTCTGGAAATTTTATTCCAAATTTCTGTCTTTTTTTTCCTTTTCCTTAAGGCAATCATTTTCACACCAGGGAGAGCTGTTTAGTACAAATTTGACAGCAAAAAAAAAAAAATTCTAGAGGAGGGAGGAGGCAGAGAATCCAGTGCCAGCACATCTCCTGCTTTTCCATCTCAGCGTGCTCCTGGTGGCACAGCAGAGAAACAGAGCCAGCGAAGCAAAGCTGGGGAATTTGCCCAAGCCCACACAGGGTCTGCAGGAGAAGAGGGGGATCAAGCAGGGGGTCCTGGCTCCAAGCCTCTGGCTTGTTTTTAATAGCCCACGCTGCTTTCTTCTTCTCCTGAGCACTCAAAAATAGCCCAAAAAAAGTGACAAATCCTTCAGCAAACAGGTTGGAGATCAAAAGGTCAGCAGGGCACAGAGCAAAGCTGGTGGGTCCTGGGTGGGACCCTGGAAATCCACCTGGGTTTCTGGGAGCTACAGGAAAGGTGCAGGTTCATCCAATTCCCTCAGTATTGGGGTCAGTGGAGAGGGATTTCTCTGCAGAGGGACAGGACACAGGGAATGGCTCCCACTGCCAGAGGGAGGGAGGGATGAGCCAGGACATTCCCCTGGCTGCCCTGGATGGCTCCAGACCCTGGCAAAGAGCTCAGAGACCCTGGCACGGAGTCAAAGACACCTGTGCCTTCGATTTTAGCCCATGGAAACAACTCCCAACTTTGTGTGAGGAGTTACAAGCTACAGGAGTTTGAGTAGAATGATAGTGAATATATCACAAAGAAGAAAAGTAGAATTTTGAAGTTTTTGGAATGGGGGTTCAAGAGGCAAGATGGAGGAATCTGGGCATGTCCAATCTTTCTCCTTCTTCTTCTTGTCCTCCATCTTCAGCTGTGATAGTGACACTTTTAAATTAGTTTGGAGTAGAGACAAACTGTCTAACATAAGTGATAAGTATTGAAGAATTATTGTAAATAAAGTATACACGTAGTTTTTAGTATTAAAAAATAACACCGCCCTGAGGATGGTCAGAGTACCTCAACCCACCCTACTAAAGAGACCTCAGTGAGTCAGAAATACAATGAATTAAATAACAGCAACTAAACAACCTTGGGAACAAGAGCCAAATAATCCCATCTTCTTCTTCAGTCTCATAGCTGAGAAAAAGAAACTTTCTAACACCTCAGAGTCACCTCAACACCAAAGACCTGATCAGATAGGACGTTGGGAATTAGGAATTGTTTCCTGTGAGGATGGGGAGGACCTGGAATAGATTTCCCAGAGGGGCTGTGGCTGCCCCTGGATCCCTGCAGTGTCCAAGGCCAGGCTGAACAGAGTTTGGAGCAGCCTGACCTAAGAGAAGACCCCCACCCATGGCAGGGGTTGGAACTGGAAGATCTTTGATGTCCCTTCCAACCCAGACCAATCTGGGATTCTTTGGTCACAGTGGTGAAGCAGAATTCTCCCATCTTCTCCCTCCTGCCCCAGACAAGGATTCTGCTGCTTCCTGAGTGCTACAGCTCCATCAGGAGGCTGCAGGAATTTACCTCAAGGGGTTGAGAACTTCCTCCACGTTTAGTTTTGGTTTCAAAAGGTCCTGTCTTGGTTTAAATAGCCAGGTGTCTGCTAAGGAAGGCAGGAGCCTCCCTTGAAATGGAAAATGTAAACCCCTCTCTCCAAATTGTTATAATTTTGAAATTAAGGGGCTCTTAGGCAAAGATATGGGAATAGGAATAACAGTTCATTAATAGGAAAGAAAATAAAAATAAAACCAAACTGCAGTAATACAAAACAGCACTGCCAGAGTCAGAGCAGTCCCTGTCCCCCTGTGTGTCAGGGGGTGGCACAGCCCCATCCCATGGGGGCTCAGCCCTCCTGCAGTGCCAGCTGTGGCTCTGCTGGAGCAGGGATCCTGCACAAGGGGGGAGTTTTCCTCTGCAGCTCCAGGGCTGCTGGAGATGGGCCTGGGCTCCCTCTGGCAATGCAGGGCAGCAGAAGCTGCTCCCTCTGGCAATGCACTGGGCAAAGGCTGCTGGGCTGTGCCAGCACCTCAGATTGGATCCAGGTAGGAATGCTTGGCTCCTCCCCTGGGCGCAGCATCTCCCCATGGGATGATGGGATTGGATCAGCCCTTCAGGGACACTCAGTGGCCATGGACAGCAGAGATCTCCTGCAGGGAGGATTGGCTGTGGGAGAGAGAAAGAAAAAACTGCCCCATGGACAGCAGAGAACTGCCCCAGCTCTGACAGATGGAAATAGAACACACAGCCCCGGGCACACTTTTCATCCTGAGACAGGTTCTCATGATCCAAATGAACCTTTTGATAAAATAGATCAAAACCTCTGCAGGGGTACATCAGCAAAGGCTGCTGTGGATGCAGACTGAAAGGAATTCAACAGGAGCATCACAGGAAGCCTCAGCTCCCAAATGGAGACCCCAGACCAAATTTTGTTCTCCTGCACATGAGTGAAACCCCACTCAGCCCAAAAATGGGGACACCCCTGTGCTCCATGCACAATCTGCTGTTGAGTCTTACTGCAGGCTGAACTGTGGAGCAGAATTCCCACAAAATGATTGAAAACAGCTATATCCCAGATAATTTACTGCAGCAGGAATTCTGCCTGGTCCTGCCAAGTGCCAGCAGCAAATTGCTAAACCTCTGTGACTGTCAGAGAGGTGCAGCCAGTCGTGGGCCATAATTCTTGGCTCCTCATTTCATCTCCCTTTTTTTATCCCAGAAATGGAATTTGAAAAGAAAAGGTGCTGTTGTAAAAAAGGCCTGTCTTGAGTAAAACAAGAGCTGGATGAGGTTTTCACTGTGTGGAAATGGCAGGGCTGGAAAATCACTGTATTTCAGCCCAAACATGGGTTTGATACCTTGGTTCTGAAAGAACCTTTCCCCCTGATTGTTTTAGAGCATTTTATTTTTGGTGGCTCTCATCCCAAAGGCAAACACTGCATGGTACGAGTGTCTGACACAACATTTTATTGTCTAAGCTACCATGAAATCTTCAATTTCTTGTAGAAACAAAGACCTTTTTTAATCCCAATTAAAAGCAAGCCAATAAAAAATTTTAATAATAATAAATAACAATAAAACAACAAAAAGCCAAGGTAGCTTGGCTGCCTAAAATTAAATCCCCATAATTTAGTTTCACTGACTTGAAAAATCCTAACTTCTATTCTAGCACTGAAAATGTTTAATCCAGCTGTGGAAAAGGAATGGGAATTAAATCATTGCTGAATGGGAGCCTCAATTAAAAATGGAGATCAACATTTCGGAGGAGGGTTTGTTTTTAATGAGCTGTAAGTTTTACATAGTCCAATTAATCTTCTTGATTCCTGCAGAAAATTGTCCCTCCTATTTCCCACCAGGCAGAACAATTTTTCCAATTCCAGCTTTAGCCCATGCAGTCCCACCCTGCTTGTTTTTCTCTCTCCAGCCCACGGTGTTTGTGTTCTTGGGCTGAAATTTGGATCATTTGGCCTTGGTCCCCTGTCACTGTCATATTTTGTGAAAAATCTCTTTGCCCAGGATTTCTCTCCTGGGAAGCTGAGAAGCCTCGGAGAAAAAGGAAAACAATAATTATCTGATTTGCTTCTCCAGTGTTTTGCTGCCTTGGAATGTGGTTGGAGATTGTTTATCCAACATGTGAATTGTTTTTACTTATTGGCCAGTTGGGACCAAGCTGTGTCAGATTCTGGAGAGAGTCAGGAGTTTTCATTATTATCTTTTAGCCTTCTGTCTGTATCCTTTCTGTATTCTTTAGTACAGTTTAGTATAGCATTCTTTAATATAATATAGTACCAAAGAATAATAAATTAGCCTCTAAGAACATGGATCCAGATTCAGCATTCCTCCCAGCGATGGGGGACCCAGAAAATACCACAGTCCCCAGCTGGAGCAGTAATTGTTTTGTCTCCCTGCTCTGTGCACAGAGCTCACCATCCCATATATGAAGCTCAGACCCACACACTAAAGCAGCGCAGAATCTGAAAAATAGAAAATTTAAAACCTGAGGCATCAAGGGAACCCTTGGATCAGGGGATCAGGGTGGGCTCCAGCAGAGGGAAGCTTTGGTGACAGTTCCTGTTACCCTGGGCATGTGGCAGTGGGTTTGTGACAGCCAGGAGACAGAGGATGGCACAGTGCCCCACCCCACCTGAGACCCACACCAGGTGAGTTGGTGAAGCACAGGCAGAAGAGAAATGTTTGATAAAGAAATTAATATTAAAATCTTCACTGGCGGACTGAGCCTTTCTTATTCAGCACATACGCAGGAGCAAAGGGCGTCAGTTTGCGCTCCCTAAACCCGCTGTGTGAGCTCCACCTCGTGTGATGTCAAACCTCCTTCTGTCCTTCTTACAGACAGAAAAAACTATAAATTAAGGGACTTGGGGAAGCCATGGGTCCTGATTACAGCACTTATTCCTTCTCTGTTGTTGCAGGGATGACCTGCCAGGCTCGCAGCTCCTACATCACCAGTGAGATCCTCTGGGGCTATCGCTTCACGCCCGTGCTCACGCTGGAGGATGGATTTTACGAGGTTGACTACAACAGTTTTCACGAAACCTATGAGACCAACACCCCCGTTTACAGTGCCAAAGAGCTGGCAGAGATGGCCAGCCGAGCAGAACTGCCCCTGACCTGGTCTGTTTCCAGCAAGCTGGACCAACACGCCGAGCTGGAAACGGAGGAGGAGGAGAAGAACCAAGAAGACCAAAATGAAAGAAACGGAGACGTGGCCAACTTGGAGAATGAGTCCAAAGTGTAGGACCAGGGGAGAAATAAAGGCCACCTCCTTTATCTCCTCCCTCTCTGCTCCCTGTTTCTTTCTGCGACACGCCTTTAATTTTTTTCTCTTCCTGTTATTGGTAACTCATGGAAAATAAACATTTTAGATGAGAAATCCCAACTTCAACCCCAGACTAAGCCAAGGCGTGGGTTAAAGCTGCAGCACCCATCAGGGATGGTGGAATCTCCCCCTGGCAGTGACTGGTGGCCCCTCTCCAGTGCAGACCTCCAGGCTTTTCCACATCAACAATAACAAAAACCGATCCCTGAACGCAAAGGAAATGGATGCAAGGGATTTTAAAGGAAAGACTAATTAATGCCCACCAAAGCAATGGGCCTTGGCTGAGTTTTTATGTATTTCAGGACACTTTCACAGACTGGGTGACAGTGGAATGGGCCTTGCAGCTTTAAGAGGAAGGTGAACAGAGGGACCTGCAATCCCCCACGACCCTGTACATATGCCTTATGTAACTATTTCTCTCTACATTTAGTAATAAACGCCGCATGTACAAAAGTACTGTAGTAAAGAACTTCTAAATAATGTACACAGCTGTGTAATTAATGTAGGTTTAGAAACAGAGCTCTAGAAATATTGGGATGCAAAAACTAACTACCCGTCGAGTAGGCATTTCTCTTCAAATATTTGCAGTGTAAAATTGATTTTAATTTATTTTTCTTTCCCCTCCCTTCTATGACTCTTCTAGTGCATAACATTTTCTTCAGTGTACCAGACTGGCAGCTATTTAGAGTACCTCACTGTTGGCCAAACAGATTGTTTCACTCGCTCTAAAAAGCCATAAGTCTGGGAGAGGGCAGGGTAGAGAATTGTATTCCTGACATACTGTGAAAATGTTTACAAATAAGGCAAAACCCTTCCTGGTTACTCTTTTTTGGGGGCAGTTCAACTGAAAAATTGAGGCTGTGGCAAATTCATGGCTAACCAGAATTTCCTGTGTACTTTTCATAGAACAAGAATGTGTCATGTGGAGGTGTTATCCTTAACGTGCAATATCCAGGGAATCTGCTTCCATGGGATTTCAGTGGAGTAGTTTGCTACACACAAAAAAAACCCCACACACACAAGCCATTGAAAAATGAATGTTGCACCTCAGCCAGTAGATTTTAGCTACTTCATCTGGGAAAGAAACAGCTGGATTTCGTGTGGAGCTGGAATCCATGACATTTGCAATTTGCTGGTGCTGAGGCGTGGGGGGCACGGCATCCCTGGAGGTGTCCTTCCACCAGGATTCCCAGGAGAACACACAGGTGGATCCTGCCTGGCTCAGGGGAGCCCTTCCTCAGTGAGTTCCTCCACCTTAGGTGACTCCCTGGTTGTTGTAAATCCCTGGAAATCCCTGGGCATTCCATCCCAGGGCAGAACATCGCTTCCACAGGAGTGGGGGAGCTCCACCAAGAACAGCATTTCTGCCAGCAAAGGAGGAGAAGCTGCAGCCTTAATTCTGGGGGGTTTTTTTTAATGCCTGCCTACTCCGGGAAGAAAGAAAACACTGAAGAGAATCTGAAGCTTTTTTTTTTTTTTTTTTTTTTTGGTACAGAAAACTTTACATTTAAAACTTTACATTTAAAACTTTACATTTAAATAAAAGAGAAAAAAAAATAAACCTCAGGAGAAACTTGGTGGGCAGGTGGAAAATTTGCACTGTGATATAGCTTTGGCATTAAATTCACACCTCTTTTCCTTTTTTTTTTAATTTTCTTTTTTGCTGGTACCACTGCCCCTTGCTAATTTTCAGAGAGGGTGGCTGATCTGGGGGGGCCTCCAGGTGAGGAGGCCACAGCAGGGCCTGGGGAAGGGAAGGGAAGGGTTGCACACCAGGGCAGATCAGGCTGGATGGGAAGAGGTTTTTATGGTTTCAGTGTTGACCATTTTCCCCTAAAAGGCATTCCCAGGATGCAAGGAATGGTGCAGGATGAGGATTTTTGGGCAGATGAAGGTTGGGACATTTCTGAGAGACAGCTCTTGGCCACAACTCATCCTCCTGCCCCAGCATCAGCCCCATGCTCCAGCCCATCCATCCCACCAGCATGGCTCCCCAGCAGGGCTGATGAGGGTTTTTTTGGGTTTTTAGGGTTTTTAGGGGCTCCAGAGCCCCTCTGGAAGCGTTGGGGCCGCCCGCGCACGCCAAAGGTGCACGAGCTGAAAGCAAAGCTTTCCCTCCGAGGACAAACCTGCTTTTTGCTCTCACAATTCACTGGGCCACTCTAGAAGTCGTTGCTGCAGGTTGAGAAAATTTGTGTTGCAGCTCAGGGCCCTGATGAAACCTTTTTTTTTTTTGTGTCCTTCAGCACGGAAAAAGAGACTTTCCGCCACTGGGGCATGCGCATGTGTAAGCTTTATTTTTGTGAATAGGGCACTTACAGCTTAAGGTGTGTGTGTGTTTTGTCTCTTTCTCTCTCTCTCTCTCTCTCTCCCCCCCTGTATTTTCTCGTCTTTGGTATCCATGTAGTATGGACTGTAAAGTTTATGAGATCTCATTTTTGTAACATAAGCTTTAAAAAAAAAAATATAGAAGCCTCCAAAGCTTTCAAACGGGGAAGCTTCACGGAAACTTTGTACTAGAATGTCCCTATCAAACACCTCTATTTTTCTACAATGATTGATTAAGCAGTTTAACAATGTATTTTGTGTCAATGATTTCAACTGAATTGGTACAGAGACAATTAAGAATTGAATGCTGTTAATTAACAATGGATTTTCAAGCCGTATATCCTGAGTGGTGTTTTCATTGACAGTAAATCATTTCACCCAGGAATTTCAGCTCTTAGTCCTGAACAATATTCAAGGAAAGCTCAATTCCCTGTGGAAATATTTGTGGTAAATGATATTTAAGGGACGTAGCTAATGTAACATCTTAATGTAATTGGCTACAGAATTAATCCAGACCCATTACACCTCGATTTCATTCACTAATATATTTTTATGTCTTTTTCTTGGATTATCTTGAGATTTCTAGGTGAGAAAGAATTTCCAGAGGTAAATGTGAGCTCTCAGTTACCTCCTGGAGCTCTCAATTCCTTCTTCACTGACCAGAAGCATTGCTGAGAATGTGACCCTCAGCGAATACCCCAAGCTCAGCTTTATCATTTCCCAACAAATACCACTTTATCAGAATTAAAATAAATCACCAAAGTGATTTTTGAAGCATCACCCGAGAATGCAGATGTCCTGGTGGGTGTCTATAGCTGTTCTGATCTGCATCTTTGCCCTACAACGCCAAAGCCACGGGAGCCACCCCAACAAATTCAGCAGCTGCCAAACCCAGGAGGGACAAAGAAAGTTCTTGAAGTTCACTTCAGGTTTTTGGTTTCAAGCCTGGGTTGCTCGTGTTCCTCTGTTGGAGTTAAAGAGGCCACTCAGGCCTTCCAAAACCAGGGGAGGATGAAATTCCTGAAATCCCTGTTCTGTTTCCAGCCACAGGGCACCACTTTGGGCTGTTTAGGGAGGGGAAGGTCTGGAATCAGAGCTCCTTTCAGCCCAGGGATGTCCTAAAGCACATCCCACTTCTCGCAAAATACAAACCCAAGAGCCACGAGAGCACTGACAGCTCCAGCCCTCTGCCAAGGGCTGCCCTGCCCTGGAATTCTCCCAACAGCCCAGCTTCACCTTTGAGTGTGGAAGGATCCCTGCCCCTGGCAGAGGGGTGGAACTGGACGATCTTCAAGGTGGCTTCAAATCCAAACCATTCTAGGGTGCTGCGATTCTGTAATTCCAGGGTTCTGTGAAATCTTTGGGGTTTTTGATGGAAGAATGGAATATCCCTCATTCCCAGGGCCCAGCCCACCCGTCAAGGCATTTCCAGGTAAAAGGCAGCCCTCAGGCTGAGGCAGGATGATGCCCAGGTTTGTCGCCTCCTCAGCTGGAGCCGTGTGATCCTCACTGTCCAGCAGAGCACAGCCCTGGGGGGATGCACTCTGTCATTCCCAGAAAACCTGGGATCTCCGGCCCTCCTGCCTTTTGGAGATTTGAAGTGGTGAATTTATAGAATTTCCTCCAGTTCTTTGATGTGGGTGTGAATGAGAGGCTCAACATAATTTGTCTACTGTGCTTTGGGCACCTTGGACATTCCTTTAGCAGCCACCACCAGAGCTTCTGGCTGTCAAACATTAAATTTTTCCTGCTGTGGCACTCCCTGCCCATCAAAATATCTTTACTTTCAGAATATCAGCCTCCTTAACACCAGGTTGCCTCACTCAGGCACTTTTTAGGCCATAAATCAAACCTAAAACACGAGGAGTTGGCTCCTCTTCCACTCTTGTTCCCTCAGCTCCCAAACAGCTCTTTGGAAAGAAGCATGTGGAGAGCAGGCACAAATCTGGGCTTTGAGCTGCAAATGATTCTTAAGGACAAGACCTGAGAGCTGTTATTTGTTAATCATTTCCTGAATGGATTTGAAACTTCTAGGGTTTGGTATTTTGGAGGGGAGAGGTGGTGTCAGACGTTCATGAGTCATTTTTTGGGTTTAGTTTTTCTTTCTCCCGATTTATCCTCACAGTTTTGTCAGATCCTCTGGATTTCCAGAAATTATAATCCAGTGGCAACTCCAGTGCGGAGGTGCAGTTATTTTACCACTTCTACTGCCCTGTTTGTTGCCTGTTGATGCTCCAAGAGTTTCCCATGGAGAGCCCAGAGACATCATATCCAAAAATAGAGTTCCAGAGGGACTCGGATCTTCCTGTTTCACCACAAGTGTGAAATCTGGTTTCTATTCCAGGCAAATTCACAGCTACAAACCACAGCTCATCCCTCCTTCCTCCCAGCTCACGTGTCATCCACACAGAGTAAAAACTTCAGAGTTTCTGGTGACATCAGCTGCTTTTAGGGATTTTTTTTTCAGAGGGCAGGGATGGGGAGAGCTCTCCCTACTGTTTTTCCTTTTTTCTCTTTTTAAAATCAAAAGCAGCAGCTCCAAGCTCACAGCTGAAGCTGTTTTCACTCAAATGATTACAGGCAATCATTTGCACTGACTTTCCTGGAGAATTTAGGCTGTGAGAACTGCTGGAGAACTGTTATCCTACCAAGTTTTCCTTCATGTATTGCACTGGAGTCCTCTGGACTCCTTCCAGCTCAGGGAAGGATTATTCCTTTCACAGTCACCTTCCCTGGCCATTTCCCCATCATCACATCCCAAATCCCTCACTGGAGCATCACATCCCTACCACAGCTCTTCAATCTTCCCAAATCTTCCCAAAATGTAACTGATCAAATTAAAAATAGTATTTTTTAAAAAAAAGAAGGTTATGCTATCACAATGAGAAGCCTCTAATGTGAGACGATCAGTGAGATTTGGGCTGGGCAGCCCAAACTGTCACAGTTTGGAGTCACTCCAAGGAATCTTGCTCAGATGGTGGTGGAAGTTGTTTCCTTTTCACAGCAACATTCCTGGTTCAGCTGGATGGGATCATGGAGCTGGATCTCTGCTGGTGCTCCTCAGGGATGCTGAACATGGACCAGCTCTTCCCAAAATCCCTTGGAACTGGCTGGAAGGGCCCTCAAAGCCCATCCAGTGCCACCCCTGCCATGGCAGGGACACCTCCCACTGCCCCAGGCTGCTCCAGCCCCAGTGTCCAACCTGGCCTTGGGCACTGCCAGGGATGGAAATCCAAAATATTCCTGGAAAGGAGGAATAAAAATGAGTGCAACGTCCGCAGATGAAGCCAAGAAAATTCCTGGACGCAGGGCAGGAATCGGGAGTTCAGAGCTCAGCCACGCTAAGCCATTTTTCACAGCTTAATGTGTCATTTCTCTGACATGCACAAAATTCCTATTAATAAATACGCTAAATAAAGCATGACCAAAATTATTGCTTAAAAATGTTGGCCAGACAAATCATCACCACAGAATTCCTATTAATAAATGCATTAAATAAAGAACGACCAAATTTATTGCTTAAAATTCTCGGCTGGACAAGTCACCACCATCAAATCTCCATGATGAGGACAGACAAGGGAGAAAATTCACAATTTCAACCCCACACAGAATTTTTTTCCCCTTGTGAAATGCAGGAAAGTAACTCCAAGAGAGATGCCATTGTTTCCAAACTCCCTGGATTCAAAAGAAAGAGGGATCTGTTCCATGCACAAAAATCATTTGGCCTCTCCAAGACTCCAACTTCATTTTTGTCACCAAAAATGACTCTGAAATTTCCCAGGAAACTGGCAGAGAAGAGGGTGGGTGTGGCTCTATTACATCAAATTTAAATAATAAATTCCATTTTCTTTTTTAGGCAGCGTTTGTTCTCTCTTTGTGTCAGTTCTGACTGATTTGCCATAAAAACGTGACCTTCCAAGAGTATTTCTAGTTTTGTAAAAAAGTAATTTATTATTTTAGGTCTTTAATTACTAATTACTGAGGAATCTGTGGATTAGACCTGATAATTAAAACAAGATCAATCCAGTGAACTGTCTCAGAGAAAAAAAATCCCAAAAATTAAATCCCAGCACTTGACAGATCAGAACAGAATCTTCCATTCACAGTTTTTTTTTCCCCCTCACATTTCCAAAATAAATTAATGAAGCATTTTGCTATGAGAACAAATGTTTTGTTCATCTGGAGACTTGCTTGAAATAAGTTGAAAAAAAAACCATTTTTGCTCAACTTTGCAGATAATGAACAAATTCAGGCATCAAATTAAACCTGTTCTCCTACTCTAAAATGGAATAGGCGTTAATTTTTGTTATTTTAATAAAAAACACTGCTGGAGATATCTGGAAATGAAGAAATCTGCCCTTAAAATGAGTCAGTCACTGCCAGACTTTGATCACAGATAAAATTAAACTATTCCCAATCTGACATTCTGTACATTTTCCTCCAAAAATTGGATTTTGGGAAGGGTTTGGGCCAAAATGTCAAGGACCCACTTGGGATTTAGGAAGTGGGGGCTCAAATTCCTGCTGGAACTGACTCAGAGAGAGTTTTTTAATCTTGGATTATCTTAAATATGGAACTGCAGATGCTCAAACCTCATCTCCTTCCTCACCTGGCAGGTTCCACCCAGCAGGGTACAAATTATCAAAGTGGAGAGAGGAAAAAAGAAAGAGAAAAGGCAAAGGAGGGGGGGAAAAGAAGGAAAATTTAAAATGGGAGAAAATTAAAAAGGGGGAAAAAGGGAGAGAGTGGGAAAAGGGGAAAAGGGAGAAAAATTTAAAAAAAGAAAAATGGAAAAAAAGAAAAATTGCAAAAAAGGAAAGGGATAAAGGGGAAAAGAGGAAAAGTGGAAAGGGGGGAAAGGAAAATGGAAAGATGGGGGAAGGGGAAAAGTGGGGAAAAAAGGAAAAAAAGAAATGGGAATAAGGGGTAAAAGAGTGGAGGGGGGAGAGAGAAAATGGAAAATCTGCCAAAAAAAAAAGAAAGGAAAGAGGGGAAGACAACAGAAGAGAAAAACTCATTCCCAGTAGGATAAGAAATAATAATGTATAACCAAATATCAAGCTCATTTTTTCTGCATTTCTGCCTGAATCTCAGAAGTTGAATATTAACGGGACTAGGTTAGAAACTTAGGAAATTGTATCTGCCTTAAAATACTCACAGAGAAATTTAGGAATAAACTAATAAAACAATATTTGCTCAAATCAGCCCAGTAAATAAACAGGAACCATCAAAATTCCTGATTTTCCAGGGACCCAGAGTGTCCCTGGTCCTGTCCTGCCAGGTAAGAGCAGATTTGAGGCAGCAATAATTCCAAACACCTGGCAGTGGGTAAAGATCAGAGTATTCCATTTTAAAAGCACATCAAATAATGTATTTTGAGAGCCAATAAAAGAAAAAAAATATGTGAAAATATGTTCTAGGACAATAATTTCAAATGAGGTGATCTCAGTCTCTGGGACGGCTTGAAAGCTGCTTTTGCACAGTTTCAGGGAGCTTTTTCTCCCATGATATCAATGTTTATTTCTCTTTATACCTCCTCTAAATGTTGCACCAGCAGATTATCATGTAACACCACAATCAGCTTTCAAATGACAAAATATTTCTTTAAATGTGCTTTATAATTGGGAAAATTTTAATTTTAATTTACCAGAACTCATTTTCTCAATGAGAACTCAGCCTTTTATTCCATCCCTTGTCCTTGGTCCTTGTCCTGCACTAAATCCTGCCCATCCTTTGGGCCACATCCCGCTCCTCACTCTTCAAATTCTTTAAAATTTACCTCTGAAAAGCCCAAGAGAATGAACTCTAAACCTTATTTGATCATTATTTGGAGTGGAATAAACTGAATTGAAGCCGTTGAGATTTTGAGTGAAGTGCCACAAACTGATTCTCTGCAATCAAACAAATCCACTTCAAATTATTCCAGCAGCTAATTTAGATAAATTTCCCTAAGCAGACAAATCTCAGCTACAAAGAGAGACAGAGATAACAGAACAATATGAAGAGAAAAGGCAGCAATGCAGAATTTTTGTTAAATTAGATAAGGCTTCAATATCAGTAAATACCATTATTATGGTTTTTGTAACACTAAAAAAGTAGAAGTTTCAAGGAGGAAAATTAAATCTATACATAAAACTATGATGTTTATTATTTATGGAGAGTTATTCTCCAGTGCAGAAGAGAAACAGGAGGAAGAAAAGAACACTTTTGATAATTTACACTTTGCATTTAAAATGTAGACATTTGCATTTAAATATAAATTCCATTTAAATTTCTGGGGCCTTGAGTCTGAGTGGAGCTGTAGGAACAGACAAGGGAGGAGGAGAGAGAAGGATTTGAGCTTTCCCTACATCAGAGGATGGGGTGGGACAGAAATGGGGACGGGTGGCGAGGAGAGAAGGGATCCAGGAGAGCACAGGAGCTCCCCCAGCACACTTGGAGATAAATCCTCTGAGGAAAAGCTGCAGGAGCAGCTCCAGAGGAGTTCCAAAGGCTCCTCCAACACCAGGAGGTTTGGGTGTTCCAAAGGCTCCAAGGAGGTTTGGAGTTCCAAAAGCTCCAGGGAGTTCGGTGTTCCAGGGGCTTTAGGGTTCACAAAGCTCCAGGAGGAGTTTGGGTGCTCCAAAAGCTCCAGGAGTTTGGGTGTCCCAAAGGCTTCAGGAGGTTTGGGAGTTTCAAAGGCTTCAGGGAGTTTGGGTGTTCCAAAAGTTCCAGGAGGAGTTTGGGTGTTCCAAAGGCTCCAGGAGTTCGGTGTTCCAGGGGGTTTAGGGTTCCAAAGGCTCCAGGAGTTTTGGGTGTTCCAAAAGCTCCAGGAGGTTTGGGAGTTCCA
Organism: Molothrus ater; assembly: GCF_012460135.2. NCBI lineage: Eukaryota > Metazoa > Chordata > Aves > Passeriformes > Icteridae > Molothrus > Molothrus ater. Next base: position 2,842,464 of record NC_050479.2, on the reverse strand, counting down.
AAGGCTTCAGGGAGTTTGGGTGTTCCAAAAGCTCCAGGAGGAGTTTGGGTGTCCCAAAAACACCAGGACTTTGGGTGTTCCAAAGACTCCAGGAGGTTTGGGTGTTCCAAAAGTTCCAGGAGGAGGTTGGGTGTTCCAAAGGCTCCAGGAGTTTGGTGTTCCAGGGGGTTTAGGGTTCCAAAAGCTCCAGGAGTTTTGGGTGTTCCACAGGCTCCAAGAGGTTTGGAGTTCCAAAGGCTCCAGGAGTTTTGGGTGTTCCCCAGGCTCCAAGAGGTTTGGATTTCCAAAGGCTCCAGGAGTTTTGGGTGTTCCTAAGGCTCCAGGAGGTTTGGATTTCCAAAGGCTCCAGGAGTTTTGGGTGTTCCTAAGGCTCCAGGAGGTTTGGATTTCCAAAGGCCCCAAGACCAAGCTGGGGCACATGGGGGTGTTGTATTTGTGGGGTGCCCTGTGGCAGGGAGGAATGATGAATCTGGCTCCATGTTCTCAGAAGGCTGATTTATTATTTTATGATACTATATTATATTAAAGAATACTATACTAAACTATACTAAAGAATACAGAAAGGATACAGACAGAAGGATAAAAAGATAATAATGAAAACTCCTGACTCTCTCCAGAGTCCTGACACAGCTTGGCCCTGATTGGCCAAAGAGTGAAAACAACTCCCAGCAGAATCCAATGGAACAATCACCTGTGGGTGAACAATCTCCAAACACATTCCACATGTGAGCACAACACAGGAGAAGCAAATGAGATCAGAATTGTTTTCTTTTTCTCTGAGGCTTCTCAGCTTCCCAGGAGAAAATTCCTGGGCAAAGGGATTTTTCAGAGAATGTGAATGCCACACACACGGGGGAGCATCCCAGGATTTTCCTGCAGGGAAATCTCTCCCATCCCTTCTGCTCCAGGGAGAGCAGGGGACAAGGGACAGCATGGGGAGGGAGGAACAGGAGGGAGATGTGGAAATGTCACCAAACCCACACAGCCAGGTGCTCCCTTCTCCACTCATTTTTGTCCTCCATATCCTCATCCTGTCTCAAAGACTGGAAAAACCCCTGTCCTTGCCTATTAAAAATCAGAATTGCATGAGAAGGGTGGATGGACTTCATAAGGGTTTTATTCTTTTCTTTTTTGTGGCTCCCTTTAAATTCTTCACTTTCTTTGAGCTTTATCTCCCTCAGGAGAAAAGGAGGAGACAGAACCAAAACTCCCTGAGGGATCAGCCAGGAGCCCTTCCAGGGGCAGGGATGGGAGGGAATTTAAGGGAAAAAAAAACCAAACCCAAAGTAAAATTCCTTTTCCATGAGTTGTTTTTTTTTTTTTTTTGTTCTCCAAAATTCTGGCTGTTTTCCAGCTTTTTCCAGACGTTGACAGTTGTGGATTATTTTAAAGTTTGCTTGATGTAAGAATTGCCAGGCCAGGGGTTGTACTTTATCTGAACTACAGGGGAGAGTTGGATAAGGCAGAAATGGATTGGAGAGAAACCTGGAGCTGGCAGCCTGATAATCAGAAACTGCCAGAGCAGACAAAGCTGGGGGCTTCAATAATATTTAAAAATTAAATTTTTAATTTTTAAATATTATTTAAGCCCCCAGCTTAAATAATATTTATTATTTAAGGAGGAGTTGGAACTGGATGAGTTTTAAGGTTTTTTCCAAGCCAAACCATTCTGTGATTCCATAAGAGTGGAGGTCAAACACTGCACCTCATCCCTTCTGCACTGAACATTCAGATTGAATGGTTGGATTCAAACTGCTCTTGTTAAAAATCATGAAAAATGGGTAAGAATTTCAGCAAATTCTTTGTCCCAAAAAATTATCTCAATCCCGGGATTGTGAATCATTAAAACACAAACCAAGCCCTACACCTGCAGGTATATTATATTATATTATATTATATTATATTATATTATATTATATTATATTATATTATATTATATTATATTATATTATGTATACAATACATATAATGTATTTATATGTATTATATACATTATATTATGTGTATATTACATACACATAATACATTATATTATGTGTATATAAAATATAAAAATCTGAAAATCAGGCTCTGAGATTTTTTTTTTTGTGGAAAGAAAGAAGAGGAGAAAGAGAATTTTCTATTATTCAGTCCCCTGCTGGTATTAAAGAACTGAGTGTACTCAGAACCAGTTTTATATGATGTCAACAGATTATTAATCCCTTCACCCCAAATTTTACATCACGTAACTCCTGGAAAAGGGATTAAGATGACAAAAAGAATCACCAACTTTTCAGGGAAAATTATCACCTTGCACAGAACTCAGGCAAAATTTGCCTTTATACAGAGAAATCATGAACCCACACCCTCCAAAACCAGGAACACATTATCTGCATTAACACAGTGGTGTTGCTGATAAATATTTTGCTAAAATGTGCTGGAAGAAGAACAAGAAAGCAACATTTTAATCAGTGTTTGAATTCTGTTTGTTTGGTTGTTTTGGGGGGGTTTTTGTGGGTTTTTTTTGGTGGGTTTTTTTTGTTGTTGTTTTTGGGGTTTTTTTGGTTTTGGGTTTGGTTTTTTGGTTTGTTTTTTTTTTTTTTTTCTTTTTCTCAAGGGAATTGAAGTTGTTGTGACACCAAATCAGGAAATTTGGTGTTGGGGCTCAGGAGTGGAGTCATGCCTTGAGCTCAGGGGTGTGCAGGGATTCCTTTCCCAAATTAGAGCTGGAGTGGCACCAGAGCTGCTCAGCAGTTGTGGGATGGCCTCAAACCCTCCTGGTTTGGTGGTGCCACATCCCTGGGTTCCCTGGAGCAGCCTGAGCCATCCCAGCCCACCCCAGGCCAGGCTGTCCCATGGGATCAGCCCTGAGCAAGGAGCAGGAGCCACCAGCAAAGCTGGCTGGAATCAGTCTGGGGAAATTTGGGTTATTTGGAGCAACAACAACAAAAGAAAGAAAATGTTGCTGGTTTTGAGAAGTCCTGGTGGCTCTCAGTGAACAGCAGGAAGCACAAGGAGATTTTATGTGGAACACTTCATTCCCTAGGGGGATTTTTTTATGTTTGGTCTTGTTCTGATCCATGAAAATTGATGTTTTCCTCTAAATATCCTAAAATTTGGAGTACTTGGAAGTGTCCATGCTACCACTGGTTCACAATTTACCATTTTCACATGGAAGGTGGGAAAAGACCTTCAGGATCACCCAGTGCCAGCCCAGCCCCACCAGCATCACCCCAAACCCTGTCCCCAGGGCCACATCCAGACTGCTCCTGAGCACTCCCACAGACAGTGACTCCAAACCTCCTCCATGACAGCCTGGATTTTTATATCAGTACTGAAAAGCAGAGGAAAGTGGGGATTTTTGGTAAATGTTTCTCCTATAAAGAGCAAATCAGTCAGAGAGGCTCCAATCATGCACAGAGATGGGAAGAAAAGAGGGAACTCTCAGGCAGACTCTTCCTTCAGCTGTATTTCATTGAAAGATCCCTGTTACCAGCCAGGTGTTCCCTTTTCCACTCATTTTTTCCCCTCCATATCCCACCCTATCTCAGGAAAAACCCCTTTCCTTGCCTATTAAAAATCAGAATTGCATGAGCAGGGTGGATGGATTTCAAAATGGTTTTACTCCTTTCTTTTTTGTGGCTCCCTTAAATTCTTCCTTTTCTTTGAGCTTTATCCCCTCCCCTCTGTTCCTGTCACGTTCCACCCTTGACTGATGTGTCCAAGTGCTCCTGCTCTGGGCCCTGGATCAAATCCAGTCACCTGATACAGCTCAGCTGTTTCTCCAAGGTTTTTCCTCTGCTCTGGGCTTGCTCAGCTCCAGAAACCTTCACTTGCTAAGGGACCTCCAGCTCTAGAAAGCTGCATTTTGTATTCCATTCCTGCAGTGGCAGGACTGAGAAGCATCCCCTGCAAAGATGCCTTTGCTATTTTTACAGATCCCCCCAGCAGCATTTGTGCTCTCAGGTTTCCCCCCTGGGTGGCTGTGGGATTTTTCCCATGTCTCTCATTATTAATAGCTGCTCCTCCTTCGTATCTCTTACCTCAAATCCACTCTCAGTTATTTCTGTGTTGACACTTGCAGCCTCTGCACTTTATCTGATCCATCAAGTGTGGATTTCCCCTTCTGGAATTCTGTTCTGCTGATGCATCCTGGTCTGAGTTAGAACTTCTGCCTTCCTGCCCCAGAAACAGCACAAATTCCACTTTTGCTGCATTGGAGCTTTTAAAGTTCCCCAGTGAACATCAAAACATCTTTTTGGTTTTCCCAAGTTGGGGAATTCAGCCTTGGGAAGTTTCTCTGCCTGTGGTACATCCAGACAAAATCCAGAACTCTGGGTTTGGACTTTGGGTTTTTGTCTCTTCAGCAGAGTCTTGTGAGCTTTTCCTTTGTCTCTTACTTGAGATAAATCCCAAACTGCTCAGCACATTCCCTGTTCCCACAGGGAAGGAGCAGGGACACCCATCCAGCAGAACTGTAATAATTTGTCCTATTTGCTGGGTCAGTTTGTGCCCAAAAGAGAAATTATTCCAACAGAAGCAAAAAGACACAAGACTGAAACAATCCTTTATAAAAAGCTCCCTTATCACAGATTTTTGCAGCAGGGTTTGTAACTCAGGAAAAACCGGAGTTTGTCTGAAGCTTCATTGTCAGAATCACAAAAATCAGGGGTCACCATCACTCCAGAGCAGAGGAAGGGGCTGGACACACCTGAATTTATTCACCCCATGACAAGGGAATGTGTCCAAAGACATTTCCTTTCACAGAATCATGGAATGGTTTGGGTTGGGAAGGACCTCAAAGCCCATCCAGAGCCACCCCTGCCATGGCAGGGACACCTCCCACTGTCCCAGGCTGCTCCAAGTCCCCAGTGTCCAGCCTGGCCTTGGGCACTGCCAGGGATCCAGGGATGGAATTCCATCCCAGCCCTGCCCACCCTGCCAGGGAACAATTCCTCATTGCCAAGATCCCACCCAGCCCTGCCCTCTGGCACTGGCAGCCATTCCCTGGGTGCTGTCCCTGCATGCCCTGGAAATTGTCTCTCTCCAGCTTTCCTGGGGCTCCTGCAGGCCCTGCAAGGCCACCCTGAGCTCAGCCCAAAGCTTCTCCTGTGCAGGTGAACAATCCCAGCTGTGCCAGCCTTTCCTCCCAGCAGAGCTGCTCCATCCCTCTGCTCATCCTGGAGCCTCCTCTGGGCTCTCTGCAGCAGCTCCAGCTCCTCCCTGGGCTGGGCCCAGCTCTGCAGGTGGGGAATCACCTGAGGGGGCACAATCCCAATCCCAACCCCAACCCCAACCCCAACCCCAACCCCAATCCCTTTCTGCTGCCCACACAGCTTTGGATGAAGGCACAGATAAGAAATGTTCATTCTCTCCTTCTCCTAAATTAATACTTGAGGGGAGATCGCACCAGGGTGCGTGGGATTAAACCAACATCATCCCAGTTAATAAAAGCACCATCAGTGTCCCAGGGCAAACCAGATTTCATTTAAATTCTCCCTTTAAGAGAACACCTTAAAGTGAAGTTAAACCAAGTAAAAGTGAAAAGAATTGAATGCTGAGGCACTTGTTTTAATTTGGCTTTGACTTCTGCAGCCTCAATGCAAAGCATGAGGCCCAGCAGAATCTGGAAGGCTGCTGCTTCTAAAGATAGGCTCAGAATTTGGGAGTGCTGAGGGCTGGCAGAGCAGCAGCTAAAATTAGACCCCAGCAGACCATGTCAGATGTGTCAAGAACCCACTGCAACTCCAATATTTTGAATGTTTTTCAAGCAGGCCCTTCCACCCAGGCAGAGTGAAGTTTATTTCAGGTAATGATGGGGAGTTACTGCTCTGAATTTTTTTCCAAATTTGAGGAAAACAAGCCAGGAGAAATGGCCCTGCTCGGATCTGCTTTTTCCTCCTCCTATTACCCCTCCAAAATCCTTGGTTGGATTTTAAACCATGCCTGCCCCAGCTCCCAGCTGTGGGAGTTTGGCCAGAGCTCAAGAAAAGAGGGACAAGGAGCTTTTTGTGGGATGCAGCTGGGGCTGAACCTGGATTTGGGATGGGGGAGAAGCTGCAGGGCAGCCCTGGGAGCCCTTACATGGACACAGAATGGAATCTCCTGTGGATCTCCTCCCAGATTCCACAGGCAGCAAGGATGGATCAAGCAGCTTTTTGGGCACTTGTTAGCAGCCAGGAAGTTTTTCCTTACCTTCAAAAATTGGGATTGATGCTCCCAGGGCTGAGGGGGGCTCTCCTCAGCGAGTTAATTCTGATTTTCCATTGTCCATCAGTGGATCCAGTGGGACTCATGGCAGTGAGTTACGTCACATGGAAAAATTTGGATTTTCCCACTCAAAACTTCCAGTCCTTTGCAACTTTTCAAGCAAAACGATTTCATAAAGACAAAGTTGTGCAGAAGGTCTGATATAAATACCAGGTGTAAATACCAGTATAAATACCAGGTATTTTTAATTTCTACAGGGTTTTTTTTGTCTTTTCTCATTAAATGATCAGCCTGAGTCTCTCCAAAGTTACCCAGAAATGAGGCACTTGTTAAATACAGCCTGCCAACCTTTTGCTTTACTCAGCCTGTTGTTTTTTCGGACCTGTGCCCTTACATGGACACAGAATGGAATCTCCTGTGCATCTCCTCCCAGATTCCACAGGCAGCAAGGATGCTCAAGCAGCTTTTTGTGCCTGGAAGTAGCCAAGAAGTTTATCCTAACCTTCAAAAATTGGGATTGATGCTCCCAGGGCCGAGGGGGGCTCTCCTCAGCGAGTTAATTCTGATTTTCCATTGTCCATCAGTGGATCCAGTGGGACTCATGGCAGTGAGTTACGTCACATGGAAAAATTTGGATTTTCCCACTCAAAACTTCCAGTCCTTTGCAACTTTTCAAGCAAAAGAATTTCACCTCATAAAGACAAAGTTGTGCAGAAGGTTTCACCTGACAAAGTTGTGCAGAAGGTCTGATAGAAATAGCTGGTGTATTTTTAGTTTCTAGAGGGTTTTTTGTCTTTTCTCATTAAATGATCAGCCTGAGTCTCTCCAAAGCTACCCAGAAATGAGGCACTTGTTAAATACAGCCTGCTGACCTTTTGCTTTACTCAGCCTGTTGTTTTTTTGGACTTGTTCATACAATCAAGATCTCTGCCTTCCAGTCTCCATCCAGGGGAGCTTTTCCATTCCCTCCATTTCTTCTCCTTTCCCCCTATGGCCCTTCCATGGAGCTGCAGAAATCCCAGTGCCATTCCCTGGATGGATTCCAGCCCCAGGGAGCTTTCTCAGGTTTCTCACAGCTTTCATGAACTTCGTCCCAGTTTGCCACATCATTTCTGGGATTTGCCAGCACCCTCTGCCCAAATGTCTGCTGAGGATACAGAAAATGAGAAAATCTTTGCACCAGGACAGGTTGGGACTCCCAAGATTTTTTTTCCCTGGGCAACCCTTTTTCCTTAGGAAATTTCCAATTTAGGGAGAAAAGCTCTCTCAACCATTTTCACACCTGTAAAACAAAAGGTTATAAAGACAAAAAAACTAAACAGAAAATGGGGAAATAGTTAAATAAAAACTAAAAAGTATTAATGGAGCATTTACAGGTCCAGTGGAATCTGATTAGAATTATATAGGGGGAAAAAGCACCAAAAAAAAAATTTAAAAAAAGATGTTCTTTCCTTCCTCAGAAGTGAAAATAAAGACAAGGATGGGGGAGAAAAGGACCTGCAAAGGAGTGAAAATAAGCAGGAAGAGTTACAAGGATTGAAAGGGAAAAGGAAAAGGAAAAAAGGAAAAGGAGCAGGAAAAGATCAAGAACGGAATCCAGATGGTTACAAAAGGGAATTTTTCATGGAGGGGAGAAGAAAGAAAATACCTGAAAAATCAGTGAAAATTACGTCAAAGCACTGCAGGCAGTGGGAATGGGAAAGGAAAAGTAGAGAAAAGGGAAAAGCAAGGAAAGGACCTGAAAAGTAGAGAAAAGTCTCTTAAGTATGGGAAAGGATGGGGAGTGGGAATAACAGCATGAAATGAAAGGGAAATATAAGAACAGAAAAGCAAGAAAAGGCAAGGAAGGAAGAGGGGAAAAAAGAAATTAAATTACCCAGAAAAAGCATGGAAGAGATAGGAAAAAATTGAAAAGAAGACAAAACCGGGAGGGGATGGGAAAATGACCAAAAAGAAAAAATGCACTTGGAAAACATTTGGAAAAAAGTGGAGAAGGAAGGGGGAAGAAATTTGAAAAGTACTGAAGTGAGAAAAGGAAGTACAGAAGCACCCAAAAATATTGAAATGATGGAGGAAAAAAGAAGGGGAAAAGATAAAATATTGGAAAGAAAGGGGGGAAAAACCTGAAGGGAAAGCAAAGTGGGGGGAAAGCAAAAGCAAATCAAGGGTGGCAAAGGAAGTGGGAGAGAAAGGCAGGAAAAAACCAAGCAGGAAAGATGGGAAGTGAAAAGAAAATACAGGGAAGAGTAATGAAAATAAAGGAGGGGGGTGTAGAAAGATCCTGAAAAAATAATGGAAGAGAACTCAAGGAAGGGAGGAAAAGTCAAAGCAGGGAAAAGTCAGAAAGCACCAAGAAGAAAAAGGGAAAAAGGAAAGACTTGGGAGGAAACCAAAAGGGGAAGAAGGAGGGAGAGGAAGGGAAGAGCAGGGGATGGGGAGCAAGAAAAAACAGGGAAAGAATGGCAGGAAAACAAAAGCAAGGAAGGCACAGGAAAAGCTGTAAAAAGAGAGGAAAAGAATAAAGAAATACAGGGAGAAGGAAAAGCAGAAAGATTGGGAAAGCAACAGGGGAGAGAAAACAGGGAAAAGCAGTGGGGAAAGAAGGAAAGGGAGAGATGGAAAAAGAAGGGAGGAAAAGAAAAGCAGAGGGAAAATTCAAAGCTGAAAGATGGAAAAAGGAGGAAAAAATGTGAAAAGGGAGAAAAAGTTTAGGAAAGGGGAGAAGGGTGAGAGTGGAAAGCAGGGAAGGGGAAGGAAACTGTGAAAGGACAGGAATTTGGGATGGGGGCAGAAAATACTTGGAAGTGCTCCTGAAGAGAGAAATAATTACAGCTTCAACTGAAAACCAAATGGAAAGGGCACTGAAATTCTTCCAGCCAAAGTGACAGCATTGGACTTCTGACAGAACTCCATCCCTGTTCCCATGGAGGAGCTCTGGGACATCTCTGCTTTTCCAGGCCCTGGCGCCCGAGATTCCTGATCTCTCCTCCCAGGTCACTGAGGTTGTGACACTCAGGCTTTGAGAATTTAATTCCCAAATGGGGAATGGGCACAGCCCTGAGGCTGCCAGAGCTCCAGGAGAGTTTGGAGAGCTCTGCCAGGGATTGGGATTATTGGGAGTGTTGGGATTGTTGGGGGGTGTGGGCAGGGCCAGGAGCTGGAATGGGTGATCCCTGTGGATTCTTCCCACTCAGGACATTCCATGATTCTGTGGATGAATTCCCTCAGCTTATTCTTGACTCCAAAGGTCGACTTTCCTTGGAGAACAAATTAGGAAAAGCTTTGTTGAGTTCAGCTCCATGTGCTCCGTTCAGGACGAGCCTTTCTTCCTGTCCTGGGTAAAGGGAACTCCATCATCATCATCATCATCATCATCATCATCATCATCATCATCATCATCATCATCCCTGCAGTCTCAGAATTATCAATTCCATCCACCAGCTGCTGCCATTGAGGGGAAGGAGTCCTGGCTGGCAGGAAAATCTGAAGGGAAAGAGAGCTTGGAAAATGACAGGAAGTGATAAAGATGTCCCCCAGCTTGGGAAGGGGAAGACAGATCCTGAAGATTTTTTTTTTAATTTTCTGCTTGAGATCTTCCATGAATTTCTTTAGAACAAACATTTGATTTTCCATGTATCATTTTCCAATCATTAACTCCCTGGTTTTGGACAATCCCATCCATCAAATCCATCTCCTTTCTCAAGGGGAGGCCTACAGGAGGGGGATTTGGTTGTTAATTTCTCCTGCCTTAGCCATGCTCCTCTTTTATTACTCAACACCACAAGCGATACCCATAAAACCTGAAGTTTCAAGAAATTGTTAAAATTCCTGTGATTTCACAAGAGATTCGTAAATCAGTGCTCAGCAGGACTCAGTGATCACACAACAACAGATCTGAGGAGTTTTTAACCCATTTTTAACAGAATCAAAGAAAGCTTTGGGTTGGAAGGGACCTTCAAAATCATCCATTTCCACCTCTGCCAGGGCAGGGACACCTCCCACTGTCCCAGGCTGCTCCAGCCCCAGTGTCCAACCTGGCCTTGGGCACTGCCAGGGACACAGGGGCAGCCACAACCTTTGCCAGTGTTTTACCACTGCTGGTGAAAAATGCCTTCCTTCTATTTAACCTAAATCAGCTCCTTAATGTTGAAAGCCATTCCCTGGCCCCTGTCCCTCCAGGCCTTGTCCCCAGTCCCTCTCCAGCTCTCCTGGAGCCCCTTTAGGTACCAGAAGGGGCTCTGAGGTGTCCCTGGAGCCTTCTCCAGGCTGAACAACCCCAGCTGTGATTAACTCTGATGCTCCAGAACATCCACCACGAAAGATAACGAGCAGCAACTACAAACCCCCTCAAGTTCAGGCAGACCCCATAAATTTGACAGGGCTCCTATGGAGAACTGCTGAAATCCAACCCAGGCTCCTTCAGCAGTGAGGAGGGAACAGCTCAGCAGTTGTCGTGAGGTGGAAAACTAAAAACCAACTGCAAATTTCCAACATGGAGCTGTTCTTGTAGAACCCCACAAAAACAGGGATGTGCAACAGAAAACCACTGTTGGACTGCTTTGCTGGGCAGGTATTGTGCACTTTAACATGAATCATTCCAAGTAAAATATCCCAGGATCCCTGAGGCTGGAAAAGCCCTCCCAGCCCATGGAGTCCCAGCTGTGCCCCATGCCCAAATTATCAAATTTTAGGCCCAAGAGACTGAGGAAAGGAGCAGGACTTGAAGCAGGCTGCTCTCATGGTTGGTAAAACTTGGACCATCAGAGAAGTGGGAAGGAGTCAAAACATGAGCTGTTCAAAATAGACCTTTTCATAGAAACTGGTGATGTGCTCTTTGGTTATCAGCTTGCTTTCTGCCCACAGCAGCTGTGGCTGGCAGCGCCCAAGGCCAGGCTGGGGCCTGGAGCAGCCTGGGATAGTGGAAGGTGTCCATGGCAGGGGGTGGGACTGGATGAGCTGTAAGATCTCTTTGAATTTAGTCCTAATTGTAGAATCATTTAGGCTGGCCCAGCCCTCCCAGCCCATGCAGTGCCAGCTGTGCCCCATGGGCACCTTGTCCCCAGCCCAGAGCACTCAGTGCCACCTGCAGGGGACACCTGCAGGGCTGGGCACTGCAAAGCTCCCTGGGCAGCCCCTGCCAAGGCCTGAGCTCCCTTTCCATGGGCAAATTGCTGCTGCTGTCCAAGCTGAGCCTGCCCTGGCCCAGCCTGAGGCCGTTCCCTCTGCTCCTGTCCCTGTTCCCTGGGAGCAGAGCCCGACCCCCCCGGCTGTGCCCTCCTGGCAGGGACTTGTGCAGAGCCACAAGGGCCCCCCCGAGAGAATTCCAATAAATAAATTATCCAAAATTCAGGTTAAACACCAACTACCCTCAGGAGATCAACTCTCAGCAGTATCTCTACTCTGCAGCCACTTCCCTGTGTGTTTTTCACTAGACAGACATTTCCTTTCTATCCAAAAGTTCTGTATTGATCTTACTGGGATGAATTTGTTCTATAAACCAACACAACAGGTTCTGTGTCACCAAGCTGGAGTTTGCACTCACTCCCTCATTAGGAAGGATGTTCCTGATGGGCTTCAACAGGAATTCTTCCACAGAGGATCTTCAAATATTTTTTCAGCTGTCCAGTACAAAGTATAAGCACATGGATGGTGTGATGAAAACAAGGATGGCAGAGTGATAAATGATGAAGTCACATTTCCAGGTGAATCCAAGCCTTGTGGCATCCAGGCCCCTGCAGACACCGTGGTACTTACAGGATGGAATCCTAAATCCTGGCACAGCAGCCATTCCCCAAGGACTGAGCAATCAGGATGGAGAATCATCTAAATTTACAATCTTTTAATGCAAAGAACTGAGGCTGAAAGGTTGAAAACTGCAATCCTGGCAGGGATAAACAGACAAGGAACCAAGAGAGAGGTCCAGGGATGTACCTGCACCTCCTGCACACAGCCAGCAGGGCTGGCAGCACTCCCAGGGGCTGTGTGCAGCAATTCCAGCTTTTACAGTGGGTCTGAAAGCATCTGAGGTTTCAGAAGAGCCACAAGAGCTTTACAGTTAAAGGATTTAAGGAGGTTCATCGAGTGAACATATTTTTACATGGAATAGTTTCAAACTGGAGCTGTTACTCTTGTTCTGCCAGGCTCTGGTGGCCACCAGCTGTAACTCAGCAGTCCCAGAGCTGAAGGAGGACTGGGAGCCTGGAAATAACCTGGCTGAATCACTCCAGAGGCACAGAAAACTCCTCCCACTTGGCAGAACCTCCAGGAAAATCAGCTTTTTCCAAACTAGGTCCCACTGCACCCCCAGCCAGGGAGTTGGTGGTGCAGGAGGAGCTGGGCTGGGCTCTGGGGATAACAGCAGGCCCGTGCCAAAATCCCATCCCACGGCCTCAGAACCAGCTCACCTGGGATGGGCAGGAAGCTGCAGCGCACACCAGAACACTCAGACTGAGAGATGAGGATTAAAGAACTCCAGCTACAAGCACAGTCCATGAGAATCAAGCAGAGCTGTGTTCACACATCAGTGATTTGCAGACCTCGCTGGTTTTCAATTAAAAACTCCAAATTAGCTGTTACGCCTCCAACTTTTACTTTCATATTTTTAAGTCTGTTTCAATGTATCTGATATTTACATATTATAGTATAATTATACCTACCATACCATGGCTTGGAGTAGGTTAATTGCATAGGAAGACTTACTACGTTTACATTTTTTTCTTTTTTTTTTTTTTCCTTAAATTACTCTTTTTTTTTCCTTCTTTTTTTTCTTTTTTTTTTCCTTTTTAAAAAGCACAGTAAAGAGTCTGAGGACAAATTATTCAACTGTTTATCATACATAAGACTGCATGACTATAATACAAAGGGCTTGTCTTTTCATTTAACGTTACAATATACACAGCAAGTCCGGACTAGATCTTACAATCTGAACACAGGTATTTAACCTTTTCCATGCTGTTTATGTTTACAATGCACAGAAGTCCTGTAACCAAACTGTGTAGTAAAGCACACAAAACTGGACTGTAACATAACACAGTATGCAGAAGCACTGGATTTTATGATTTTTTTTTTTGTTGTTTTGTTTTGTTTTTCTTCTTGATGTAGAGGTTATTTCTTTGAACTGCTTTAGGTTTGGTGGGGGTTTTTTGGCGCTTGCTGAGGGGTGGCGCGTGGTGTTACCCAGATTCCATATTACCCTTCTATTCCTAGACAGCAGTAAGAACTGGATTCCTTTGATTTGATATTGCTAAACTCAGCATTCTTTTCTAAGGTGACAGCCTTCCAAATCCCATAAACTTCTCTGAATTACTGAGCTTCAAAAGAAAACCAACCAAAAGAAAAAAAAAAAGGGGGGGGGGGGAAATCCGCTTTCATCCACAGGGTTGATGTGTTTGTACAAAATGAAATATTTGATTAGGAAAACCATGATTTACAAAAAAAAAAGCTAATCCCAAGGATTCGTTCCCATTTACATGGTAGTCAGCTGCTGTGTTGCCACTGTGAGTATAAAAAATTCCACCTTTTTGACTGAAAGAACGACTTGGCCGCATGGAATTGACCATTTGCTGCTAAAATTAACTTTTCCAAGGGCTGACTGGCAGAGGTAGATCACTGCTTCTGTAAGAGAGGATGGGCAACACTGTTCATCTGGGATGGGCAAGCAAGGAACTCACCTTCATTCCTTCACCAAGGTGTTTTTTCCTCATGCAGCTTTTTTTTTTTTCCTTTTCCCACAAAAAATAAAAATAAAAATAAAATCTCTTGGATGGGCCCATAAATTTTGCAACTGCCAAGCTGACTGTGTTATATTAAGGCAGCGTTACCCAAAAATTAGGCACCTGTTAAATACAGCCTGCTAACCTCAGGTCTCCCTTGAGGGTTTTGCTTTACTCAGCCTATTATTTTTTTTGGACCTGTTCATGCAATCAAGGTCTTTGCCTTCAAGTTTACAATTTTGTTAATAAGGAATACAAGAATCAACTGCTGGTTTCATAGCTTCTGGATCTAGTGTCCCTTTTAACCTTCAGAAGCCTGAACACACTGATAATGTAACAGATGTTATAGTCTCCAAGTAGATGTCAATCTATTATCTTCAGTACACAGATTGCTGTAAATGTATTGGCTATGAATTCAACAACAGTTCCAGTTTTGTTTAAGCAATAGTACAGCCATAATTTTTCAACTGACATTTAAAAATGGTCTAGTTACACCTTGTGTCAAAGTGCAGAACTGCTACATTATTGGTTACAGACATCTATGTGCTATAAAAACAGCTTTGGTACAATAAATTATCAAAAAAGAAAATAAATTTTTGTAAAATTCACAGCATAATTGTGAGGCAAAAAAGCAGTCACATAAAATTCTGCATTTTTTTTTTTTTTTAAAAATGTTCAGGATGAACAGAAGACGTCTTTGTGCAGAAGTAATGGTGGAGAAAACCACGTGCCGAGAAAAAAGCAAAAGAAAAAAGTAAAAAGCAGGAAGGGACACAGTTGTAGCTATTTCCATCAAACGCAAACCACTACTCCTGTGACCTTCAACCAATAAGGAAGTCAACTTTATGACACACGCAAAGTGACCTTGCAATACCTTACAATAAGTGGGTCACAAAAGTCTATTTTTAAAAGAAAGGCCTCTTGAATTACCCATTCTCTGTGTTTTCAGCATTAAGGACTGTCTGCAAAAGCATGTCCAAAAGTGATTGCATCTGAAATGGTAGGCTCTTCTAACTTAAGAGTCCAAATCCATAAGGCCAAAGGTTATCCCAAAGACCACCACTTAGACCTCCCCAGGACTGGCCAGGACCGACCCGTTGATTGCTTCTCAGTGCACCTCAGTTATGAAACCAGTCAGATTTCCATCCTAACTGCCCGTGGGCTCCAAAAGGTGGCACCCACAGAATTCCCATCACAATTGCTGCTTTGATCCTCAGTAGATTCAGAAAAGGAGAGTTCTGCTCACCGCCACTTCGCATGCTCAATGTGCCTCACAAACTCCGTCACAACCGTCCCTTTTTACAGCTGAAGAATAATATATTTGTGTAATCTGAAGGTCCCTCTTTCTTACAGTACTGCATTTCTGTGCCCATGGTTGTTTGGGGAACTAAAAAAAATATATATATTACTCACTCCCCCTCCCACCCGAAAAACTTCAAAGGGCCTTTTTTTAGAAATCATGTGCAATGCCTTTAAAAAGAAACTAGTTTGCAACTATGACTAACATTTGAACAATAACCCCTGTCGAATGAGAGCAAAAAAAAAAAAAAAAATTAAAATTAAAATTAAAATTTGAATTTAAAAAATCAAAACCCCTCCCCAAAAAAACCAAACTATGACTAGGTTGTGGCAAGTTAAAATGGGGGAAGCAAAAGGTGAACACCACTAAGCTATCCGTTAAGGTGGGCCCAGACATGGCTCTTAAAAAAAAGAAAAAAAACAACCAAAAAAAACCTCCCCCCAGCAAAAAACCAACAAAACAAAAAACTTCATTGTCCCTTTGCAATCTTTTCAAGTTTAAAAAAATAGTCAACTTTGCCCTCCTGTAGCGGTTCAGTGAGTTTATCTCCTTCTGATTCAAGCAGCTTTGCACTTTGTTTTTTTTTTTTTTTGGAAAAACACCACTTCTATAAAAACACACAAGAAACAAACTTAGTTTCAGTTTAGTCACGAGCTAGCCACAGGACTTTGCTGAACACAAACTCCTGTCATGGGAGACTCTTCTCTATCAATGCCTTGCCTCATGGCAAGGTGTCCTTCAGTCATGTAATGAGCAGGACCTGTATTAGCAGAAAACTGGTACGTGGGATGTCCAGCTATGCCAGTTTCTTGGCGCGGATTAGAGTAGACTGTTAAATTCATGTCCATAGCTCCGTTCTGTCCAAAGTCCAAGGTATTAGCAGCCACTGGGCGGTTCTGATAGGCCTGATTGCCTTGGTTACCAGTAGAGGAGGAAGATGTAGAGGAAGAAGTAGTTGAGGAAGACAGGGATGTCATGGAGTGGTGACTGTGGCCCACCTCCATAGAATCCTGGGTGGAGGAGCTGTTTGTTGGAGAATTGTAGACTCTCGGCCTGGTCCGGCTGCCCAAGGCTTGCTGTCCATGGTGGTGGTGGTGGTGGTGGTGATGGTGGTGGTGGTGGGAGCTGTTGCCGTGGTGATGGTGTAATGCGTTCTGTTGCTGAGGGTTGACATGGAAGGTGGTTTCCTGAACCGGGTGGTTCTCCACGGTGACCTGGGTGGGAGCTTCGGTGGCTGTCCAACCGATGGGAGGGGGAAACTGCTGCCGAACCTGCAAAATGCCAGGGACAATGCTGACTCACAGCTGTCCTTCCACCCAGCCACAGAATCGTAACGGCTGCGAAAGACCACCCAACCATCCAACACCATCCAACCATCCAAGAGCATCCAACCATCCAACACCATCCAAGACAATCCAAGACCATCCAACCATCCAACCAGCCAACCATCCAACACCATCCAACCATCCAACACCATCCAACCATCCAACACCATCCAACACCATCCAACCATCCAACACCATCCAACCATCCAACACCATCTAAGACAATCCAAGACCATCCAACCATCCAACACCATCCAACCATCCAACACCATCCAACCATCCAACACCATCCAAGACAATCCAAGACCATCCAACCATCCAACACCATCCAACCATCCAACACCATCTAAGACAATCCAAGACCATCCAACCATCCAACACCATCCAACCATCCAAGACCATCCAACCATCCAACACCATCCAAGACAATCCAAGACCATCCAACCATCCAACACCATCCAACCATCCAACACCATCTAACCATCCAAGACCATCCAAGACAATCCAACACCATCCAACCATCCAACACCATCCAACCATCCAACACCATCCAACACCATCCAACCATCCAACACCATCCAACCATCCAACACCATCCAACCATCCAAGACCATCCAACCATCCAACACCATCCCACCATCCAACACCATCCCACCATCCAACCATCCAACACCATCCAACACCATCCAACCATCCAAGACCATCCAACCATCCAACACCATCCAACCATCCAAGACCATCCAACCATCCAACACCATCCAAGACAATCCAACACCATCCAACACCATCCAAGACAATCCAAGACCATCCAACCATCCAACACCATCCAACCATCCAACACCATCCAACCATCCAAGACCATCCAAGACAATCCAACACCATCCAACCATCCAACACCATCCAACCATCCAACACCATCCAACACCATCCAACCATCCAACACCATCCAACCATCCAACACCATCCAACCATCCAAGACCATCCAACCATCCAACACCATCCCACCATCCAACCATCCAAGACAATCCAACACCATCCAACCATCCAAGACCATCCAACCATCCAACACCATCCAACCATCCAACACCATCCAAGACAATCCAACACCATCCAACCATCCAACACCATCCAACCATCCAACACCATTCAACCATCCAAGACCATCCAACCATCCAACACCATCCAACCATCCAACACCATCCCACCATCCAACACCATCCAACCATCCAACACCATCCAACCATCCAAGAGCATCCAACCATCCAACACCATCCCACCATCCAACACCATCCAACCATCCAACACCATCCAAGACAATCCAACACCATCCAACCATCCAACACCATCCAACACCATCCAACCATCCAACACCATCCAACCATCCAAGAGCATCCAAGAACATCCAAAACCATCCAAGACCATCCAACTTCTGACCACCTTGTCAACCAAGTGTCACATCCAGTCGGTTCTTGAACAACACATGAGCAATTAAGTTATTTGTATTTATGCCAAATTTTTTAAATCTTAACCGAGCTTTGCAGTTGCATGATTATTCTAGAAATGCAGGCATGCCCTTAAAATTAATTTCCAAGACTTTTCTATCTTGAACAATATATGAGAGATTAAATTATTTGTGTTTGTGCCAATTTTTTTAATCTTAACCAAGCCTTGCAGTTGCACAATTACTCTAGAAATGCAGACAATGTACTTAAGAATAATTTCCAATACTTTTCTATCTTGAACAACATGTGAGAGATTAAGTTATTTTATTTATGCCCATTTTTAAAAACATTAACCAAGCCTTGAAGCTGCAGGATTATTCTAGAAATGCAGGCATGTACTGAAGAATAATTTCCAATACTTTTCTATCTTGAGCAATATATGAGAGATTAAGTTATTCATATTTATCCCATCTTTTAAAAACGTTAACCAAGCCTTGCAGTTGCACAATTATTCTAGAATTTCAGGCATGTCCTTAAGAATAATTTCCAATACCTTTCTACGAATACCTTAAGAAAAATGAATGCACATCCTGGATGTTATTTTCAAACACTTAAAGGAAGTCTGATAAGTGACTTTGCTGTCAAAATTATAGGAGCAGCTTTACATTATAGTAATAATAACAGCATTTGTACAACACTTGGAAAAATAAAGCCCTGACCTCTGGCTCAGGAGCCTGGAGACAAAAAGCAAAGCAAATGAAATTAAAATGTTGTAGCTCATACCTTGAAAGGTGCAAGCAGCATTAGAGGAACCACTGGAACAAACACAGCTGATTAAAGGCTACTAAAAAAGCAAGGTCTGTCTACACAGCAATGAATGGCCTACATGTGGGAGAATGTATGGTTTTATGTGTCCTGCATTACCTGTGGGCTGTGTGTTTCACAGTCCATGGCTTGCACAGCAGCAGTGAAGTGCCCACCGCTGTGTCGATGCTGGTGCGTGGGGTCCGACCGCGCCCTTCCGCTGTTGCTCGTGCCAGAAGATCCACCTGGAAAACCCCAACACGCTCAGTGACCAAAGGGACAAAGAATTTACAGCTATCAAACAATGGCAGCATGAAAGGTTTATAAAGTGCCTCAAGGGAAAAGTATAGGATCAATGTTAATCACTCACATTTTTGCTCATCTAGTTGGGTTTTGAGGGGTTTTCTGTTTACCTGTTCCAGCTGATTAAAATAATTGTTTAGTGATCATGACTGATATTTTTTTGACAGTATGGGAAAAAAAATAACATTTCAGAGAATCATGGAATATTTTGAGTTGGAAGGGACCCACAAGGATCATGCGGTCCAAGTGCACAAACCCCCAGCAATCCCACCTGGGCATCCCTGGCAGCGCTGGCCAAAGGCTCCTGCAGCTCTGGCAGCCTCGGGGCCGTGCCCATTCCCTGGTGAGCCTGGGCAGTGCCCAACATGAGGAAACAGAATTTTATCACCTGTTAATGACCAAAACCCACCTGAGCTTGAAGATGTACTAGAGGTGGTTCCTGAAGACTGTGACTGCTCCATGGCAGGACTCGTGGACACGCTGTTACTCGTGTTGGTACCTTCGTCCGCCGTTTTCTTGAAGAAACTGTGCTGCAGGGCATAGTAGGGCTGGATTCGTGTCTTGGGGTCATAGTCAAGCATCCTTAAGATGAGGTCTTTGAACTTCAAGTAGTCAGCTACAGTATGACCTGACTCCCCAGCACGGCGCCCACCCGGCCCTCCTGTCTCAACTCCCAGGATATTGTGGAGTTTGCGAGTTCCTGGTGGTTTGTATTCCTGTGGGGAGGGAGGAATGGCTGGGAGTCAGTGTGTGAAACACAGATTCTGTATAAAAACTCAAATCAAGTAAGGAAACTGTTCAACACGACAGGAAATGTTATTTAATTGACAAGACAGAACAAAATAAACAACAGAACTGCATTTTCAGTAAGACGGTGCAAAACAAAGTAACAACTCACCATTTTACATATTTTTATCTATATTTATTATTATCCTAATTGTTTTACCTACCCTTTTTCCATCTTTGGTCTTCTTCAAGTTCCAAGTGCTATCTGGCAACTTCTCAAAGAACTTTCTTGCTTTGGGTGCTTGGTCGAGGATATGGGTTGGTGGTATCCCCAAAACTTCCACTATTTTATTCATCTGATCCACCTGTCCCAAACAAAATGGGTTGGTGAAGGACAAGTGACAGCCAGCCCAGCTGTGGCACAAATGCCAGCTACTCATACAAGCTCTAAGTTAATTAATTTAAGAAAAATTTAATATGGACAAAACAAATTAAAGAGTAAGAGGGAGACACAGAAAATTATGAACAGGTAATTTTGTGTCCTGACAAAAGTCCTGTTATTGATCAGAATTACCAGATTTTCCTGATTTATGCATTCCAATAAACAGATGAAAATCATGATGGGGATTACCAACAAAAAACCCCAATTCCTGGGAGATAACTCACCTCATTTGCCCCACTAAAGAGAGGCTCTCCAGTGTGCATCTCGACTAAAATACACCCAAGGGACCACATATCAATTGCAAGGTCATAAGGCATTCCCAGTAGCACCTCTGGTGATCGATAAAAACGACTCTGGATATATTGGTATATCTGCAAGAAAAGCACCTCCAAGTCACCATCACACACAGCATCCCAAGGGAATGAAAATCCCAAGTGACAAAACACAGCTGCCATGAAATCCCATTTTGGTGCAGGGAAAGATGAGGTATCAGGGATAATAAAATCTATGCATATATTACATTAATGAAAGTGTCTAATTGTTAATTTTTAGGAAAATATTATGGTCACAAAAAAAAAGCAGGAAGTTCAGCTTGAGTCACGTCATGTTTTTGTAATTGTGATTCTTAACATTTCAAAATGATCTTATTATTGATAAATAATGGATTTGGATAAATAATTCAGATGTGATTTCACCTGGTCTCTTCCTTCAGCCCTTCCTTTTAGTTTATAGCAAAAAGTTCTTTTATTAACCTAAACCTCTGTCTCATTTCTGCTTCCTAAACAATATTCCATATTCTGATCCACTATTTCTAAATTTATTCTGGGAAAAATCAACGGGGTGCTACTGGCCAGTGCCAGCTCCTCAGAAGACAACTGGGGCACTTTTGGTAAACTCAGTCCATGAATTCCTGAATTCTTTTCCAACAGATCCAATCTGCAGTGTCACTAATCATAAACAAGGGACATGCTAAAGGAATGCTCATGGAAAGAGGAATATAGATGGAGTAAGATAATAATAAAAGAGTATTCTGTTTATTTAACTTAATTTTTTGTTTTAGTTATTAGCACTGCAGATTTCTACCACTAAGTACTGGTGCATTCTCCGCTGACAGCACAAAAACAGCCAAGGAGAAAGGAAAAAACATGGAAAATTTATAATATTTTGGTGGATTTGTATCTACTAGAGCACTAGTAGTGCTAGTGGAGGAAGGAAGTGGAGGATTGTCAAATTGCTCAAAATAAGGTGTGGATGTGACA
This sequence comes from Molothrus ater, assembly GCF_012460135.2. Lineage (NCBI taxonomy): Eukaryota > Metazoa > Chordata > Aves > Passeriformes > Icteridae > Molothrus > Molothrus ater. The sequence continues at coordinate 2,820,962 of NC_050479.2, read as the reverse complement.
CTTTTTGACTTGGTTTAGTGGTGAACATGGTGTTCCTCCTTCATGGTTGGACTCAACCTTAAAAATCTTTTCCAGCCTTGACAACTCTGGGATTCTGAGCTCTTGTGGCCTGTGGATCTCTATTTAAAATTGAGTTATTATTTTAAAACTGTTGTATTTGTGTTGCCCCTGGACAAAGGGAGGAATGCTGAATCTGACTCCATGTTCTCAGAAGGCTAATTTATTATTTTATGATCTATATTATATTAAAGAATGCTACACTAAACTATATTAAAGAATATAGAAAGGATACTGACAGAAGGCTAAAAAGATAATAATGAAAACTGGTGACTCTCTCCAGAGTCCTGACACAGCTTGGCCCTGATTGGCCAATGAGTGAAAATAATTTACATGAATCCAATGAAACAATCACCTGTGGGTAAACAATCTCCAAACACATTCCACATGAGCAAAAGAGAGGAGAAGCCAATCAGATAATTATTGTTTTCCTTTTTCTCTGAGGCTTCTCAGCTTCCCAGAAGAAAAATCCTGGGTGAAGGGATTTTTCAGAGAATGTGAATACCCCATAAAACCATCATGAATGAAGCTCCAATGAGCTAGATGAGTATTACAGCTTAAAAATCCTGCATTTTTCACCAGCACCAACAGAATTCTCACCCATTTCCCCCCCCCAAAACTCACCCTCTGCCCAAGCTGACACGAACTGCCAAAATCCACGATCTTGATGGCGCTCCTTTTGGGGTTGCAGAGCAGGATGTTCTCTGGTTTTAGGTCACAGTGAATGATGCTGAGCTCGGGGGTGGCCAGGAAGAGCAGGGCCGTGCACATCTGCTGCGCGAACTTGCGCGTCAGGTTGAGCGACACGCCGCGGAAGTTGGTGTTCCTCAGCAGGTCGTACAGGTTGTAGGACAGCATCTCAAACACCAAGCACAGGTGGTTCCTGAACATGAAGTGACGTTTCAAATGCACTGGGGAAAAGGAGAAAATGTCATTAATGCACTCTGAGAATGATGGGGTTATTGCAACACAGCGTGGAGGAAGGAGGAGCGTCAATAAAATAACAGAGCATCGGTTTTCTTCCCTGCTTCTGTGGTGTTTACAAAGTATTTCTGCCAAGGAGGCAGAAATTTCTGTCTTGGAGGACAAGAGGACATTTCCACATCCTCAGGTGCACCTCAATAAAACTGGAAAATTTTGTGAAATCTTTTAAATGCTCTGATCGATGTGTAGGAAGCTGGGCACTGAGTAAATAAGAGGACTGGGGTTTTTTCCTGGTTTCATGGTGTTTGCAAAATATTTCTGCCATGCCTGGGGCACAGGGGGGCATTTTACACATCCTTGAGTGCAAAAACTTGTGAAATCTTTTAAATGTAGGAAGCTGAGCACTGACTCAAACAAGAGCATTGGGTTTTTTCCTGGTTCTATGGTTTTTACAAAATATTTCTGCCATGCTTGGAGGAAAAGAGGACATTTTCATATCCTCAGATGCACCTCAGTAAAACTGGAAAAACTTATGAAATCTTTTAAATGCTTCTAATCAATGTGTAAGAAGCTGAGCACTGGGTAAAATAAGAACATCAGGTTTTTTCCTGGTTCTGTGGTGTTTACAAAATATTTCTGCCAAGGAGGCAGAAATTTCTGTCTTGGAGGACAAGAGGACATTTCAACATCCTCAGGTGCACCTCAATAGAACTGGAAAATTTTGTGAAATCTTTTAAATGCTTTAATCAATATGTAGGAACTGAGTCAAATAAAAACTTTGTGTTTTTCCTGGTTCTATGTATTTACAAAATATTTCTGCCAATTTCTGCCATGCCTGGCGTACAGAGGGAGATTTTACACATCCTTGAGTCAAAAACTTGTGAAATCTTTTAAATGCTTTCATCAATGTGGAGGAAGCTGAGCATAGAGTAAAACAAGAGCATTGGGTTTTTTCCTGGTTCTGCAGTTTTTACAAAATATTTCTGCCATGTTTGGAGGATAAGAGGACATTTTCATATCCTCAGGTGCACCTCAGTAAAACTGGAAAATCTTGTGAAATCTTTTTAAAAGCATCTTTTAAGTTTATTTAAAGTTTAAGCATCTTATTTAAGCATTTTATTTAAGTTAAAAGCACCTTTTAAGTTTATTTAAAAGCATCTTTTAAAAGCTTTAATCAATGTATAGGAAGCTGAGCACTGAGTAAAACAAGAGCATTGGGTTTTTTCCTGGTTCTGTGTTATTTATAAAATATTTCTGCCACTCCTGGGTAAAGAGGGGCATTTTACACATCCTTGGGTGCAAAAACTTGTGGAAACTTTTAAATGCTTTAATCAATGTGTAGGAAGCTGAGCACTGAGTAAAACAAGAGCATTGGATTTTATCTGGTTCTGTGTTATTTACAAAGTTATTTCTGCCATGTTTGGAGGACAAGAGGACATTTTCACATCCTCAGGTGCACCTCAGTAAAGCTGAATTAACCAAAAACTTGTGAAGGGATATATGATCAAAGTAAGTTATCACTCCCTTACATGTAGAGAGGAAATATTTAATTGTGAGAATAATTTAAAATACACAATGATATCACTGCAATTTTTAAGTTGATCACTTCAATTAATAAAACTGATCAATATCCCCAGGGAATTGTATTCATTTCCTTTCAGTTTATGAAAGGAAGCAATCCAAGACTTTATTTTCATTAAATAAATTGAAATATTCATCACATTCCTCTGTTCAGAGGCCAGCAGGGTTTGCCACTGTCAAACCTTCAGGTTGCCACAAGAAAACTGTAACAGGAAAAACATTTCAGAGAAAAAGCAACACGTTCTCCTTTCTGGGATAATAAAATCTTGAATATGAGCACCATGAGAATTCAGACTTTTAATTAAGGTGGATTTTTGGTCAGCTTGGTGGCCATGGATTTGTATTCTCCATCACCCCAGAGCAGTTCCTTCTGTGTCCTTTACAACTCACCTGAGGTGGAACATTTTGCTCCCAGCCTGATGCCATTTCCTGCCACACATCCTTGTCCAAATCCCCGTTCTCTCACCTTTGGAATTCTCCTCCCACCATTCCATGTCCTGCTGGGCTTCCTACACTTGGTTCCAGCCCCTCCCCAGAGTTCCTGAGCTTGTTGGGCCCCCCAGTTTGGCAGGAACCACCCAATATCATCACAAGTATTCCAAAATAGATTTGGCAATCAGCTGGAAGCAGCCTAAGCTCTACAGAAAGATCCAAACCATTCATCATGCAGTAAAAATGAGGAGTAATTCATTCCATACCTATGTAGTATTTCATCTCAGTGTCATGTTTGTTCATCAGCTCGAGAAGTCTCACTTCAATCTGGGCCTGGTTTAGGAAAGCCTTCTTGTTTTTGATGATTTTGATGGCCACCCACTCCTGCTCCACTCGGTCATAAGCCTTCACAACCTGCAGGAGAAAAATCCATCAGGAAAATCCAACTTCCAAAACCCAGCCAAACTCCCTTGTTCAACTTTCTGAATTCTCCTTTTTAATTCTATTTCTTCTGAAGATACAAAAAAGCTACAACTCGTTTATGATGTTTATTGCAGTGATGTCACTTTATGTGCAAATAAAATTATCTAAACCAAAAATTGTAAAAGGACTGGTAAATCTGAGAAAAACTAAAACCAACAAAATAAAAGCTCCATCCTTCTTCCAGCCTTGGCTAAAGCTGCAACCAGTCAAAACAAATGCTGCTAATGACATTTATAAGAGGTAGGATCCAGCACAAACTATTGTTTTAAGTTAAAAACCCAATTCAAACTAAAAACCTAACCCAAACTAAAACCAAACTCAAGTTAAAAATGTCAACAGATGGCAAAAGGTGGAGGATTTCTCATTGTAAAATGCAACACACACTGAAATATAATTAAATGTTTTCCTGGAAATAGCACAAAATATGAGTGTCTGAACAGGCACTCAGGATAACAGGAGTGAGAAAAAAGAGTTTTCATTTCAAAACAAAGCAGAAACAGCACTTCAAATGAACCACAGCTGTGATCCACAGCAATGATAAGAACACCTAAGGAGCCTTTACCTGTCCAAAGGATCCTTTGCCTATCAAAGAGTCGATTTCATAGCGGTCCATCCACTTCTCCCCATTTTTCACAATGTAGTCATAGTTGTCATCATCATAACCATCATTGTAAACTTTCCTCTCCTTTTTGTGACTGGAATCATCTCCCTGGCCCTGCTGATGCCGCCGTTTTTTTTTTGCATAGTAAACCTGGAGGGGAAAAGGAGCTTCCTTAAGAGCCCTGTTTACAACTGCAGCTCAAGAAAGAGGAAAATCAACTTTTATTCAGCATCCTGTGGTTTGAAAGTGGAATTTCTGCAAGTGGAAAACCAAGCAATCCTCCCCTCCTATTGCTGTGTTTGAAGTCAGGTCATTTGTCCAAAGGAAAGTCTTGAATAATTGAAGAACTGGGAAAGCAGAGTTAAAGAAATGTACTGACACTACTAAATAATAACTGATAAAGGTACTAACACTGATAAGTAATAGTAATAACTCTGATAAATGTGCTAACACTAATAAATAATAATAATAACACTGATAAACATGGTAACACTGATCTCTGAAGTCACAGATGCCAAAAAACAGAAACACCCCAGCACACTGTGCACACAGTAAAATTCAAAATGCTAACGAGCCTGGAAACAAGAATTACCATTGATGTTCCTACAAGACTGGGAAAGAATTCCAAGGAAGTCATTAATCACCATAAAAATCCCTTCACATTCCTTTTAATTGTCAAAAATTTGAAACTAACTGCTGCTTTCCTGTATTAACCTGAACAACTTTGTATTTTCCATTTGTCTATAATATGTCATTCAATAATTAAGGGAAAACACTTTAGCATTTCCCTTATAAGCTCTCAGAAACATTAATAAAGTTTTATTAAGCTCAAAGTGTGCTCGTGCCACTCGTGACTCCTTGTCCTGCAAGCTCAACATTTGTTTATAAAACAACAGAAGATAAATCCCAGGATAAAAGATTTCCTGTGTGCTGGACAGAAAGCAGGACTGTGACAGCCATGACCTCAAACAGGACGTGAACAACTGAGAGAAAACTTCATTTTTTGGATCTCTTGATGGGATTATTTGTAGAAAATCCATTGAAATCATGTGTTGTAACAAACATCAGTGCATTGAAGACAGCTGCAGCCATTACCTCATTAATATGCTTGTATGTTTTGATCAAATCTACGGAGAGTTTCCTCAGTGGAGCAGTGGCTGGATCACGAAAAGTTTGGGGCATCCGCCTCTGGAATGGGAATATGACAGAAATTAGAACAAAAATAGGAATTTAATGGTATAGTTACTACATCAAATTGTGAAATTCCTCATGGAAATGAGCTATTTAAATGCAGCAGGTCTTTTTTTAACTGACAATAAGAAAAACCCCACACCCAGTTTAGTTACTTTTTGATATATTAATAATTTTAAATATATTAAAAAATTTTCAAAAAGGAGTAAATTCCAAGATTCCTACCTCTCCTGCCACTACACCCAAAAGGTTTAATCCAAATCTCCTTTGACAACAAAGCCTCTCCTCCATCACTCCTCCTCCTCAGGACTGACACATGAACTGTCACCACATTTGAGGTACACATACTAAAGTTCACAGGAACTGCTGGAGAACTGGGCCAGCTCACCACATTCAACTGCACTAAATTCCAAATAAATATTGGAATAAAATAAAACCAGAATCCAGGACTACCAAGAGACAAACCAGCTCTGAGGCCATTGCTGGGCCTGGAGCAGAGCCTGGGCCTGCTCTGACCTCTGCACACAGGGATAGACACAGGGACAGACACAGGGACATCCAGAATTCCCAGAATCCCTGGGTTGGGAGAGACCTTCAAGGCCATCGAGTCCAGCCCAGCCCCAAGAGCTCAACTGAACCCTGGCACCCAGTGCCACATCCAGGCTTTGTTAAACACACCCAGGCATGGGGACTCCACCACCTCCCCGGGCAGCCATTCCAGAACTTTCTCACCCTTGCTGGAAAAACCTTTTCCCTGCTCTCCAGCCTGGATTTCCCTTGGTGCAGCTCGAGGCTGTGTGCTCTGGTTGTGTCAGTGCTGCTGGAGAAAGAGCCCAGGGCCAGCTGAGCCCAGGCCCCTTTCAGGAGCTGTGCAGAGTGAGGAGGGCAGCCCTGAGTCTCCTTTGCTCCAGGCTGAGCACCCCCAGCTCCCTCAGGGCTTCCTCACAGGGTTTGTGTTCCCAGCCCCTCTCCAGCCTCCTTGGCCCCTCTGCATGTGCTCAGTGTCCCCAGGTCCTTCCCAAGCTGAGGGGCCAGAGCTGGGCACAGCACTCCAGGTGTGCCCTCAGCAGTGCAGGGACAGAATGACCTCCCTGCTCCTGGGACGGACAGGGACAGACACAGGGACAGACACAGGGACAGACACAGGGACAGACCCAGGGACAGACACAGGGACAGACACAAGGACAGACACAGGGCCAGACCCAGGGCCAGGCAGGGCCAGGCAGGGCTGAGGCCCCTCTCTCTCCCTGGGGCTCCTCTCCAGGCTGAGCAGCCCCAGCTCCCTCAGCCTTTCCTGGGCACGGAGCTGCTCCAGGCCCTTGCTCAGCTCCAGGAGCTCCTGGCCCTGCTGTGCTGAGGAGCCAGAGCTGGACACAGCAGCCAGAGGTGCCCCCAGGGCTGGGCACAGGGGCAGCATCAGCCCTGACCTGCTGGCAATGCCCATCCCGATGCACCCAGGACACTCTGCTGGCCCAGGGACAGCTTGGTGTCCCCAGGTCTCTCCCCAACAGGGCACCCCCAGCCTGGGGCTGGTCCCCTCCAGGTGCAGGACAGAAAACCTCAGGGTGAGTTTGAGCAATTCCATCAGAGAAAAGCTTCTTCTGTGCATGTTTTCCATCAGAATTATTGAACTAATAAAGGAGTTATTAAATGGAGATGTCCAGGAAGGCCTGGAGGTGGCACTCAGAGCTCTGGGCTGGGGACAGGACACAGCTGGGATTCATCTTGGAGACCTTTCCCAACCTAAATGATCCTGGAATTCTGTGATAGGAACTTGAAAAAGCAGAAGTCACCTCCTGTGACTGAAGAGAGTTTGCCATTGCCAAGTCTACCTTCTAGTTTTTATACAATAACTGAATACTTATAATGGTTACTGCACAAATAACCCTTTCTTTTCTTTTTCCCTCAATGCCAAAATAAAAAGAATCACATTAAAGTTACCCAAAAAGGTCTCACAAAAAGAAATTAAAGAGAGTTTGTGCTTCTGAAACTGGATATGCACTGAGGTACCCGAGGGACCACCCTAGAAAGCCAAACTCCCCTTCTCCTCCTGTGTGGGCAGGGGGAAAAACCATTAATTTTATTTTATTACAAGTACAAGCACTTTGTAAACATCAGGAAACTGTTTGAAAGTTTCCTAAACAAACCATCAGACATTTACAAAACATTTTTGTTTCTTCCTTTCATCTGGCAAACAAATGTGGCCCATGAAATAAACCCCACCTCAAGGGGACCTTTAGGTTCTCTCCCTCAGCACTGAGCAGCAGCAAGTCCTGATCCAGCTGTCATTGTTAAAGCATCTCCAAATCCAAATATTTCCCTCAAATTCCTTAATTCTGACTGAGGAGAGGTGTTGGAATATGGGAACACCGGTGGGGTTTGCTGGTGAAAGAAACCAGGAGGTGGCAGAGGAATATCAGGAATATTGGCAGGGCTCAGTCTCTGTCCTGAGCTGGATGAGCAGAACAGGGATTTGATTTTTGAGGGAAAAGTCTCAATGTGGAAGAATTCTATAGTTCTGACCAACTATTCTGACAAAAAATTGCTCTGATTTGGAAAGGGAGTTTGTATGACAAGTCTTGATGTTTATTTTCTAATTTATAAGTCAAATTTGCTTGCTTACCACGAAAATAAAGACTTAATTTCCACTCTGAAATTAACAGCCTAGTAAAACAAAAAAAAAAATCTGAATTATCACCATCCAAAAATTGTAAATAATTTAAATTCTGCAGGCTACTGCAGCCAGTCCCTTCTTTAACAATTGTGCACTTTGACAATCTCACATTTCTGAGCACACTCCTGAACCTGTATGAACTTTTCAGAAGTTTGATTTTGCTCCCTGGGTTCATAAAGTTTTGGGTTGAGTTTTTTCCCTCACGCTTTTATACTGTGAAATTTGTAATATTCCCTTCTTTATTCAAGAGAGATTCTTTCTTCCTGATGATGGAAGAGCACAGAGCAAAAGAATTTTGTCTTTTATACAACAGCACTGTCCAACCCTTTATTGATGGAGTTACTCTGATTTCTGACTTGGATTCAAGGAGTGCTCAACCAGCAAAGAAAGGGAAAAAGGGGAAAGGGGAAAGGAGAAGGGGAAAGGGGAAAGGAGAAGGGAAAAGGGAAAGGAGAAGGGGAAAGGAAAGGAAAAAGGAAAAAGGAAAAAGGAGAAAAAAGGAAAAAAAAGGAAAAGGAAAAGGAAAAGGAAAAGGAAAAGGAAAAGGAAAAGGAAAAGGAAAAGGAAAAGGAAAATCTCCCATTTCACAAGCCTCAGTCTCTATCTGGTGGCCAGACAGCAACACTGCAAGCTCAGCTCTCTAAAACCAGAACACAAATCAATGAGATGCTGCATCTCAGGTCTGAGAGAAAAGAAATTAATTACAATTCTAAATTGTAATTAAGCAATAAGGAAATACCCACCAAAATGTGCCATTTATGTGTCCTCAACACACTGGTGACAAAGCACATTTTATGGGAACTGTGACTGTGAACTCAGGTGTGCTCTTTGAACTCCCAGCCTTTGGGGATGGAACACACAAGAAATTTCTCTCTTTATGGGCATTTTCTTTTTTGTCCAAATAGATGGCATTGCTCCTTTTAAAAATATTTTTATTTTGATTATGGAGAATTCTGAGCTGTTTATGAGATGCTTTAATTCAGATTTTTTATACAAAAAGAAAGCTCCACCAATATCCACATTCATTAAAAGAAAAAAAAAGATAAATTCAGCTGGTGTATACCACATGTTCCACTTCACAAACAGAATAAATAATGAAGTTTTCATTGTGTCAGGGCAACTTTTAGCAAGAATTTCCAAATGTAATTGTTTAATTGACCTGCATGGCCACACTGATGACAGAGACTGCTGAAGTTAAACCATCATTAACAATAATATTGAACAGGTGGCAGCAATACCTGAATTGAGGATTTTAAACTGGAGCTACAGCATGAACTTGGCAATGATCTTAACGTGGTCAGTAAAATCTCTGGCCAAGATGATGTGGTCAGAAAACATCAAATTCTGCAGGTAATTATTTATACTCATATATATATATATATATATATATATATATATATATATATATATAGATAGATAGATAGATAGATAGATATATATAGATATATATATATAGATATATATATAAAAATAAAATTTATGTAATATATTCTATATATTATAGGTTGTGTAATATTATATATTGTATATTGTATATTGTATATTATATATTATATATTATATATTATATATTATATATTATATATTATGTATAGTATATTGTATATTGTATATTATATATATTTATAATATATTATATATATATAATTTTTTATATATGCAAATTATGTTAGATGAACAGAACTGTTTCACAATCAGCCTGACCTTCCCATTCCAGGTGTTCCACAAAAGGTGAACTGCTGGAATTTGTTACCAAAATCTCACCTAAGCTCCTTTATCAGATAAATAAATTTTCTAATAATTTTGTAATTAAATGAAAAGAGTTTCAGGTAATCTGAGCATCAAAACAGAGCAGCAAAAAAAAAAAAGAAACTTTGAAGTTGTGACAACTTTTAAGCTCTTATCTTTCATTCCCATCAGGCTGTGTTCAACTCACAAGATGGAACCAGTTAGAACTGGACAGAGAAATATTCATTTATTGCCACTGCAGGAGAAATATCCCAGAGATCCCAACTTTTCTGTTCTCCCTGGACCATGTGCTCCCACACTTCCCTGAAAGACTCAACAGCCACAGCCAAGAGCTGGACGCCTCCTGCCAGCACTATTTGGGAAATGAAAGCCTTAAAAAATAACTCCTGAAGGAAAAAAATGTAAAAAGACAGAGCTGGAAGGTTTTAAGTGTAATTTAAAACCTCATAAATAAGAGAAAAACAAAACAATCTGGCTGCTCTTGGAGTATCTTCCTAGAATTCTTTGATCCTTGTCAGTGATGGGTGTGGGGACCACAGCCAGAAAGAAATAAGTGCAAGAGAAAATTAAGTAAATAATCTTTTAAGATCAACTTATATGTAATTATTTATATTATTTACATTTAATATAAATACAGATAATTTATATAATCTGAATATAAATTGTCATTATTGTTCCCTAACCTTTAATCTGCAACTGTGAGTGATTCCCCAAAAACCAGAATATGGCCTGCAAGCCACTAGAACCAGAAATGCAAGCAGGACAGAGCAGGAAAAAACCTCATAAATGCACAAGCAAGACCTGGCTTCCCTTTCTCTGCTGATGAATTAAAATCATTGCAGGAGCCTGAACCAGACACTCCATAAAAAAAAGGAGCCAGTCTGCAGCAAAGACACAAAATTAACCTGATAATCTAATGTAATCTAAATGCATAGGTTGTATAGAATTTAAATATAAATTGTCATTATTGGTCCCTAACTTTTAATGATTCCTGTGAATGCTCCCCAAAAACCAGAATATGGCTTGTAAGCCACTGAAACCCCAAATGCAAGCAGGAATAAAACCAATAAATTCACATTCCCTTTCTCTGCTGATGAATTAAAATCATTCCAGGAGCCTGAACCAGACACTCCATAAAAAAAGAGGAGTCGGTCGGCAGCAAAGACACAGAAATAAACTGGGAGAGAATCCTCATGTGGAGCTCAGGGATGGGTTTGGGAGAGGCGTCCCGGGCAGCACCGCGGCGCTGCGGCCAGCAGAGGGGGGCGGCAGCCCGGGAACGGCTGCGCTGCGAGCCCGCAGGCCGGGAGGGAAATGCCCATTTCCAGAGCCCAAATCCCCCATTCCCGAGTCCAAATCCCCATTCCAGAGCCCAAATCCCCATTCCCGAGCCCAAATCCCCATTCCCGAGCACAAATCCCCATTTCCAGAGCCCAAATGCCCATTCCCGAGCCCAAATGCCCATTCCCAAGCCCAAATGCCCATTCCCGAGCCCAAATCGCCATTCCCGAGCCCAAATCCCCGTTTCCAGAGCCCAAATCCCCATTCCCGAGCCCAAATCCCCATTCCCGAGCCCAAATCCCCCATTCCCGAGCCCAAATCCCAATTTCCCAAACCCAAATCCCCATTCCCGAGCCCAAATCCCCATTCCCGAGCCCAAATCCCCATTCCCAAACCCAAATCCCCATTCCAGAGCCCAAATCCCCGTTCCAGAGCCCCAATCCCCATTCCCCGAGCCCAAATCCCGATTTGCAGAGCCCAAATCCCCATTCCCGAGCCCAAATCCCCATTCCCGAGCCCAAACCCCATTCCCAAACCCAAATCCCCATTCCAGAGCCCAAATCCCCATTTCCCAAGCCCAAATCCCCATTTCCAGAGGCCAAATCCCCATTTCCCAAACCCACATCCCCATTTCCAGAGCCCAAATCCTGATTTCCCAAACTCAAATCCCCATTTCCTGAGCCCATACCCCCACTTCCAGAGCCCAAATCCCAATTTCCAGAGCCAGATTCCAATTTCCAGAGCCCAAATCCCCATTTCCCAATCCCAAATCCCCATTTCCAGAGCCCAAACCCCAATTTCCAGAGCCCTCTGGAAGGGCTCACCCACCCACAGAAGTTACTCATGGGGCATCCCAGTGGGGTGTTGTAGGGCACCCAAAGAAGTGACTTTTAGGGTACCTAAATGAGTTACTTTTAGGGTACCACATGAAGTTTTAGGGCACCCTAACAGTTTACTTTCAGGGCACCCATACGAGGTATTTTAGGACACCCAAAGGAATTACTTATGGGGTGTTTTAGGGCACCCAAAGAAGTGACTTTTAGGATACTCAAATGAGTTACTTTTAGGGCACTGAAAGAAGTTTAAAGGGCACCCTAAGAGTTTGCTTTTAGTGCACCCAAATAGGGTGTTTTAGGGCACCCAAAATAGTTATTTTTAGGACACCTAAAGAGGTTATTTTAGGGCACCCAAATGGGGTGTTTTAGGGCACCCAAAGAAGTCACTTTTAGGGTATCTAAATGAGTTATTTTTAGGTGCCCAATGAAGTTTTAGGGCACCCAAAGAGTTTACTCTTAGGGCACCCAAAGAGGTTATTTTAGGACACCCTAACAGTTTACTTTTAGGGCACCCAAATAGGGTATTTTAGGGCACCCAAAAAAGTGACTTTTAGGATACCCAAATGAGTTACTTTTAGTGTACCTAAAGAAGTTTTAGGGCACCCAAAGAGTTTGCTTTTAGGGCACCCAAACAGTTTACTTTTAGGGCACCCAAATGAGGTATTTAAGGGCACCCAAATAATTTACTTTTAGGGTACCTAAATGAGTTACTTTCAGTGTACCTAAAGAAGTTATAGGGCACCCAAAATAGTTATTTTTAGGGCACACAAAGAAGTTACTTTTAGGGCACCCAAATGGGGTATTTTGGGGCACCCAAAGAAGTTACTTTTAGGGTATCTAAATGAGTTATTTTTAGGTACCCAATGAAGTTTTAGGACACCCAAAGAGTTTACTTTTAGGGCACCCAAAGAAGTCATTTTTAGGGCACCCAAAGAGGTTATTTTAGGACACCCTAACAGTTTACTTTTAGGGCACCCAAATAGGGTATTTTAGAGCACTCAAAAAAGTGACTTTTAGGATACCCAAATGAGTTACTTTTAGTGTACCTAAAGAAGTTTTAGGGCACCCAAAGAGTTTGCTTTTAGGGCACCAAAATGGGGTATTTTAGGGCACCCAAAGAAGTTATTTTCAGGACACCCAAAGAGGCTATTTTAGGACACCCAAACAGTTTACTTTTAGGGCACCCAAATGAGGTATTTAAGGGCACCCAAATAATTTACTTTTAGGGTACCTAAATGAGTTACTTTCAGTGTACCTAAAGAAGTTTTAGGGCATCCAAAATAGTTATTTTTAGGGCACACAAAGAAGTTACTTTTAGGGCACCCAAATGGGGTATTTTGGGGCACCCAAAGAAGTTACTTTTAGGGTATCTAAATGAGTTATTTTTAGGTACCCAATGAAGTTTTAGGACACCCAAACAGTTTACTTTTAGGGCACCCAAATAAGTTACTTTTAGGACACCCAAACAGTTTACTTTTAGGGCATCCAAAGAAGTCATTTTTAGGGCACCCAAAGAGGCTATTTTAGGACACCCTAACAGTTTACTTTTAGGGCACCCAAATAGGGTATTTTAGGGCACCCAAAAAAGTGACTTTTAGGATACCCAAATGAGTTACTTTTAGCGTACCTAAAGAAGTTTTAGGGCACCCAAACAGCTTACTTTTAGGGCACCCAAATAAGTTACTTTTAGGGCACCCAAATAAGTTACTTTTAGGGCACCCAAAGAAGTTACTTTTAGGGCACCCAAAGAGGTTATTTTAGGACACCCTAAGAGTTTACTTTTAGGGCACCCAAATGGGGTGTTTTAAGGTACCCAAAGAAATTATTTTTAAGGCACCCAAGGAGGTTATTTTAGGGCACAGTAACAGTTTACTTTTAGGGCACCCAAACAGTTTACCTTTAGGGCACCCAAATAAGTTACTTTTAGGGCACCCAAAGAAGTTACTTTTAGGGCACCCAAAGAAGTTATTTTTAGGGCACCCAAAGAGGTTCTTTTAGGACACCCTAACAGTTTACCTTTAGGGCACCCAAATAAGTTACTTTTAGGGCACCCAAACAGTTTGCTTTTAGGGCACCCAAAGAAGTTATTTTTAGGGCAGCCAGTTAGATTATTTTAGGGCACACTAAGAAGTTGCTTTCAGGGCACCCTAACAGATTATTATTTTTACATCTGTACCCTAACAAGTTATTTTAGGGTACCCAAGCAGGTTGGCTTTAGGGCACCCAAACAGTGACTTTTAGGCTGTGCAAAGCTGTGGCACCCAGGCTGTCCCAATGCTCCAGGCTGCTGATGGTGGGAAATGCCAGGAAACTGAAGCTCCCAGACCCCAATCCTTGTCTGTCTGACGGGATGGGAGCCACTGCATGGAAAGAATCCAACCTTAAAGGATTAAACTCCTGAATCTGCCTGAAGTCACCTTTTTCCTCCTCCTGTTTTTATGGATATATTAAAATCAAACTATCAAGGCTCCTCCAACAGCCAATTCCTTTTGCTGCATATTAAAATCTGGATTTTCTGGATGATAAACTTTGGAGAAAGGAGGCTCAGGGGGGACCCTGTGGCTCTGCTCCCAGGGAACAGGGACAGGAGCAGAGGGAATGGGCTCAGCTTGGACAGCAGCAGCAATTTGCCCATGGAAAGGGAGCTCAGGCCTTGGCAGGGGCTGCCCAGGGAGCTTTGCAGTGCCCAGCCCTGCAGGTGTCCCCTGCAGGTGGCACTGAGTGCTCTGGGCTGGGGACAGGGTGCCCATGGGGCACAGCTGGGACTCATCCTGGAGATTTTTCCCAACCTAAATGATCCTGGAATTCTGTGGTATGAACTGGCAAAGGCAGAAGTCACCTTCTGTAACCAAACAGAGTTTGTCATTATAAAAGGCTGCTCTGTGTTAGAAACTCTACAAGGAGATGACAGAGAGAACAAGGGGGGGGATCCCAGCAGAGGAACGAAACAACCACCTAAAGATGCTTCCAACAATGTTCTCTGCAAGGTTCCTTTCCAGAATTGACATTTACAGGACAGAACTTGATCAAATTTTTGGATAGAAAACTTTTATCAAGGCCAGAGAGAGGTGGCAGCATATTCATAGCAATGCCATGAATAAAAAGGATTCCTGTAGGAATGTCATAAAGAAAGAATCTGTAACATGCAGGGATCAGTGGGACACAAACCCCCAGATGGTTGCAGATCACATCTGGAGAGAAAAGCACAAAGCTTTCAACCACAGAGGTCAAGGTTTTTATAAGAAAAAAAAAAGTAATTTTTAATCAAGATGAACAAGAGCTGTAAAAGGGCAACCCAAAAGAAAGAACAAGGAATTTATTCTGCAGAGAGACCTGGTCCAGAGCAGATGATCTGAGCCACCAGCAGGAAGATCTCAGCTGGATCTGGCTGTGCAGATAAAACCAGAAACGCAGTGCAAGGACAAAAAGTCTTTGAGAGAACCCAGAGAGGCTCATTCAGAACCTCCCCTCCAAGCAGGAGCCTGCTGAGGAGAACTCTTGGTGGGACTGGGTGATGGCAGAAGCACAAGAACCCGAGGGAGGAAAGAGGCAGGCAAGGGAAGTAGTCAGGAGCCTTCAGGAAGCTGGCCACCATCCAAGGCAGGAACACTGATCTATCAAACGGTGCTGGTGGTGCAAAGACAGCCTGATTGCCATGGCCAAGTTGGCCAGCTGATTATTTCCTCACATGGATCATGTCCATACAACCTGAAATTCCTTGAGTTTGTTTCCAAAGTGCCTTGAAAGGACTCAGGTGCAACTTTTCTTGTCTGACCAGCCTCATTGTAGAAGTTCTGGGAGACCTTTAACCCAAAAGAGCTCACATAAAATGCATTTGTAGATCCTCAAGCTCTGTATTATTATATGGGAGATTCCCTCTTCCTCCTGGAAAGGAAACCCTTCCCTGGCCAGCCCCATTCACTTTGCTCCAGTCACTGGAGCTCTCCAAATCCTGGCCATTCCCATCCCCTCTAATCCTTTCTTCCTCCTGCCAAAGTGTCTTCCCACAGCACCAGAGCATCTCCCGATGTTCTGGAGACTTTTCTGCCTAAAACATCTTGAGCAGCAAAAACACTCCACCTCCACCTTCTTTAGTGAAACACTCCTCATCAGTCTGCACCAAATTTTCAATTTCTGACTTACAGGCTTTGCTAGAACCCATCTGCCCTTCTGTTTCCACAACTGGGCCATGGAATTTTTAAAAACCAACAGAATTCCCACTTATCCAGAGCCACGGCAGCTCTTGTGGCTCCTGCTGACTCCTCTTGTGACTCCTTTCAGCAGTCCTACCCACCCAAATAAAATCTATTTTGTGCAAACTTCTGTATTCCAAATACACCAACCAGTGACTCTGCATTAAAACAGTCCATCAGGATAAGTAATAAAGCAATCAGCTGCTAACAACAGCCCAAAAATTTAAAAGCCAGTCATTATCTTAAAAAGAGCTTTTCACAGTTCTCCACTTGGCCAATCTTTCTCTCCCCTTATTTAAAAAAAGTTATAAGTAGAATAATCCTAATAAATATGTTCCAGGGGGTTAGAAACAACTTTAAAAACTTTTTTTTTGAGTTATAGTATACATATACAGATGTATACACATATGTAGATATATACATAGATACATATATTATATACATATATGTATATTATATACATTTATACATATATTTGTATATAATATATACATATATATTATATGAAATATATATTATGATACATAATATATATTATAATATATATTATGCATTATAGTACATATATATGTATATACATATACATATATATGTATTATGTATATAATATATATAGATATATATGTATATATATTATATACCTATATATGTGTATGTATATAGTATATATATGTGTATATATATACACATATATATATGCACACACACATATATATAGATATATAAAAATATAAAATATATAAAATATAAATAGTTTTTAATATACTGTGGTATGTTAATTCTATTCTTACAGAGTTGGGAGTTAATTAGTTAAAAACCAACTCTCCAAGAAGAAATGCCCTGATCCTGTAATTGATGGTTGGATAATGCAGGGACAGAGATGGACATTTCACAGGGGTTTAGCGTGACAGGAATGGGGGGAATGACCCTAAACTGAAGGAGGGCAAGGCTGGATGGGATCTTGGCAATGAGGAATTGTTCCCTGGCAGGGTGGGCAGGGCTGGGATGGAATTCCATCCCTGGATCCCTGGCAGTGCCCAAGGCCAGGTTGGACACTGGGGCTGGAGCAGCCTGGGACTCTGGAAGGTGTCCCTGCCATGGCCACCTCGATCTCTAAAGGTCCCTTCCAACCCAAATGAGTGCACAACTGCCCATCTGAGAGCTGCCAGGTGCAGGAGGAGCCCTGGGCCATACCTGGTTTGTCAGGGGGAGTGGCTGCTCGAGCTGCTCAGCGTAGGATAAGGCCGAGACCTGCTGGTCACTGATGCTCTGCTGCCGCCGGTCACTGTACTGCTGATGCGAATGGGACATCTGTCCAGCCATCTGAAGGCCAGCAGCATGGAATGAAAACGATGGTGCAAGCCGAACAGATGAAGGTTTGCATGCTGAAGTCTCTCCTCCTGCAAAGACAAGGACAGGGTTAAGCAGGGGATGGGGGGAGAATCCTGCCCTGTGTTCAGAATCCTGGATCCCGGAGCTCATCGGCACCCGGGGGTTGTCACATGTGGGGGGTTCCACAGGGAGGGGTCCCAGAATTGTCCTGCAGGGCTGGGCAGGGATTTCTCACAAGGACACAGGGAATGGCCTTCAGCTGAGAGAGAGCAGGGTTGGATGGGATATTGGGAATTAGGAACTGTTCCCTGGCAGGGTGGGCAGGGGCTGGCACAGCTGCGGCTGCCCCTGGATCCCTGGAGGTGTCCAAGGCCAGGCTGGAGCAACCTGGTCTGGTGGAAGGTGTCCCTGACCATCAGATCATTGTCACACACGGGGGATTCCACAGGGAGGGCATCCCAGAACCATCCTCAGGGAAAGGTCACCTGCAGGGCTGGGCAGGGAGGGTGGGCAGGGACCTCTCACAAGGACAGGGGGAATGGCCTTAAGCTGAGAGAGGGCAGAGCTGCCCCAGGCCTGGGCCCAGCCAGGGAGGAGCTGGAGCTGCTGCAGAGAGCCCAGAGGAGGCTCCAGGATGGGCAGAGGGATGGAGCAGCTCTGCTGGGAGGAAAGGCTGGCACAGCTGGGATTGTTCACCTGCACAGGAGAAGCTTTGGGCTGAGCTCAGGGTGGCCTTGCAGGGCCTGCAGGAGCCCCAGGAAAGCTGGAGAGAGACAATTTCCAGGGGATGCAGGGACAGCACCCAGGGAATGGCTGCCACTGAACTGTTCCCTGGCAGGGTGGGCAGGCCCTGGCACAGCTGTAGCTGCTCCTGAATCCCTGGAGGTGTCCAAGGCCAGGCTGGAGCAGGTGGAAGGTGTCCCTGACCACCAGAACTCCATCTTTAAAGGTCCTTCCAACCCAACCCATGCTGGGACTGTAATCCTGAGCATCCCTTTACTCACACCTCCCCCTGGGTGTCATAACTCAGTCAGAGTTTGACAGGGGT
Organism: Molothrus ater; assembly: GCF_012460135.2. NCBI lineage: Eukaryota > Metazoa > Chordata > Aves > Passeriformes > Icteridae > Molothrus > Molothrus ater. Next base: position 2,802,580 of record NC_050479.2, on the reverse strand, counting down.
TATTCCAAACACACAAATCCTGGGTATGGATTCCAGAAAAGCCAGAACAACACACAAGTTCTGCCTTTCAGGGCTGCTCCCAGCAGCTTTCTGGACTGACTATACCAAAGGAAAAGCCAGTGTCCAGCCTCAGCAGTTCATCTTTGTCTGGGGATAAGGTTCAGGGCTGATGATGGAGGGATCCCAAAGGGCTCTTCCAACCCTGGTGATTCCCTGAATCCCTGATTCCCTGAATCCCTGATTCCCCGTCCTCTGTGTTTCTGCCTCCCTACAAAGCACAGCAAACAAAGAGCAGCTGCAATCTGAAAGCAAAATTATCACTAAAGATTAAATTTAGAAGGAAGGTGTTAAACAGCCAAGCACCTGACCAGCCAAGGGAAATCCCCACTTCCTTTCCAGTCCAAACCTTGCAAGAAAACACAAGCACTAGAAAACAGTAGATGAGTACAGCCAAGATTTGGCTTTCTTAAAAATAACTCTGTCAAAAGAAAACTAAAATATTGAAATTGATACTACACGTTGACTCAACACCTATCAGGGCAAGAGAACTGCATGGATGGAATCAAACACCATTTTACATTGATTATATTAAAATATTAACCATTTTAAGTTGGCATTGCACAGAAAATTACTTTTAACTCTTCTACAAAATGTCCATTAAAAAATGAGAATTAAAATCTTCCATCTCTACAACTTGGTGGATTCAGTGAACATTTCCTTTTCAAGATTCACTGAACACTCCTGTAAGAATGGCTGAACATATGTAAGACATCATCCAGTATCTCTACTTTTTGCTCTTTTAATTTCTGAGGTTCTGCTTAACCTGAAAAAAAATCATAATCTCACTTAGCAACATCATGGTGACTGAAGTAAAAGTCAAAACAATATTTAAATCAGAGAGTCAAAAATACCACTAATTCTGAAGTGTAGAGCCAGTTACTTTCAAAGGTTTCAATCTTGTATTTTCTTACCTCAGACCACAGGTTTCCAACAGAGAGACACCTGGCCAATTACATAACTTTATAAACACAAATTTTATTTTCAAAAATTCTGCCCTTCCGAGCGTTCCTCAAAAAGCAGAAAGCTCAAATATATAAACCAAAAATCCTGGCACCATGAGGTTCTCATTTACTCCATAGGATCTTCTGACACTCCAAAAATCACAACAAGTCTGAGGATAAACTGAATAATGCACTACACACATTTCAAATAAAGTTAAAATGCAAAGTAGAAGAGTGTTAAAAGTGTAATTATCCCACAAAACAACAGCTGTAATGTCATCCAAATGTTGTAATGTGATGTTTTGCTTCAGCTGGAAACTTCCCATGCTTGTAGACCTTTTCCTCCCAAGTCCACCTGCACCCAAATCCATAATTTTAACTTTTTTGTTTAGAGTATGTTTGAGATTTGCTGTTTGTGACTAACCAAGAGGTCCCTGCTGGCTTGGAGGACAGTCCCACACCAAATGTGACACCACAAATCCAAACTGTGTCCAGCAAGAACCTTCTTAACCCAGAAGCACAAACTTTGCCCAGCAAATCTCAGAGAAAAGGACGAGTGTAGAGCCTGTGATGATGCAAAGGATGCCAAGGGGATGGGTGGGAATCGGCCAAACTCATCCCTGTGTTCCCATCCCAAATGGAAAAGGATTTGAGTCACCCCTGAAATGGGACTGACCCCACCCACCTCAGCAGCCCCTGGGGCAGAGCTTTGGGAGCTGAAATTCAGCACAAGGAGCAGCAGCCAAGGAATTCCATCCCCTGGGGCTCCCAGCCCTGGCCACAACACCCACGGGGGCCCTGATGGGATCCCTGCCCTTGCCACGTGCCAGGCTCTGCTCCTGAGCCCTGCAATCCCATCCCAGCACAGCTCATCCCCAGGGAACACTCCCAGAAACACTGGTGGCACAGCAGGGGGAGAGCAGGGCAAAGAAGGACTGGTTAGAATAGAAATCTTGACCTCCTTTAGTTTTAGGTCGAGGAGTCGCTCCAGAAACAGGGACATTTGTGCACTGCCATTAATTGAGGCTCACACAGCCTCTGGTGGCGCTGAGATTGCTTTTGGGCTCATCTGGAGAGATCCAGACAGCCAAAAAACCAGGGATCTGCTGACCCCCAGGGCAGGGCTAAAATCCACCAGCACTGGATCCCACAGCACATGCAGAATTTGATGGCTCTGAGATTGCTTTTGGGCTCATCTGGGGAGATCCAGACAGCCAAAATCATCAGGGATCTGCTGACCACCAGGGCAGGGCTAAAATCCACCAGCACTGGTTCCCACAGCACATGCAGAACTTGCACAAGGTGCAGTAAATCATCAATTTTCCTTTTTAACCACTTCAAGTGATCACACCTTATGTAAAGCACCTTGGGAAGAAAATGAAGTTAAAAAACCCCAAACATATGCCAAGGTCTCTAAGCATGAAGCACATTAAGGGAAAAGATTATGGATTTGGAGTGGGCAGAATTGTCTTACAAATAAGCCTTACCTAATGTTAGTTCAAGGGAGGCATAAAAATACCCACCTTGATGTGTATTTGCACTCAAAAGAGGCTCACAGAACTCTCTGAAAATAGACACACTGCAGAAATGGATTCCCTCATAAAGGAGAAGGTTTATTTCTTAAAGCATCATCTCAAGAAGTTCAAGAATTTATTTAGTTGGTGAGGATGGAAAATACTTTTGTCATTCAAAAGAGCTGTGTTTTAAATGGATTTTTTTTTTTATGGATGTTTTAGGGCCTCCCCATCCCTGGCAGTGTCCAAGGCCAGGCTGGGACAGTGGAAGTTATCCCTGCCCATGGCAGGGGGTGGCACTGGATGATTTTAAGGTTCCTTTCAACCCAAACCATTCTGGGATTTTATGATTTTTCCAAGCAACAAAGAAATTATTAACTGCAGGCATAACAAATATTTGAGATTGTGATTACTGAGGAGTCAATGAATGAGCTACAACTGGTGTAATATTGGAAAAGTTTGTGTAAATTTTTGCACAGATTTTTAAGAACTCCATGCAGATTCAACTTCCTCTCTCATCCATTTGAGATCCTGTTATTCCCATTTTGATATCAGTCCACATAACTCATTTAGACATTAAACCTCCTCCCAAACAAAGGATTTCTGGTGGTAAAACACATCCCTGGCCTTTCTTTTCAGCTACAAACATTCACTGGGGAAGAGCTGTGGGTGACTGAGTGATCCCAAGAGTGGATCAACAATCCAGAAAAAATCAGTGGATTGTAAATTGGATTGAAATTAGTGGATTGTGGCCAAAACCCAACTGGCCACAGCACTGGGCAACCTCCAAAGGTCTCTTCCAGCCTCGAGGTTTCCATATTTCTGTGCCACAAAAGTCAGCACAAAGTGAGATTTCTCTCTGGATCAGGAGTTGTTAGAGTAGCTCCTCTGTTGGGTGGGACTGCACCTGAAAATCCCAACAGTAATTCCAAGGTTTCTTTGCATTCCTGTCACCCAGCTCATTAAAGATCTACTTCACTTCTCAAAGTATCTTTGTGACTCTCTTTGTCCCTCTGTCAAACCTTAGAGTTCTATTGAGGTGTATTCATAGTGAAATATCAAAAAGGAGGCAAAGTCAGACAAAAACCATTAGAGCATTAAAAAAGTGACATTTCCTTAATATCTCTTCCTACTTCTCACCTCACAATTAAAAATCAGCCCCCAAAAAGTGACAGTTTGGACCCTGTGAGTGATGCAAATCTGCCTTCAGGACTGACAAAGCATCTCCCAAGTGCAGCAGCAGCAGATCTTGGTTCCATGACATGATAAAGAATTATCTTGCTGATAACAGAACCTCTGCAACAGCCTTAAAACACTTCCCTGCCTGCTGATGGCTGTGCAAGATGAAGCAGGTAAAAGCAGTGAAAGTCCCCTCAGCATTTACAAGTTTAAATGCAGGAATTCCCCAGGTTTGGAAGTGCCCAAGGCCACGTTGGACAGGGCTTGGAGCAGCCTGGGATAGTGGGAGTGTCCCTGCAATGGCAGGGGGTGGGATTAAGATGATTAATAAAGTGTGAAACCTCCTCTGCACAATTTATCTGCCATTCTCTTTGCCTTGCTGCAACTTTTCTTCAACATTTTCCCTCCTAAGAGCATTGCTTTGACCCAAAATGTTTCCCTGCCTCTCCCTGCCATCCCACCCTCCCTTGTTGTGCCACGTGCAGCCATTCCCTCCGTTCCGTCTCAGGGATGTGCTGGCAGCTGAGTGAGAACCTGCCAGAAACCACCACCAGAGAATACAAGTGTGAAGTGTCCCGTTGGCCACAAAGGGTGTTCTGCCTCCCACACTCGGAGCTCAGGAGCTGCTGGGGCCACACCACAGAACAAGCACGGCTCTGACTGAGCAGGACAGGTTCAGACTTTAAATCTTTTTGTTTCCAACCCCTGCTAAACCACCACAGGTGAAAGGCAAGCACTTCTTGCTGCTTTTTTTCTGTGTTTAAGTTACTGATGTGTGTGAAAAATGGGTATTTTATGATTGGCTTTTCACAAATATTCAAATGATTATTATATGTGTTGTGTTAGAAAGTTATGCTGTATTAATTCTCTTAAGTAGTGTGTTAAATATAGTTTTAGGTTATAACAAAATGTTAAAATAGAAACCATGCTATGTAGGATACTTTTTTTAAAGAAAGGACTCACACCAGACAGCAGCCACAGGACACCTGAATCTGTCAGAGAAAGAGAATTTATTGCCCCATTATCAGGAGAAACGAATTTCTTCCCGCCTCGAAGGCGCTGTCAGGATTCAGAGGAAGAAGCTGACACTGCCCAGACAGAATCCTGTGTTTGAATGGAATTTATGCATCATGGATGAGGTGTGAATATGCAACAGGCTGTTGTTTTTAAGGGGTAATCCTCTGTTAACGTGGGTCCTTTTTCGGGCTTGTGCTGCCCAGAAAAGGTACCTGGATGTCCATAACTCTTTGTTTCTATTGTCTCATATTGTCCCAATACAAATTGTCCAAATTATTATTACTCTAATTGTATTACTATTTTCATAACCATTTTTTTATTATTATTAAACTTTTAAAATTTTAAAAACAAGTGACTGGCGTTTTTCACAATGTGAAAGCCACCCAGTGTCCACTCTAAGAAAATCCTGTGTTAGCTGAGGAATTGTACAACCCTCTTCCTTCACAGAAGATTTTTTTTGCAAAGTTCATTATTTTGCAGAGTTCTGGTCAACTTTATTTTTCAAAATCTCTGCTTGGAAAAGCTCTCAGCATCCATGAGCATTGTGACAGCTGAGCTACTGAAGAGTGTCTGGAGAAGGGAGGCAGATCCCTGCACTGCTCTGACACCCAAGCTGTGAGGTGCACCAGCACATCTGGAACAGCCAGGGAGCAACCAGCAACAAGGCCTTGGATCTGAGAACCCTCTGCTCAAATAAACCCACGCTGAGGACGAGTCAGACCCAGCAGAGCTCGGCCTGAGCACCACAATGTCAGCGCTGGGGCCGGCAGGGTTCAGAACAATCATCTCTCAGGCAAGGAGAAAGCCCGACCTGAACTCTGCGTGACCTCCTGCCGCCCTGCCCTGCCCATTGTCCCCACCAGGGCTCTGGAGCGACAACGAGGGGGTGCAGAGACCTCACTCTGCTCGCTCGGGAGTGGGAAAAGCTGAGAGAAGCCAGGGAACAAAGGGGAATTACCTGCGGCAGCTCCCGGAGAACAATCCCGTTATAAATATCCCCCAGAGTTCCTCCTCTGGAGGAACTTTATTATTGTGGGGGGATTATTAAGAATGGCTGCTTCACAAGTTCTCCTACAATAACCATTCAGCCAACTTCCCTGTACAGAAATGCCAAACCCTGCTTGCCCTGAGAGCAGAATGGAACCCTAAACTCAGAAATGCCAAACCCTGCTTGCCCTGAGAGCAGAATGGAACCCTAAACTCAGAAATGCCAAACCCTGCTTGCCCTGAGAGCAGAATGGAACCCTAAACTCAGAAATGCCAAACCCTGCTTGCCCTGAGAGCAGAATGGAACCCTAAACTCAGAAATGCCAAACCCTGCTTGCCCTGAGAGCAGAATGGAACCCTAAACTTACTTAGAAACAACCCCCAGGGTTCCTCCTGCTCCTGCTCTTCCCGACTGGCCAGAGCTGCAGGGAGGTCACAGGGCTCAGGAGGTGACACCAAACTCCATCTTTTCCCAGCCTGGAGGAAAAGTAGGCCAAGAGCAGGTTCATGAACTGCTGTGCCACTGCTGGGCCTGTCTTGGCCAGTTCCTTCCCTGGATGAGCTGCAGCAGGGGTGGACTTTGGGCAGGACTTGTGGTCTGTGCCTTTTGTGCAATCAGAGGACTCCAGTTCCCTTTCCTGCAGAAAAACTGGAGCTCAGACCTGTCACAGGGAAACACTGTGGGAAATATCTACCAAAAAAAAGAGAAAAAGCCACTTCAAAAATAAAAATCTGGTACCAGAAGGACTGAATGCTGCTGCTCATTGTAATTCTCCCACTACAAGAGAAAGAAGTTTCTAAACTCATTTAATCCACTGGCAACACAGTATATAAATCTGGGTTTCATTAACTTATAAATATGACTTTGAGTACACTCCGGAGAATCTTAGAACTGAGAAAATGTTGTGAAAGTGAAACCACTTTTTTTTTTTAATAAATGAAGCCCAAGACTGCCAAAATTCTCAATTAAAACCTACAGGAAACACAAGCACTCTGAACTTTCAAAGCCCAAATTAAACTCTGAGAAGACCTGGGCTTTTCCATTTCTGCCCTGGACAAGCACCTGCTTGAAAGCACAGCTAGAAAACCACCTGGAATTCCACAAGGAAAAGGGACAGGCCTACAAAGGACTGAAAAGCCACTAAAATGAAGAGAATTTCTGTGCCCAGAAATTAGGAAAGGCCAGAATCCTTCCCCAGCTTGAATTCTGTGCCTCCATGTCAATAAGTTATGATTCTGTTTAGCTCCATGAATGCCCTGTTTGTTTTAGGGGGCAGAATGGAAGCAGTGCTCGCTGAATAGGTGGCCATACAATAGATCTTTTTATTTTATTGTGTTTAACATAATATCCCTTGCCACTCTTCAGACTGTGCTCCAAATAAAATTATTCCTGGCTGCTTATATATTCTATAGAGCGCTCATTGTTTTTGCATCCTCGGAATTCACAAACAATCATTTCCTTCTCAGAATTCTGCATTTTCTCCTGCTCTGCAGAAGAACGTCCAGACATGGGATAAACACCAAAGGGCTCCATCATTTAAATGTTTGTACCTTCAGGACTTTGTAAAGACAAGGGACACATCCTAGCAGGTAAATCTGTGTTTTCCAGGGTTCCACGGAGGAGCAGCTTTGAGGTTAGGTTAAAAAAGCTCCTTTTTGACGCACTGCCCTGGTGTGATCCTCCAAGAGAGGATATCCCAGGGTTTAGAGAGGAAATAACTGTACACACACCAACTCTTAGGGAAGCTCTTCCCCTTCTCTAACACGCTTCAAGTTCTTCCCAAGTTTTCCTGGCACCCTGGAACTCTGTCCAGCTGCTCAGGAGCACTGGGCAAACTCAAGTACTTTGGCTGCTGATTCAGCCCAGCGTGTATTTGTTTATTTAATGACAAATCAGCGAGTGAAACAATATCTCAGCAGTCAATACTTTATTACTGAACGTTTAATAACCTGGATTTCAAGAAGAGACCTAACTTTTATTTTAAAACTGACAAATAAAAATTATCTAAACCCACTGATATTGGTGAAAATGTGCCAAGGTTGAGGTTCTGAGGCTTCTTTTTTTGTCTCCCCCTACAAATTCATGTGTAATTTATGATCTTATGCAATTATTTTAGGGTTTATATTTTTTCTAATTGAATGAAAAGCCTGCCATTAAAAAGAGGGAATATAAAGGAGAGGGGGAAATGGAGATAAACTTTTTTTATGATCATGGTGAAAGTTCAAAGACTCACAGAAACAATAATGTTGGAAAATACCTCCAAGATCATCAAGTCCAACCTTTGACCGAACAAACACAACAACTCTTAAAGCAGAAATAAAGGTTGAAGTGTGAATATTATTCCAAACACGGGTTTTCCAATAATTACTTAACTCCAGCTACCTCTGCATCTCTAACCCTGCTGAAAGACCCACACCTGCCCCTCAGTTCTGATTGAAACCCACAAATACAAACCAAAAATTCTGTCAAATTCAGTAAATAAGGAGAAACATCTTTCATAAACCACGGTAATCCCCTAATACAGCAGAAATTTAGTGACACAAAGTTTAAATTGACATTCTTTTATCCCTTAAACATGCTATGAAAGAACCTCTCAACTGATTCTTCAGAAGGCTTCCAGCAAACTCCAAGTACATACAATTTTATTAAATCTAAGGTTTTTGTTCTAGAAATCACTAAGTTTCTCTATGAAAATATTTGCTTTATCCAAGAGAAACTAAATTTCCCTCTGCTGAACCTGAAGTTTTCTGAAGGGTTTAGGAAACAGTCAAAAAATTAAAATTCCACCACAGTAAAAATCTGATTTAACCAAAAATCTGCTGGTGACAGGAATTCCCACTATTACTAGCAAATGCCAGATGGTATCAAACCACGGATACATATTGATATTTATGTGAAAGAGAAGGGGAAAAAAAGGAAAAAATAGTGTATGTAGCTGGATTTACTCAGGTAAACAATTCATTACCCTTACAGTCAGTTTTAGCGAGTTGGAAAGAGAGAATGTGAGCAGTTATGGAAGAAAATACAGGAATTGGACACTGAGGAAGATGCAGGGAGGGAGTGGGAACAGGACTGAGGAGGGTAAAGTGATCCATGACTGAACAGGAGAAAAAGCTGCTTGGGAAGGCAGGGGAAGGAAAAAAGGACAGATACAGATGCAGATTTAAGCAGCAGAATATATTTTAAGCTCAGATTCCCCAATATTCTTAGACAGGAATGATATTTAGGACAGAAAAAAAACAGGACTCAACTTAGAGCCGAGGAGGGGCTTGGTTTTTGGTGTGGAGTTTTTTTTTTTTTTTGTCGGGTGGGATGTGAATACAGCATTTTTGAAAGGTGAGTGTGTTTGTTCCAGAAATAGATTATTCTAAAGAAAAATCAGATTGAGATCCCGATCTCGGACAGCGAGAAGGGGCTGTGGTGTACCGTGAGTGATAGGTGAGTGTATCGGCGTTCTGCTTTCTGCGGGAAGCTGGCAACTTTAAGGCATTTTATTTAAATAATAATTTTTTTACAAATAGAGTAAAATATAGGGGGGAAGCTGGTGGGAAGCAGCAATTAGCCGAAGCGTTGGGCGGCCGGGCCGGGCCCGGTGTGAGGGCGGCTCGCAGCGCGCAGGCCCCGCGCGTGAGGGGGAAGCCGATCCCGGCGCTCCCCTCAGCGCATCCCCGGCTGCCGCAGCGCGCCCCAGCAACAGCGCCTCATTAGCATAGCCCACCCCGGGCCGCGCCGCGCCATTGGCCCGCAGCGCCGCGGCGCGGACCAATGGCGGCGCGCTATGCAAATGCGGGCGCGCAGTTGCCAGGGCAGAGCTGGCGCGCGGCGGCCAATGGGCGCGGGCTCCATAAACAAGGAGCGCGATTGAGCTTTGTCACATTCGCCGGGCGCTGTTAACACTTTCCAGTTTAGGGCGAAATTAGCTCCATCTCCCGAGGATCAGGCTCATGTTCTACATTTCACCCCCACAGCAAGGGCAGGGCGGCGCAGCCATGATACACGGGATTTACGGATAAGCGCGCCCGCGTTAGGATTTCGCCTTGCCCGGCTCCGGGACGCCTTCTCCGGGGTTGGGATGCGAAAGATCCCCCAAGGCTGCCGGGTGGGAGCGAGCCCGGCTGGAATTCTTGCCGGGGCTTTAAAAAGCTCTAAAGTTCCCTGTCGCTGCCTTCCTTAGGCAGGTCACCTCCTAAAATTACTGTGTCAGGCTACTCCTGTCCTTCCCTTTTAAATTTATGTTTCATTGGTTTGGGTTTAACCCTAAAGACACAACATCCTTTATTATTATTATTATTATTGTTATTATAATTCACGCCCCCCCCCCGACAGATTTTAAGCAAATGAAATTTCAGTTCGTTCTACCGCCGCTAACGACTGAACATGAGCGATGCTGAAGCATCCTAGGTGAAATTAGCAGATTTTTTTTTTTCTTTTAAAGGAAAAAAAAAAATATTATCTGACAGCATATTGGTGTCTCTGTGCCTGTGACGGCGTGAATCCATCACTGACCAGCACCGCTCCTGCTGGGGAGATCCCCCTTCCCACGCGCAGGGGGGATGCGGATGTGGAAAACCGGCGGCTGGAAATGCAAAGAGTGACAGACAGACAGACTTACTCTGGAAGCCCCCGGCTGTCCCTGCAGCAGCACAGCACAGCAGCAGCAGCAGCAGCAGCACTGTCCCCCCTCTCTCTCTGTGTCTCTCTACGCCGTGGCGGCCGCGGCGATGCCGGGCATGTTTTACTGCACTTTGCCGAGCCCGGCAGCGATGTGCCAGCGCCGCTGCGAGTCACTCACCTGCCGAGGGGGTGGGGGGGGCTTCCTGTTCTCCGGGGCTCCGCCAAGGTGCCACCGGACGGGGACAAGGTGCCACCGGACAGGGGACAGGGCACGGAGCCCCCGGAGCCCCCGGGCACGGCGGGGACAGCAGCTGGGCCCGGCCGCGCACCTGGGCTGGGGCAGGAGGGGCGCGGGCAGAGCCAGAGCCGCTCTGAGGGCCCTGGCACGGCCGAACTTCACAGAGCTGCAGCGGGAAACGCGATTTTACCAGGCGCTCAAAATGTCACCTCCAACAGAACTTCAGAGTTTTACCGGCTCCCTCATTCAACAACTTCATTTTGGACATTTCAGCAGTAGTAAAACTACTGAAGTATTTCCTTCCGTGCCCCAAAACGTCAGCAACTCCCTCAGTGAAGCTCCTGAAATCTCTCCCTGTGTGCCCCAAAACACCAGCAACTCCCCTCAGATTTCAGGAGTGAAGCTCCTGAAATCTCTCCCTGATTCAACAACTTCATTTTGGACACCTTAGCAGTTATGAAAGGACTGAAATATCTCCTTCCATGCCCTGGAACACCGGCAACTCTCTCAGTGAAGCTCCTGAAATCTCTCCCTATATGCCCTAAACCACCAGGAACTCCCTCAGTGAAGCTCCTGAAATCTCTCCCTCATTCAACAACTTCATTTTGGACATTTTAGCAGTAAAGAAACTACTAAAATATCTCCTTCCATGTCCTTAACACCAGAAGCTCTCACAGTGAAGCTCCTGAAATCTCTGCCTCATTCAACAACTTCATTTTGGACATTTCAGCAGCAGTGAAATTACTGAAATCTCTCCCTGCATGCCCTGGAACACCAGAAGCTCTCACAGTGAAGTTCCTGAAATCTCCCCCTATGTGTCCTAAACCACCAGCAACTCCCTCAGAGAAGTTCCTGAAATCCCTCCTTCATTCAACAGCTTCATTTTGGACATTTTAGCAGTAGTGGAACTACTGAAATTTCTGCTTCCATGCCCTGGAACACCAACAACTCCCTCAGAGAAGCTCCTGCAATCTCCCTCATTCAACAACTTCATTTTGGACATTTTAGCAATAGTGGAACTACTGACATCTCTCCCCACATGCCCTAAACCACCAGAAACTCCACAGTGTGTGCACTACACACCCCAAAAATCAGTGCTGCCCATTCCTTATCTCCTGGCAGCTTCTGGAACCCATTTATTGCATTTATTACATTTATTGCATTTATTTTGTGCACATCTCGCAGCACCTGCAGCAGCAGCATTGCCTGACCAGGGGCTTAGAGGATTTCCCCAGCAATCCAGGCTGGGCTGGCACTGTGCAGCACTGATTTACTGCATTTATTGCAGCATTTATTGCATTTATTCCGTGCTCATCTGCAGCAGCAGTGTTACCTGACCAGGGGCTTACAGGATTTCCCCAGCAATCCAGGCTGGGCTGGCACTGTGCAGCACTAATCCCTGTGCTGGGCTGTCTCAGACTTTTATCAGCACTTCTTGAGAGTTCCTCTCTCATGTTGGTGCAGCACCTCCTCCTTCCCCCACCTCCAAAGAACATTACTCACAATTTGCAGTTTGTAGCACAAAACTAATTAGAGATGGAATAAATTACCTGCTGCATGGCAGCACGAGAGGTGAAAAAAACACCCAATATTTTATCCCAAATCAATATCCAGCATTTCCAGCTGAACATAAAGTTAGCATAAATATCAGCATCGTTTTTAAAGCTCTCCTTTTGTACAAACAGATATATATTTTTTAAAAAAAATTAAAAAGAAATCTTTTGCTATGCATCAAACCCATCAAGGGAAATAACTTGAATTATTCTATTTCCCATTTGTAGTTACTGAGGCACAAGATATATTTAAACAGTTGGTAGAGAAAAAATGGGAAGCATCTCCCATATCAATGTACAGCCAGCATGCCAAACCATGAATGTAAGTGCTAAACAAGGGATGAATACATCATGTGCAAGAGTCTCACATGATATAAATTATTCAATACCTGACCAAAGAGAACAGCTTTCAGGAGAGAGGGGGAGGATCTCAAAGTACTTTTGTAGTTTGAATACAAGCAGGGTTAGGAACTGGTGCAGAATCTTTTTAACTCTGTTAAATAATCCCATGTATTTTCCAACTATTTCACTGGGTGACATCCACCCAGCTCTGGTGTCCACCATAAATAAAGGTGGATTTCATCTAACACAGCGATGACAATTTTAAAATAAAACCAACTGTAAAAATAAAATCCCTTGGCACGTGGGCAAGTGTGTATTTTGAGAATTTGGGCTGTCCCCTCCTTCCACTTGCAGGATTTGCACAGCCCTATTGATATTAAAAATCCTTTTTCCTTTACTAATCCCAAACTGGATGGAGAGTTTGGGATTTTTGGGATTGGATTTGAGATTGCTGTTAACCTATCACACATCTTTAACACACACACACACACACACACACACACAGAGGCTTTTTAAGTGAAAAACTGAACACAAAAAAATATCTACCATTATAAATTCCACCTCAGTTATGGGGAAGCTGCTGGTGTGATGATTCCAGGGAATTCCCTTGCTGGCTGATTTCATGGATGATTTTGAAGTAATTCATGTCACTCCAAGAGAAATTTATAGCAAATTTTAGCTACAGAGCAGTTCTGTTGCATTTGAAGACATTGCACTGCTTTGATACTCTTTATTAATAACACAAATTCTGACAGAGTTCCTACAAACCAGAATACTCTGTATTAATAACACAAATTCTGACAGAGTTCCTACAAACCAGAATATTCTGTATTAATAACACAAATTCTGATGGAGTTCCTAAAAACTAGAATATTTTGTATTAATAACACAAATTCTGACAGAGTTCCTAAAACCCAGAATATTCTGTATTAATAACACAAATTCTGACAGAGTTCCTAAAACCCAGAATACTCTGTATTAATAACACAAATTCTGACAGAGTTCCTACAAACCAGAATATTCTGTATTAATAACACAAATTCTGACAGAGTTCCTAAAACCCAGAATATTCTGTATTAATAACACAAATTCTGACAGAGTTCCTAAAACCCAGAATATTCTGTATTAATAACACAAATTCTGACAGAGTTCCTAAAAACCAAAATACATTGTATTAATAACACAAATTCTGATGGAGTTCCTAAAAACCAGAATATTTTGTATTAATAACACAAATTCTGACAGAGTTCCTAAAAACCAGAATACTTTGTATTAATAACACAAATTCTGACAGAGTTCCTAAAAACCAGGATATTTTGTATTAATAACACAAATTCTGATGGAGTTCCTAAAAACCAGAACACTTGAAAACTCTTAGGCACGCTGTCCTTATAAATCCATATCACAGTTCATAAAATAATAACATTCCAGGGTTTTTCCTCACTCCAAAGTTGCCTGGAAGCCCCAGAACTATTCCATAAAATCCCCACAGGTTGTGAACTGCACCTAAACCATTCTTCTGCCATTCTCTCCATGATTTGATAACTGATATTCTGACACCTGCATTTTACAGCAGGAATCTGAAGCCAGTCCTGACAAACTCTGCTCCCAAGTCACTAAACAATAAATCATTCCCCAGTAAAAAGTTCCAGTATTTCCATGTCCAGTTTAGTGCTCATCACAGAAAATAAAAAAAAAAAAATCAGGAATAAATCCAGGCAGGATTTATTTGGGGATTGACAAGTCCTGTCAAAGCTCACAATTCCAAAGCACTCATCTGAAAGCCCAATTTCCTGCCTTTGTAATAATTCCTGTATTTAGTACACACACTTCTAAGTTTAAGCAATTACTTCTTTTGATTTGTCTCACCTTGAAGTAGCAGCTTTTAAGGAGAAAAAAACTCCTTAAGTGTGGTTGGATCTGTGCTTCCAGCTGGAAACCACCAAAACCTGGGGATGCCAAACTTCACTAATCCAAACAACATGAGCCCAAAGTGGGGCTCACTCTAACCTGCGTTGATTTCTCTCAAGTAACACAAATTTCAACCCAGAAAAAATTAAAACATAACAACAAAACCATCCACAAAACAAACAAAAAATATCATTATTCTTTTAGGATAATACAATTACTTTTTAAGTGTAACTTGCTTTTTTTTTCCTTATAAGGCTTTACTGTTTCTAGCATAAAATAAGGAGTAGGTATTAAAGCTAACTATGAAAACTGGGGTTTTCTTCACACTAATAACACTGATGGGAGCAACACTACCCAAGTATCAGAGTTGTGCAAACTTAAAAATATATTTTTTGTCTGCATCTTATAGAATCCTAGAGTGGTTTGGGTTGGAAGGGATCTCAAAAATCACCCAGTGCCACCCCTGCCATGGCAGGGACACCTCCCACTGCCCCAGGCTGCTCCAGCCCCAGTGTCCAACCTGGCCTTGGGCACTGCCAGGGATGCAGGGGTGGAATTCCATCCCAGCCCTCCCAGGGAACAATTCCTGGGATATCCCACCTAACCCTGCTTTCCTTCAGCTGATCTGCTCCATAAATCTGATTCCCAGTTAGTTACCATCACTGGGTTCCTCCTTTGCCAGAAGTGCCACCTGTGCCCTGCAGGGTCATCATGGAAGGTGCACAAAGCAAAGACACCCTGCTCTGGCTGGAACATCTGAGCCTCTCCTTCATCAGTCTCTGGTTTTTCTGGAATGTCAATTCCCAGAAAACGCTCCTGTGAGCCGCCTCTCACCTGCACCTATGTGGTCACCAAGCAGGTGACCTCCAAGGGGTGCAGGAGGGAAGGAATCATTCCAGCATTTCCTGAAGGATCTATGAGCTACACCAAGGAAAAGCTGACTGGGTAATTTGCCATGGTTTGGTGTTGGGTTGGGTTTCCTCACCTCCAGAGAGGTGCAGAGGAAACATTTCACCTGAGGAAAGAGAGTTGGATGTTCCCATGGAAAGGTGATGATGGAAAATTATTTACAGGATCTAAACACCAAACACAGAAGGAAATCATCAAGGTTCAGCCAACAACTGTTCTGGGAAAAGATCACCCCAAGTCCTGTTCACAGCAGAAATGTTCATGAAGTTCTAACCCCTAAAGGCTTTTAATTCAAACAAAACCGTGCCCTGGTCTGGTCAGGGAACGTTCCCAGCTCCTGAGGACACTGTGAAAACCACACTGACAGGCACCAGACATGACTGTCCTGCAATGCAAAGGAACCACGGCCTCCTCCAAGGTCATGTCACCAAGGGTGAAGTCGCTGCAAGTCGAGAAAAGGGAAATAATAACACACAAACTCTTTATTTAAAAGTTGAGGTATCAGTGAGCTTCAAAGCTTCAGCACTGAGGTTTTAAGGAACAGAACACTCAGCTCCATGCACGGCACAGGCAGGACTCTGCAAACACACACGTCAGGAGGAGTCTGGGACAGCCTGACTTCCCTGAGAAACTTCAAAACAAGCAGAAGGGGGAGAGAAGAGGGAAGAAGTTGGAAATGCTCTCCTGCCATGAGTGAAAACTCACTGGAGCGAGGGCTGTGCCAGGCTGAGATGATTGAGAGGGGATGCAAAGAAATGCCACCCCAAAGAAATGCCACCCCAAAGAAATGCCACCCCAAAGAAATGCCACCTCAAAGAAATGCCACCCCAAAGAAATGTCCCTGTCCCAGCAGGACATCACTGAGGGCAGTTATCAAACAGTCCTCAAGGCAATGGGACTTGAGGGTGCCCAGAGCAGCTGGGGCTGCCCCTGGATCCCTGGCAGTGCCCAAGGCCAGGCTGGACCCTGGGGCTGGAGCAGCCTGGGACAGTGGGAGGTGTCCCTGCCATGGCACTGGCTGGGCTTTGAGGTCCCCCCCAACCCAAACCATTCTGTGATTCCATGAATTTGGAGGAGAAAGTTCAAAACAAGGCCAGGATCTGCCACCTCTAGGACATTTTTCGACAACAAGAGCCACATAACTCATTATTCTCATCACTGCCACGGAGCCCAACTTTTCACCAAGTCCATGGAAGAACTGAAAGCCCTACCAGGAACAAAGGGCAATGTTGTTTCTCCTGCTCCAAAAGCACTGCAGAAAGCAGGGTGCTGGTGCAGGAGGAGCGGGAGAAGCCCCAAGCAGCTGCTCCTGCTCTGCAGCACCAGTTGTTCTGCCAAGCAGTGGCGACACTCGAGGCTGGGCTCTGCCAAAGCATCTGGGCTGAAAGCAGCACGGTGCTGTTCTCTGGCCTGCTGGCCAAGAGAGCACAGAACTGCTTCCAAATGTCACTCAGGCTCACACAGCTCCTCAAGGCTTCTTTGGGCGTTTGTTGGATTGCGGTGATTTCCTTGCAGCTCCAGAGAGCCCAACCGTGTCTGACAGAGAGGACTTCCCTGCTTTTTCTGCCCCACAAAAGGGGAGACTTCCCAACATCTCTGCAAACAAGAGGCAGTGGACAGAGGTGGGAAATTGTCACCAGTTGTGAGAGGAAAGCATGGCAGACCCTTCAGGGGTCATGGCACTGAGCACCTTTAGCCAACACTCCAAAGTTTCAAAATACCATCAAGGGTGAGTTGCATGGGGAGGTTCTGACTGGATATCAGGAAAAACCTTCCATGTAAGAGTGGTCAGGCCTTGGGATGAGCTGCTCAGGGAGGTTTGGAGTCTCTGGGAGTGCTCAGGATGTGGCCCTTGGGGACAGGGTGTGGGGTGATGCTGGTGGGACTGGATGAGCTTGAACACCAATATCTGACAGCCCTTTTAAGAAATTCCTCCTGGTGTCCAAGCCAAGTGTCCCCTGGCCCAGCCTGAGGCCTTTTCCTCTTGTCCTGTCCCTGTTCCCTGTGAGCAGAGCCTCCTGTCCCCTGGGAAGGTCACACACCAGGGTCATTTTGTGTTCCCACCTGACAGGATTGATTTCACTCCTGAGGGCCAGAACCACATCAGCACAGAGTCACACCTGGAATTTCCTGGGCTTGTCCCTTCCCTTGGAACTGTGCTGAGGACCCCAGAAAGGGCTGGAGGAAAGACCCCCTGGCTCTCCAAAGCTGAGCACAGCAATGCTTCTCATGGAGCACCTTGTCCAGATGCTTCCAAAAACCTCCTGAGGCATTTCTTGTTCTCCAAACCTGATCAGTTCCTGTGTGTGAATGAGGAAAGCCAGGCCTCAGTCAGAGGTGCCATTAATCCAAAGGTGCAGCCCCTGTCTAATTACCTGGCCTTTGATGAAATCCCCAGGGTTCATTAGGAGCTGGTGTTGAAAGGAGCCCAAATCACTTTGTTTAAGGAGCTGCTACCCAGACTTGCCCAGAAGACACCAATTCCCTTTTCTCTCAATTGATCAAAAGGCTCACCCAGAAGAGAGATTAACCATCTTCCTAATGGGTCAGGGCAGCTTCTTGGGAAGACAGAGCTCATCTGTTATCGAGGATAATGTGGATTTCTGATGGCAGAAACTACTGCTAATAAACTGGGATCCACGGGAGGAAGTGTGACACAAAGTCAAACAACAAAATCCTGTGACCAACCTGTGAATGCTGAGCACCTGTGTCTGTGCAGAGGGTATTGGCAGGGAAGGATCTGGTCCCTGTGAGGATGGGGCACAGCTTGTCCAGAGAAGCTGTGGATGTCCCATCCCTGGAAGTGTCCAAGGCCAGGCTGGACAGGGCTTGGAGCAAGCTGGGATCATGGAAGGTGTCCCTGCCATGGCAGGGGGTGGGAATGGGATGGGTTTAGAAATCCCTTCCAACCCAAATCATTCCAGGATTCTATGAAAGCAAGAATTCCCTTCTGCTCCACCAACCCCTTCCCAGAAAAAAAAAGTGAAGCAGATTTTTCATTCATGTTGTTGTACAGGCTACAATTCATGGAATTCCAGGACACAAATGATTCCTCAGGTGTCTGAACATCCACGGAGTGTTTACCCAAATACCTGGAGCCAGAGTGAGAAACTCTGAAAAAGTGCAAAGACATCACCACGGATCTGGAAGTGTTTTGAACCCAAATCCCTGCTCCAGACAAAGTTAGCTCCCAAATTCTATTTAAGGAAAGTGCCTTCTATTGAAGAAGTGGAGTATTCAGCTGGCTCCCTTTTGGTGGCACTTTTTCTGAGCAGAGAAGTGTCAGAATTTTTGCATTTGGATGGCAGCCTATAGAGCCTGGATTTCTCCCAAGAAAAAATGAAGTTGTGCTTCTTGCCTTCCCCTGGAGCTCCACATGCCTCCAGACATAAAAGAAAACACCAAAAAAAGAAAAAACACAACAACTACTTTTTGCCTTTCTCAGGATCCAAGCAGTCGTTGCCTGGGGCCTTTTGCTACCAGAATCTTTGTTGGAAAACAAAGCTGAACACAGAATTTAAGCTGAAGGTGCAGAATCCTAACTTGAAAACTGACCCATTGATTTGGGTGTGAAACAGCCTCTTTCTTTCTGAGGAAAATCTCTTTTCTTCACAAGAAAAATCATGAAGACTCCTAAAGTCCATGAAGTCAGCCCAAGCCAGAGGACAAGAACAACTTTAGAGATAAAATTTCTCAGAAGGTGGAAGAAAAGCTGAACTTTCGAAGGAAAGCAACACAAAATTCTCCCAGGCTTTGTAAGGGAGAAAGAAGCAAAGGAATATTCCTGCAGCTGCAGGTCAGGAAAAAAGAAGTTATATTTCTATATATATATTTATATATTATGTGTATATAACAAAAGATAGAACAACCCTGGGGTTTTCTGCTTTGACAAGAGGGGGGCAAAAAAAAAAGCAATTTTCTCCTGAGACATCATAGGTCCAAAGAGAAAGGAAAAAGGATTGAAGGACAACAGTGGAATGAAGAGCTGAGGAAGGATGGAAGCAGCTGGGTACCCCTGGATCCAGCACATCCCAGGAATCCTTCCCAGCAGGCAGCCAGGACAGGGAAGAGCAGAGATGGGAGCTGCTCCATGGGATGGGAGCTCTCCATGTGCTAACGGGGAAGCAGCTCCTTTAGTCTGGGAACTGGTGCTCAGAGAGCTCCTCTGACCACATCTGCTCCTGCAGCTCCCTGCTGGCACAGCTCACACAGCGAGGCTCCTCCCTGAGACAGCCTCCCTCCAACCAGGGAAAATGGCAGAGCAGGGAACTGAATTTGTAAAATTCTGGGGTGTAAGGAAAGGAAACCACCCCAACAGCACTGGCCAATAGCTGGAGTAACAGTGATTGGCCAATAACTCTGCTCTGCTCACCCCCAGATTCTGGGCTGTGAGTGACCCTTTGTCTTTGCAGGATTTAAAAGAGTTTCATGCTCTTATCAAACACCTGCCCAGGGACATTAAAGGTGAGGAATAATTCTGAGGCTCACCAATGACAAACCACAAGATCATCAGAAACTGGTCTAAATTAAAGCACCCAAGACAAACTTGTATTTTTTTCCCAACTATTTCTTTATTATAATTATCTTAATGCTGGGATTAAGGTTTCCCTTCAACATCTCAGCTTGCCCAGAGCAGCTGTGGCTGCCCCTGCATCCCTGGCAGTGCCCAAGGCCAGGTTGGACACTGGGGCTGGAGCAGCCTGGGACAGTGGGAGGTGTCCCTGCCATGGCAGGGGTGGCTCTGGGTGATCCCTAAAACCCCTCCCAACCCAAACCACTCTGGGATTCTGGGATTCTCTGGCTGCTTTTCTGTTTGAACCTGTGATTTCTTCTCCCCTCTGAGCACTTTTCCCATCCTTTGCCCAATCCTCACACCAGACAAACATCACACCATGGCTGTTGTGGTTTTGGCCCATCCCATTCCTGGCCTGGTGCATTGTCCTGTGAACTTGGAAAAATCCCTTGGAGACCTGGATTTTGCCTCAGTCCCTCTCCCTTTGGCAGTGCCAGGACCCAGGGAATGGCCCCCAGTGCCAGAGGGCAGGGCTGGATGGGATCTTGGGAAAAAATCCTTCCCTGGGAGGGTGGGGATGCCCCTGGATCCCTGGCAGTGCCCAAGGCCAGGCTGGAGCACTCTGGGACAGTGGGAGGCGTCCCTGCCATGGCAGGGCTGGGATGAGATGATCTTTAAGCTCCTTCCAACCCAACTCATTCTAGGATTCCATGACCTCAACAAGCCAGTTTTGAAAAATGGAATTTTGGAGAAAACTCCAGAGATGTGAACATTTAAGCCTAGAAAGAAACACTGCCTTATTTACATCCCTTTCTAAGCACCAGAAATACCCTAAAACTCCACACCATGGATCCATCACTGCACTCAGGGAAGTCTCCAGGAATTACTCAGCATTGTGAAATGATTACTGTAAAATTATTTTACAGCTGGAAGTTTTAGAAAGGTTTAACTTAAGAAACAAGAATAAATCAATTATCAGAATGCTGCTTTTTTTACACAGTCTTTAAGGGCCTAACACAGAGCCTCCCATGAACATCTGGACTCACCTAAAGTGGAGCTGTAAATGGAATTCTGATGGACATCTGCTGCCTTTCAGATCTTCTGCTAAACTTCAGTGAGTGAAATATTTCTAAGGGCCTAATTCCCACTTTTATTCCCAACTAGCACAAAGGCTCTGCATTACTGGAAGGTACAAAACCTGGTAAATCTATTTGGTGAGGTGTTGCAATTTATTTTATATTTTATAAGCGAATATAATCTATGTAAGCCATTATTCCATATCTACATGAAGATAAAATCAGTTTTATATTCCACTCAGCTTGTGGCTCTAGTGAGAGGCATGAACAGCAAGTCAGAACTCACACCAATAGCTGAGTTCCAACATGTGGAAATCCACATGAATGGATTTACCAATATGTAAAATCTTGGAGAAGCAGATCATTCCTTTTAGGCATCTTCAGGACCTTGCCCTGGTACAGCCAAGCTAAAAACCATGTCTGGATCTCCATGTGTGGCCAGAAACAGTTTATTTTTCTGGAGTGGCAAGGCAGTCCTGAGCAATTGTGGACTTTAATTACTATATTAAATATTTTCTCTATTTAAAGGCCTCACTGCCTACAAAACCAGGTAAAAATGAAACCTACTTCATTCACCTTTACAGACCTTTATCATCCTCCTGTTTATTTCCTGGCACAGCACATCTGCTGATCCCTCTCCATCACATCTGAGGGAGCACAAACAAGTGGCAAGGTCACCCCAAAATACTGAGCTCAAATAGGCAAGCTGCTCAAATATTAAAATTTTCACTGATTGTAGCAAAGAAAAAGCCAAGTGTTGGATGGTTTAGCAAACTTGAGGTTGTCTCTCTGTTCACAAAGCAGATTCAATGAGGTGAAGGAGAAGTTAAGAGTATGCACAGAAAGAAACCAGTTAGAAGACCCAGTAAAAGAGGAACTCCATACTCTGCTCTCTGCTTGTATCCCCAGATTTTTAAGGCATTTCCAATAACCAGTTTGTTAGGAAAATGCCAGCACAACAGGGAAGGAGGAAATCAAGAACAAATCTCTTTTCTCAAAAGTTTTCTTCTCTCAGAACTGCTGCCCCCTGTTCCCCCTGTCCAGCAGAGGTGCCCAACAGCTGCCTCTGTGTGCAGTGAACCCAAAGCAAGGTCCCCAAAGGTATTTTGGGATTTAACTCAGCAGAGGTCACCAGGGGTGAGGTGTGAGTGTCAGGGAGTGCTGGGGCTCAGAACCAGGCTGTTCCTTGGGCTGATGGATCCAAGCTGGGCTGGGCATTCCCTGCTCTTCCCAGGACAAGTGCAAGGTCAGATCCTCAAATCTGATGTGTCACTGCTGAAAACAAATTCTGCTTCTTGCTCTCTAATCTAATCTCTGTCCTTAACAGCTTATCAGCAAATGTGGTTTTGAGACTGTGGCGTCACAGCAGAAATCTGAGAGTCCAACATTGCCACTTTTACATTTTCCAAGCTTAATTGTGCTCCTAAATCCAGCAGGGTCTGAGCAGACCTGCTCAGATGACGTCTGAGCTGCACCCAGTGACAGCACAGGGCTGACTTTGTGTCCTGGAAATATCCAAACTGTGCATGGACAGCAGACTGCACACTGAGACATGGAAACTCTGCAAAACCTGGGGAGAGGAACTTCCTCCCCTGGCTACAACCCTGTCATCAAGCTGGGCACACCCTGGGCTGCTCTGGAAAGCTGGGGATCCACCAGCCTGACCCCACATCAGCCTGAGCCAGCAATCAAGCACTCACATCTGGGCAGCCCTGCCTGCCAGAGGTTTGGTAGAAACAACAAAAAACACCCAGCACAAAGTGAATTGA
The DNA here is from genome assembly GCF_012460135.2 of Molothrus ater. NCBI lineage: Eukaryota > Metazoa > Chordata > Aves > Passeriformes > Icteridae > Molothrus > Molothrus ater. The sequence continues at coordinate 2,779,956 of NC_050479.2, read as the reverse complement.
ACAGAACAGGGAGCACCAGCCTGACTAGAAAAAGAGAAATACAAACCTTACAAATGAGAATGTCCAATTTCAGCTGGACTTAGGAGCAATATTTGCCCAGTTCTTGCCTCCACCTGCCTGATGAAGGATTATAAATGGAATCCTTACCAAGAACTTGCCAAGAACTTACCAAGAACTGCTCAGGCCTGGCTGTGAAGAGAGCCATCCTATGGTGTCTGTACTGTAAAACCTAACCCCAAAGGAACAGAACTTTAGGGATGGGGAGAGGTTGTTTCCACCTGGCTCCACGATTTATGAAGGATGCCTCCCACAAACATCTGCTGCCCTGCTTGTGGATCCAACACAGAAAATGCTCAGGAGCTCAAGTGGTGCCATCTAAAGTCCAGCTCATCCAGTGGTGAGGAATTCTGGGTGTTGTGTCCCCAGAAAGGGTGAGCAGGCCTTGGAAAGAGCTGCCCAGGGAGGTTTGGAGTGCCCATCCCTGCAGGTGGCACTGAGTGCTCTGGGCTGGGGACAAGGAGGGCACAGCTGGGACTCCTTGGGCTGGGAGGGCTTTTCCAGCCCCAGGGATTCCATGAAATGCCCATGGAGTGCTGCTGGTGCAGCTCTGGGGGTCCTTCAGGGGCACATTTCAGGTGTGAAAGCTGCAGGAGCCCCCAAAGCGCTGCCAAGCCATGGAAGGAGCTCCCTGTGGATGTGAACCAGGGACATTTCCTGGAGCACAGGGCCGAGGTCCCTCCAAACCCTCCCAGGCCAGCAGAACAGGCACAACATGGGATGGACAGGACAGGGCCACCCCCAGCAGCCCTGAGCCCCTCATTTGGGGCGTCCCAAATCCCTGGGACAAGGCACAATCCTGGGACCCCCATGACCTCAGTCTCATATCCCATTGCTGCCTTGCCCAAGAGAACCTCTCCTTTTGTTCCCACCCCGAACACTGACTTTAAAGCTCTTTATTTCCAGCATTATGTTCATCTTAGACCTCAGGCATTCTCAGTGCACTGACCAATCATTCAGGAAAAGGTAAATAATTTTTAATAGTTATTATTGTGATTTTTGATCTGAATTTTAATTTGGTTTTGTCCAAAATCATTTTTTTTTCTTTGCTCTTAGAAATCAGCAACAGAAATAAATTTCAGTCTTGCAATAAAGAAACCACTTCACAATTTAGAACTTCATCGAAAGTTACCTCAACAAGTTTTAAACAGAGGGTCACATGTATTGGGAGGCAAAGTGAATAGAAATTACTTTTCCAGAATACTGGAACTATACACAAGAACAGCAGCACCTAAAGATTTTCTGGTTTAGATGCTCTGATCTGTTCCTCAATAAGGAAAGCAGCATCCTCCACCAGGCTGTAATTCCATGCCAAAATCCTGGATTTTGTTTCCTCTTAGATGGGGGCTGAGGCTGAAAACTTCAATTTTCAATATCACAGGTACTGAGCCATTCTGGAGGAGGAGGGGGAAAAAAACCCTTTTCTTTTAAATAGGCAACTTCTTAAATATGGATGCACGAATCTAACTTTAGCTGTCCAGGTTTTCACATTGCTGCTCTCAAATTCAGAAAGTAGAGCATTAATTTAGTCTGTTGACTTCAAGGTTATCATTCATTGAGGTCAATGACTCCATCTCTGAAAAGCAGAACTTCACTTGCAGCCTGAGGAGCACTGCTGTGGCACAGAAACTCCCAAAACCCTGCTGCAAAGGGATGGATTTATCCGTGGAAAAGCAGGGGTTAATCCCAGGAATATCCAAGGAAAATGAAAATAAAGATAAAAATAGAGATAAAAATAAAAATAAAGATAAAAATAAAGATAAAAATAAAAATATTTCCCAGGAATATCCAAGGAAAAATAAAAATAAAAAATTGGAATAATAAAAATAATAGAAAAACAATACTAAAATACTAATAATACTAAAATAATATTGATATAAGAATAAGAATAAGAATAAGAATAAGAATAAGAATAAGAATAAGAATAAGAATAAGAATAAGATCATCCCAGGAATATCCAAGGAAAATGAAAATAAAGATAAAAATAAAGATAAAAATAAAAATAAAAAATTGGAATAATAAAAATAATAGAAAAATAATACTAAAATACTAAAAATAATATTGAAATAATAATAATAATAATAATAATAATAATAATAATAATAATAATAATAATAATAATAATAATAATAATAATAATAATAATAATAATAATAATAATAATAATAATAATATCATCATCCCAGGAATATCCAAGCCATCATTAGCTGCTTGTATTTCAAACCTGCAACCTGAGCAGCTCAGTCTCAGACCTGATTTTGGTGGGATCTTCAGGGCTGATCTGCTCAGCCAGGACCTGAACATCCCCCACCAACTCCCTGGGAGGGCCCAGCCAGACAGAATCCAACTGGAACCAGCAGGAGCCACTCTGTGCCCAGCAGGGAATCAGCACCTGCACCTTTTTTGCCCTTTCAAAACCTGATTTTGTGCCACCAACTGGACCCCCCGGGTGTGGTGACCTGGCCAGCCCAGGGCCAGCATCTCCACTGCCCCAGGAACAGCCAAGGGAGGGAGAAATTGGTGCTGGCCCAGGAATTTCTGGATTTTCCTGGTAAATTTTCCAGTTCAGGTTCCACAGGTGAGCTCCAGACACACTTTGTTCTGGCTGCACAACAACAGAGGGGTTTTCTGCTTTGGTTTGTGGGGTTTTCTCACTCTGACATAGAAAAACATCCTTAAAAATGAGCTACAGGCTCAATGAAATCAGCAACTAAAACATGAAATAGGAGATGTGAGAGCCAGGGCCCAATTCTCCACTTCCACTGTATTTCTAAATAAAACAAACACCTGGACACTTGCAGGTCCTAAACCCAGCCCAGGAACTTCCCAGAACCCTTCTCCAGATCTGTTGTATTTTAACAAGGAACACAGCTGGGGAGGGCAGGTACCTGTGTGAGACCTCTTGAACTGCCCCTGCAGTATCCTTATTGAAAACTATTGGATTGGCTCTTTTTCTTTTCCAAAACTTTTTATAAATTTAGAAATGTAATAAATGTTCATTTTTTTATAAAGTTAAGAGCAATATGAGCACCCTCAATGTCTTATCAAACTTGACTACACCATTATCACATTTCCTTGGTCCTCAACATCTCTGGTGCATCCAAGATAATTCCATGCTGATGAGAATAATTTGCTGTAACCATTAACAAAGGTTACAAAAAGAAGCTTTGAGCTCTTCAAAAGCTTAAAAATCAAGAGAAGTCAGTATTTTTAGATCCATATTCCTTAGGCTGCAGCATAACTACAAAAGTCAAAACCAGAAAGCTGTTATAAAACCAAATGATTTTTATAAGAAATCTCCATTAAAAAAAAAGAGGGAAAAAAAGAACAAGCAACCACTGAGTTACACAGGAGCAGGAAAAGGGGTAGCAGGAACTCTGGAAACACCAACTTTTAACCAAGATGAATCCCTGCCTGTAGGAACCCAGCACAATCCCAAATTTGATGCCACCACACAATGAAAAGTGAATATGGGCAGGATGATTGATCACCAGCCTCACTACACCCAGCAGTGTTTGCTTCCTTGCTTTCCCAAAGGGTCCTGGAGGGACTTGCAAAGGACAAAGAAGTGAAAAATTCCCATTCTGGAAACACTTTTTAATCACATTCTAAGGTATTACCACAACATGACTGAAATACAAACTTGGCTTTTCCTGTAAAGAGCTGAACCCCAGCTTTGCTTATGGCACTGTTCTAGGGAAAAGCAGAACAGATCCTAAAAACTCCACAAGTAAACAGGGAATCAGGGAATCATCAAAACACCTGGAAAACACCTCTGAGACCATCCAAGCCCAACCATTACCCAACTCTGCCTGCTCCATCTCCAGACCATGAACTCAGGTGCCACATCCACAGATTTCTGAGCATTCCCCAGGCCTGAGCTCCCTTTCCATGGGCAAATTGCTGCTGCTGTCCAAGCTGAGCCTGCCCTGGCCCAGCCTGAGGCCGTTCCCTCTGCTCCTGTCCCTGTTCCCTGGGAGCAGAGCCCGACCCCCCCGGCTGTGCCCTCCTGGCAGGGACTTGTGCAGAGCCACAAGGGCCCCTGAGCCTCCTTTGCTCCAGCCCCAGCCCCTGCCCAGCTCCCTCAGGGATTCTGCAGCCCCTGCCCAGCTCCCTCAGGGATTCTCCAGCCCCTGCCCAGCTCCCTCAGGGATTCTCCAGCCCCTCCCAGCTCCCTCAGGGATTCTCCAGCCCCTGCCCAGCTCCCTCAGGGATTCTCCAGCCCCTCCCAGCTCCCTCAGGGATTCTGCAGCCCCTGCCCAGCTCCCTCAGGGATTCTCCAGCCCCTGCCCAGCTCCGTTTCCTGCCCTGGACACGCTCCAGCCCCTCCAGGGCTCTCCTGCAGGAGCAGAACTGGGCCCAGCCCTGGAGGGGCTCTCAGAGCCAGCACAGAGGGACAATCCCTGCCCTGCTCCTGCTGCACACACAATTCCTCATCCAGCCCAGCTCCTGTGGCCTCTTGCCCCCCTGGGCACCCCTGGGCTCGTGTCCAGCCCCTGTCCCCAGCACCCCCAGGGCCTTTCCCAGCCCCTCTGCCCAGCCTGGAGCTCCCTGGGGTTGTGGTGACCCAGGGGCAGGACTGACCCCACCCCTCTGGCCTCATCCCCTGGGTCCTGTCCTGACCCCTCTGCAGAGCCCTCCCACCCTCCAGATCCTCACTCCTGCCCAAAGTGGTGTTGCCCACAAACTGAGGGTGGACTCAACCCCCTGCTCCAGATCATCAGTAAAATTACTGAAAATCTTTCAGTTCTCCAAACAGCACCTGAAAGTGCCCTTTTGCTGGGTGTCCCACATATTATACAGGGCAAAAAGAGAACTTCTATGTGCTGCAAGTTTGTTTTCCTGGTGATTCAAACTGGAAAACAGCATTTAATATCCCCATTTCTTCAAATTTTCACTTTTTTTTTTTTTTAAAGCAGTGGACCTTAATACATTTCTGTGTTTTCAGCCTAAGTGGTGATCTAAAATTAAAGTATTCCATGGCAGAAGTGAAACAATCTTCTTCTTAGGGGATTGTTTCCCTAGTTCTGCTGTGGTTAATTGTAGGGCTTTAGAGCAGCTTCCAGGACAATGAAGTGAAGCCCATTAAAACAAAAAATTTATTGACCCTGGAGAAGCTTCCCCCCTTTAACCAAAGGGAGTTTAGACATTACCAGGCACCTCTGATCAATCACCCTCGAGAAACCTTTTGAAAATGCAAGAGAGCCATCCCCAAGAACCACAAAAACTTTCAATTTCAGGCCTCTCCCCGGCCACTTTGAACTTGAGACCAAGATCAGCAGAGTCACCAAATGACTCCTCCTGTCACTGCCCCACAGAATTATCACAGGGCAGGCTCTCATTTGAAGCCTGCAATTCTTGCTCATTCTCAAAACTTCAGCACACCAAGCCTGGCTCTCCTAATAAACAGAAAATGCAAATAAATCTGAATTCTTTAACTTCCAACACATCACAGGCATAAAGGTCTTTGTCCTGCATTTTCATCTCTAGTTATCAAGGGACTTGTAAATAAAGAATCTGGGCTGCAGGAGACAGAATTACCACTTAAAGTTCAAAATCTTGTACCCATTTCAATTCTGCAAGCTCATAATTCTAACAAGCTCAGCACCATCAGAAATTCTGACCAAAACTGAAAGTGCTTAAGTTGGAAGTTTTAAACCAGAATAATGTATTGCAATGTGAAACTGAATTCTCTCAAACACTGTCATGCATAAGGTACAATTTCATAACATTATCTCTCCTTTCACTTGTGGGATGAGTATTTTTAAAGCTTTCAAAACATTTTCTCAATATTTAGGTTCTATTTTAATCTGTCACTGCCTACTACACAGAGCTCCCCAAATCTGATGGGACATCAATTTTCTATACTTTTAATGCTGCTCCTCTAGATTAAGATATTGAAAATGAAATATAAAAATGAAATATCCCTTTGGAGAAGTTTTCCCTTCTCCTCTCCTTTGCCCAACCTAATTTTAGAATTCTTTAGACCTGCTTTGACTTGAGCTTTCAGCACACAACTCACAAACATGCGAGTGGAATGAGAGATGTTTGGTTTTCAGGGAATGAAATCTCCACTTCCAGCATCTTGGTCCAAATCCAAAGGCTCCATGTAAACAGACCCTCCAAAGCTGTTTATGCACCAACAGCTGATGCAACTGAAAACTGTCAATCAGGAGATGAGCTCCATGCACACGGAAATCTGCCTGGATTTTTTTTTACCCCCAGCCCTAAGGATTCCTGGGGTTTAAAGCTGAACAAGCAAACCAAAGATCTGGTTGAAATAAGGGCATTTGGGTATAAAAAAAATTAGAGCAACCCTCTTGGACAAATTTAATTTTGTTTTATTTCTACTGCTTGTGATTTTCCCTGACTGTATTTCCAGCAAAAGTAAAAATCAGCCATGGAAGCTGCAAATACACTTGGCACTTCCAGGATTTTTGATTAGCCAAAAAAAGGGAGAATTTCCTAAAAATATCAAGCAGCACCTTCAGAAGCATTCCCATAAAAACTTTGAAAACAATATTTCCATTCAGGAAAACCATTTTCTTCCTGGAAGAAGGAGAGTTTTCCAAGCTGCAGAAGAGTTTTTGAAAGGGCAAAGAAAGATTCCAAAATTCTGCAGGTTCTTCAATATTTTGCTAAGTTGGAACAACATCATTTGGGGAGACAGAGAATGGAAGAGCAACAAGAAGCACATCAAGAACATCCATCATTTGTCATTGCAAAAATCCTCAGTATCAATCACCTGTATGCATCGTCTTCTTTCAAGGCTCATATCATCCTGCGGGGTTGTGGGGACAGGGGGAGTCCAGCAGCAAACAACACTGAAAAAGGGAGAAAAAAGCAAAAATTAACTTCTTAAACTGCAGCCACAACTGCTCAAGCCCGAGCTAAAGCAAGGAATCCAAACAGAAAATGAAGTTTTCTGACAGGAAAAGCAAAGACAGGCATGACAAAGATTTATTTGCTACTGATAGCTGGTTTTAGAAAAACTTTCCAAGTGTCAAAATGTAAAGTATTAACTTAAATTTCAACTGGCCATTGAATATATCTCCCAAAAAACTGTCAGTTACCCATCTTTGCCAAGCCCTTAAATGCTTGGATTTTCACAGAAATTCAGTACAAAATTCCTAACAAAACTGAACTTGTGGGATTTCCCCAAATCCACAAGATACAGAACTAGAAATGCATATAAATTCCTAAATGTTAAAGTTCATTTCTCCTCATGGCTTGATGAAATTAAATTAGGTTCACCTTGCTGCAAATAATTAAAACATGCTCAGAAAAATAAAACTGTATTTCCCATAGACAGAGAGATATAAAGACAGGAGTTTCTGTCAATATTATAAATATTATATTAATTATTTAATATAGTAATTAAATATATATTAATATTATAATATTGTATTATTAATAAATATATAATAAAATACAATATATAATATATAATATATAATATATAATATATTATATATTATATATTATATATTATATATTATATATTATATATTATATATTATATATTATATATATTTGTTTTTATTTATATATAATTTATATGTTATATATATTAAAGTATATATAATCATATATATTATAGTTTATAGTTTATGTATGTCATATATGTTGTATATTATATATTATATGCTTTATATTATATAATATATATTATATATTATAGTAATTATTATATCTTTCTTTTTTGAGAAAATCCCAATGGAAATTAAGAAGAACAGCAGGATTATGAACAAAAAGAAATTAAATTAAAACCCCAAACACAACACACCCAACAACTAAATCTAGTCAAAGCATTTCCCAAGCATTTATTTTTCCCTTGCTCTCCAACAATCATTGGTACTGTCCAACCTATGGAAACACCAAACCCACTCAGAATTCCTGAGACTTTCAGAGAACTCTGCAAGTGACTGACCAGCTGGAATTGGAGAGCTGTGATTACTATTTAAACACCTCCTGAAATATGGAACTGCAGGCAGTGTGAGCAGCCTGAACCGCTCCCAGGCCTGCACGGTGAGCAGCGAGCGCCGTTCGCTCCATTTCCCCCCGACAATGAGAGCCCACCCTGGGCCTGCTGCCCCCCTGCCACCACGCTGGCCTGTCCCTGTGCCACTCCAGAGTCACACACAGTGCAGGGAAGGGGCAGGAGGACAAGGAGCTGCTTGTTGGGTCTGTGTAGGAGCAGCTGGTGCAGTGCTGGCGTTGGTGGTTTAGGAGCAGGTGAAGTTTTGCTGCCGTGCCCCCCCCAAAAAGGGGAAAACCTCAAAGTGGCCATCCCATATCCTGAACCCACGGCCCTTTTATGGCTGCAGTGCCCTGGGATGGCACTGCCACATCCACAGCTGCCAGGGGCACTGCTGAGGCCACAGCAGGTTCTACACACTGGGCACTCTCGTGCCTAAATCCCTTTGGTTTGAGTGAAAGGTGCTGAGCCCACTGAGCCAGCTCAGAGCCCCGGGACTCAACAGAAACAAGAAGGAAGAGCAAACTCTTCTTAAACAAACAAACAATGGAATCCCAGAGTGGTTTGGGTAGGAAGGAACCTTAAAGATCACCCAGTGCCACCCCTGCCATGGCAGGGACACCTCCCACTGTCCCAGGCTGCTCCAGCCCCAGTGTCCAACCTGGCCTTGGGCACTGCCAGGGATCCAGGGCTGGAATTCCATGCCAGCCCTGCCCACCCTGCCAGGGAACAATTCCTCATTGCCAAGATCCCACCCAGCCCTGCCCTCTGCCACTGGCAGCCATTCCCTGGGTGCTGTCCCTGCATCCCCTGGAAATTGTCTCTCTCCAGCTTTCCTGGGGCTCCTCCAGGCCCTGCAAGGCCACCCTGAGCTCAGCCCAAAGCTTCTCCTGTGCAGGTGAACAATCCCAGCTGTGCCAGCCTTTCCTCCCAGCAGAGCTGCTCCATCCCTCTGCCCATCCTGGAGCCTCCTCTGGGCTCTCCAGCTCCTCCCTGTCCTGGATCACCAGGTCTGTCCATCCCACACAGGTGCCCTGAGGCTGCAGAGCCTCAATCCCAGCTCTGCAATCTCTCTCTGGCCAAAATCCTTTTTTCCCTTTACCTGCAGCACCCCTGGGTTTACAGCAGGATTACAGGAAGCCTTTGCCAGCAGCAGCAGCAGCAGCTCAAGGACTGAAGGACTCTCTTGTCTTTACCCCCCTGCAGCTCCAGCACTGCTTGACCCCTCCCAGTGCCACCAGTGCAAGACCAGTTTCAATCTGACCCAGCTTAGTCCCAACTATCACCAGAGTTGGAGCAACTTTCAGCCAAAATATCCTGGAATGTTCAAGCGCTGCCTCCTGCCCGCTCCAGAGTGGGAATGCTCAGCCCCCACAGCAGCTGCAGAGGTAAGCACTGAGCCCGGAGCTATTTCAGAATTGAGAAGACACTTTAGGAGGTACCAGCACTAAGGAAGAGCTGCTGATGTGAGAAAGTCATTAACAGGCAATTAACAGGAATCAACACATTGGTGCTTTTCAGAGCTGACCAGGAACTCAGATCCAGCCCAGCCTCAGCCTCCTTCCAGCTCTCCATCAGCCCATCCTGGAGAATTCCAGAGTGGAAAAACCCTGATTTCCAAGGAGGAGTTTGAAATCTCAGCAGAGCCCAAAGCAGGTGAATCCCTGTGACAGTAACAGTGTCACACAACATAAAAAAGGAACAATTTTAGGGTTTTTTAAATAGGGACAACCAAACTGCACCCCATGGCTGCAGGGCCAGCACCTTAACTCAGTGTCCTCAGCTGTGTCTGCACTGCCAAGCTCTGAAAGCAAAAGGCCTCTCAGGCAGCCTGCACAAAGGCTTCCTGGTTTAGATAATAAATTGATGATAAGAGGAGGCAAGAGCAAATCCTACTCATCACACAGTCTGTAAGATCATTACTAAAGAATCCCCTCAGTAATAACATTTACTGGGCTTCAGGAACCCAGTTTGATCTCCTTACCAGTACAGAACAGAAGTGAATTGGAAATAAAGGAGGAGAGGAAGGAACAGATGACAGAAAAGGTGTTAAAAAGCAAATTACTGAAAGTGCTAGAGCAAAGAGAAGAATAAAAGCTGAAGTCTTTTACTAAAACAAAGAGAGCAATTCTTAGAAATCATCTGTGCTAAAACTTTACCCGGTGCTTTTGCTTCTGTTTTCCTCCTGGATCTCCTCAGCGCCAGGGATGGGATCCCCCCAGTTCAGGGATGGGATCCCCCAGTTCAGGGACGGGATCCCCCAGTTCAGGGATGGGATCCCCCAGTTCCAGGGATGGGATCCCCTCAGTTCAGGGATGGGATCCCCCAGTTCAGGGACGGGATCCCCCAGTTCAGGGATGGGATCCCCTCAGTTCAGGGATGGGATCCCCCAGTTCAGGGACGGGATCCCCCAGTTCCAGGGATGGGATCCCCCCAGTTCAGGGATGGGATCCCCCAGTTCAGGGATGGGATCCCCCAGTTCCAGGGATGGGATCCCCCAGTTCAGGGACGGGATCCCCCAGTTCAGGGACGGGATCCCCCAGTTCAGGGATGGGATCCCCCAGTTCAGGGACGGGATCCCCCAGTTCAGGGATGGGATCCCCCAGTTCAGGGACGGGATCCCCCAGTTCAGGGATGGGATCCCCCTGCAGAGCCAGGGATGGGATCCCCCCAGTTCAGGGATGGGATTCCCCCAGTTCAGGGATGGGATCCCCCAGTTCAGGGACGGGATCCCCCAGTTCAGGGATGGGATCCCCCAGTTCAGGGACGGGATCCCCCAGTCCAGGGATGGGATCCCCCAGTTCAGGGATGGGATCCCCCCAGTCCAGGGATGGGATCCCCCAGTTCAGGGATGGGATCCCCCCCAGTTCAGGGACGGGATCCCCCAGTCCAGGGATGGGATCCCCCAGTCCAGGGATGGGATCCCCCCAGTCCAGGGATGGGATCCCCCAGTCCAGGGATGGGATCCCCCAGTTCAGGGACGGGATCCCCCTGCAGAGTCAGGGATGGGATCCCCCCAGTCCAGGGATGGGATCCCCCAGTCCAGGGATGGGATCCCCCAGTTCAGGGATGGGATCCCCCTGCAGAGCCAGGGATGGGATCTCCCAGTTCAGGGATGGGATCCCCCAGTTCAGGGACGGGATCCCCCCCAGTTCAGGGATGGGATCCCCCAGTTCAGGGACGGGATCCCCCCCCAGTTCAAGGATGGGATCCCCACAGTTCAAGGATGGGATCCCCCCAGTTCAGGGATGGGATCCCCCCAGTTCCAGGGATGGGATTCCCCCAGTTCAGGGATGGGATCCCCCAGTTCAGGGACGGGATCCCCCAGTTCAGGGATGGGATCCCCCAGTTCAGGGACAGGATCCCCCTGCAGAGCCCTCCCTGGCTCTGAGCAATCCCAGTGTGGAGTCACCCCAGGCTCAGGCACACCGAGGATGCTGAGCAGCTCCACTCCAGATAAAATCCACAGCATTGTGGACATGGGGACACTGAATAACAAAACTTCCTCACGTTTCTGACTCCTCCTCACATCCCAGACCTGCTTTCCCTGCTGGCCTCTTGGAGAATTAAAGTTTTATTCCCTGTATTCCTTAGGAGCATCCACCCCTTCCTGCAAAACTCAATACCCAGCACACATCAATAGGTTCAGTGCAGATCAAAGTTGGGTTCAGAGCAATCAGATTTCTAAACCCCTAAAAGTTAAAGTGCAAAAACCATTATTAACATGAAAATTTAATTAAAAGAGAAGCCTGCTGGAGAGGGGTTTATTTTTTACATTTTACTAATTAAAACCCTTCATAGAGGGACTTATTTTCCTTATTCAGGATCTCTGTATTCTAAGATTCAATATGGAATCTTTTTGCAAAGCCACATTCAAGTTTTTCCTCTGTGAAAAGATTATTTTGTAATTTTTCAAGTCATACTGGTGGAATACAGAGAAACCCCTGCATTTCTCATGACTACACACACTGCTGGCAGAGCTGAACATAATTCAGGTCACTGACCTTCGGTGAACACAGGCAGGCCTGTTGCTAGCAACATAAAATATAAATACTTACTTAGAAACCAAGTTTTTTTATTTATTTACTAGGAAAATTATCCTGAGGTAGCCACCATGAAATTTGGGTTATTAACATACTGGAATATAATGGATTTAGACATGTGAACTACACAAGCAGTGCTGAGGTTTGGTGTTAAGACAAACTGAGCAAAAGATTCCTCCAAGACACAGATTTGGTGTTTTATTTCAAACACTGCACGGTGAAATGTGAAGCACAATCAATCCAATTGGAATTAGATTAATAAATCTGCCAGGGTGCTCAGTGACTGACAGCTTCCCAGAGGGACAAAGCTGAGGAATTTCAGAATCATTGTTCTGCCAGCACCCAGCACATGCAGTGTGCTTTGTTACCAGGGAAATCCCGTGTGTTTAATGTCCAAATTGCACCCGTTTGAAAGCTGAACACACCCAAATTCACTGCTGCTCTTGTGACCAACAGAGGTGATGATCTAGCTAAGGAATAATTCATGAGAAGGAAAAGGGAAAAAAAAATGGCCAAGCTGCACCGAGTTCTGCTTTGTACAACAACCAAGGATCACCTGCAACATCACAGCAGGAAATCAGGAGTAAATTATGATTCCAGCATAAAAGTCCAATATACCCTTTCCCTTTCTGGGCACTTGCAGGTTCCTGTGTATTAAAACACACCAAATGTACTAAAAGACAGATAAATTAATTTGTGATCAGCACCACATCTGTCCTGTTCCCAAAGAAGTCACAGATCCCCTTCTCCAGCTGTAAGTTCTGTGGGATTCTGGAACACTTTTTACCTGAATGCTTTAACTGAAACAGCAAATACTTCAAACCTACAGAATCATGGAATGGTTTGGGCTGGAAGGGACCCTAAAGATCATCCCTGGGCAGGGACACCTCCCACTGTCCCAGGCTGCTCCAGCCCCAGTGCCCAGCCTGGCCTTGGGCACTGCCAGGGATGCAGGGGCAGCCCCAGCTGCTCTGGGCAAAGGCTTTAAAACTCACCATCTTTAGGATTTTAAACTCATAATTCAGTAAAATTAAAGTAGCTCTCTTCAGGTGACTGTGTGTATTCTCCAGAACCATGAGCAGAGTCACCCTCTGTCCGATGGCAGCTCACCCTCACACAGGGGGGGCACGTTTCTCCTTCTTAAACGTGGAAAAAGAACATTAAAAATGTGGGAATTGAGCATTTTCCTACATCACTGGGGAAAAGGCAGCAACAAGCAGAGTTGATAGCAGACTTCCCCAGCTCAGCCCTGATCCCCCTGAGGAGCTGCACTGGGAGTTTCCACAGCAGGACTTGTGAGAGATGCTCCTGAACCAAGCCCAGCTCCACCAAAACACGCCCAACCGTGGTTTTTTTGTGTGCTGCAAATGATTTTCAGCGTTCCAAAAGCACCGGTTGCTCTGAAAAAAAGATGCTGTGAATGACTGGCTTCACTCTCAGGCTGAATTTCCACCACGTGATGCCAGAAGCCATCGGTGAGGTGTGAAAGCTCTCGTGGAAGCAGCTTTGCTGAAATCACCCAATTCTCACCCAATTCCAGAGCTGGCACAGCAGAAGCGCGGCTGCAGCAGAGCAGGGATTTCTCTCCAGCAGCAGCAGCAGCAGCAGAAGCGAAGCAGCCTCTGCCCTTCCCCTGCTGCAGGGGGACAGGGACACTCAGCAAAGGGCACCGGGGGAATGGGGAGCAGGAGAAACCCCCAGTTCTCAACTGCTCTGAGATGCAGGTGTGCAGTGGTGCTGCCAAAATACCCTCAACCAAATGAGATTTTATCACCCACAGAGCAGCGGTGCCACACCGGGATTGACCCAGGCAGACTCAGGGTCTCTGAAATACCTGATTTATAACACAGCCGTTTTTCTAGAATACGCCATTCTTTACAGCCTATTTAGGAAATGCATCACTTCTAAACGTGAATTGCTTCCCAGGTGTCTGAAGGAACTGAAATGTTAAATTTATAACTGACCCATCCAGCCAGAGAAGTCAGGATTTGTTTTTTTAAATATTTATTAATTCATGTGAACCCCAGAATAAAGCCTGTGGTTTCAGGAAGAATTAAACTGACACAGCGAGGGGGGGAGAGGAGGGGAAGAGAAACCCCACAACAAAGGTCGAAATACTTGAGATTTTTTAGATAATTTGCATCTGATGCTTTACTTACTCACTGACTAAAAAAAATTAATTTTAGAAGCACAAACTTCAAATATTTCCAGGCCACTGACCTTATAAGGAACCTCCAATTAGAGGGGGGAGTGGCTCTTTTTTCCACCCACTTAATAGCGCCAGACAAAAGTCAAACCACTGGATTTGCATTCCCCTCCCTCCAGCAAACAAAAGGAAAAGATGCTACAGCTGGAATTGCCCATCCCCTGCAGTATCAGGAGCATGGGAATAAAGTCATGTTCCAAAGTGGAACGTACATGAGGGCTGTAAATTAATTTATCCACAGGAATATGAATTTTTTTTTCAGAGCTGAGATTTTTTTTTTCTGCAGGTATTTTTTTTCCTACAGATGTCCTCAACAAGGCCAATAATTCCATGTACAAAAACTGTTTCTGTTCCTTGTGGTTGGGAAAAGAACTCGAGAAATGCAAAGCCAAACATGCCCTGCTACAGAATTGCATTCATCACTTCAGAACTTCAGAGCCAGAAGTCTCAGGGGAGCACAACCTTCCTCCTTCTCCCTGAATTTCTGAGCCACAAAGGAAGAAGAATTACAGGAACACCTAAAGCTGCCTCAAATTTCCCCAGCAAGTGGCCAAAGCACTCAATTTACAGATTTTTTACTGCAACCTTGATATTACCACAGCTGATTGTTCTCCCGGTTTAGTGGTCACTGCTACTCCTCTCATTTTTGGTTGTATTCTTTATTTACAAACTGGGCTCTGTTTCTCAGAGACCTGGCAAGGGAGGGGACTCAGGTGCAGCCACCTGAACTTTTTCATCCAGGACTAGAGCTGGAAAAATCCAAACCAACCTAACTCAGACCACAACAAACAGAAATATTTTATATATGAAGAGTTTGTGCAGCTGCTGTCCCATGTTTAAATGAAATAAAAACTTCTCCAGCTCCATTTTGGCACAAGCCAGTTCTGGTGTTGCTCTCAAAGATTTCAAGTTCCTTAATTCAAGTACAACAATGTAGATGTTTGTTGCTCTGGTACAGCAGTACTTTTAATCTTGGAAGTTTCCAAAATATTTTCATACATGGAGATAGGCTCAGATTTAGTCTCCTAAATTAAAAAAACAACAAAAATCAAACAAAACCCACAATTAAATAGCCAAACACACAAAACCAATCACACCAAGGTGTAAGTGCTGGCTGGCTCTGTACAGAAATGGTGCTAATTTGTAAGATTTTGGGTTAGTGGCTTTTTTTTAGCCATGTATAGGTTTGTGAGCATTTTTAAGGATTCTGGGACCTTTTCAAACACACCAGGACCTGCTGTTTAAATGCTGTCCCTGTGGCAGCTCCCACTGACACTGCAATGCCAAACCTTTGCCTTTCAGTATTCAGATTTAGGCTGGACAGGCATAGCTGGGTCCTCTCACACTGCTCTTCCTGGAAAACACCACAGCAGCCCCAGCTTTCTCCTGAAAGGAGAAAGCTGGATAGAAGCACCAGGTTTAAAATCCTGTGTCAGGATAGAAGCACCAGGTTTAAAATCCCATGTCAGGATAGAAGCACCAGGTTTAAAATCCTATGTCAGGATAGAAGCACCAGGTTTAAAATCCTATGTCAGGATAGAAGCACCAGGTTTAAAATCCTATGTCAGGATAGAAGCACCAGGTTTAAAATCCTATGTCAGGATAGAAGCACCAGGTTTAAAATCCTATGTCAGGATAGAAGCACCAGGTTTAAAATCCTTGCTCAACACACTTTGAAACAGAATCTCCTGTGAAGTTCACCAGCTCAGAAAACTGACAGTGCCCAGGTTCAGGCTCCACAAAAATGGGATGGGAAACTCCATGGGAATAAATGGAATGATTTCATTAAAATCATTCGTTTTAGGCTGAAGTCTCTCAAAAGCCAAGGGTGATGCTGATGTGGTTGCTGTGTTGCCAGAGCCTCCCTGTGCCACACCTGGCACTGCCCTGCTGTGAGTCAGTGCTGGAAGCCCAGGGCTGCAGTTTGGTCACTGCCCTGCTGACTCTGCACAGCTCCAGGAGCCTGACTGACAATTCCTGCCTTGGAAGGGACCTGCAAGAGCCACCCCTGCCATGGCAGGGACACCTCCCACTGTCCCAGGCTGCTCCAGCCCCAGTGTCCCCTGCCAGGGATCCAGGGGCAGCCCCAGCTGCTCTGGGAATTCCATCCCAGCCCTGCCCACCCTGCCAGGGAGGAAATTGTTCCTAATATCTGATCTGAACCTGTAATTTTTCAGTGTGAAGCCATTCCCTGGGTGCTGTCCCTGCATCCCCTGGAAATTGTCTCTCTCCAGCTTTCCTGGGGCTCCTCCAGGCCCTGCAAGGCCACCCTGAGCTCAGCCCAAAGCTTCTCCTGTGCAGGTGAACAGTCCCAGCTGTGCCAGCCTTTCCTCCCAGCACAGGAATATCCTGAAACTCACCCAGTGCCACCCCTGCCAATGTACTAACATTGAAATCTCTAAATTGCAGGTATGGTCAAGGCTTTCCTGAAATGCAGGATCCAGAATAAAGCAAATCCATAGTACAGCTACCTCTGATTCTAATAAGCCTGAACAGTGCAAACACTTTCACCTCCCACTGTCCCAGGCTGCTCCTGCCCCAGTGTCCAACCTGGCACTGCCAGGGATCCAGGGATGCAATTCCATGCCAGCCCGGCCCACCCTCCAGGGGACAATTCCTCATTGCCAATACCCCATCAAATCCCACTGTGGAGCCACTCCCTGGCTCCTGTCCCTCCATCCTTGTCCCCAGTCCCTTTCCAGCTCTCCTGGAGCCCCTTTAGGCTCTGGAGGGGCTCTGAGGTGTCCCTGGACCCCTCTTTTCTCCAGCCCCAGCTGCCCCAGGCTGTCCCCAGAGCAGAGGGGCTGGGACCCTCTTTATGTCCCTCCCCTGGGCTCTCTCCAGCAGCTCCTGCCCCGATGCTGGGGTCCCCAGAGCTGGAAGCAGCATTCCAGGTGGGATCTCACAAGAGCAGAGGGGCAGCTTCACTCTACATGAATGCCATGAATAAATAAAACTCCCACATTTTCCTCACATTGTTCCCTCCAAGCCCTTCCATTTCTCAGAACACACACCCTCATCAGCTCCAAACGTTTCTCCCTAAATATGAATCATCCCTGGGATGGTATTTGTTAACTTGCCATGGTTCAGGATGGGTTTGTGTCCCATCTGCAGCACATTTGCCATGGCCTTATTCCCTGGTTCAGGAAGCGCTGACCTAGAAAACTCTCACTGGAGGAGGAGATAAACTGAGGAACTTCAGGAAATTCTCACATCAGCTGGGGATGGAGTCAAACACCTTCTTCAGCCTCACAATTCCAAGGTCTTGTTGCATTCTCTTTTCAGCCTAGATCCATCCCTGCTGTTAAGCATAATATTCAAGCAAATCTTGGTATATCCCAAGGTATACTGAGATACAGGCAGGGGGAGGTACTAAGCTGCAAATTCCTCCTTTTTAAGTGGTATTCTAATCCATAAGAATAATTCAGGCATCCTATCCAAGTGATAAAAGCACGTGGATGCAAGGGAGAAAAGCCAGTGCAGACACTGGGTGCAGATCAAGCAGCAAAAGCCTCACTGGGTACATTTATTATCACACTGAATAGAGAATTTATCAAACATTCACCCCCAAAAATACAGTTACTGGGAGCTCACTGGAGACTCCAGAGTATTTGTTCTCTTACATAAAGCCATTGTCTTTAATGTTAAAAAAAATAAGATGAGAATGTGCTAATTATAATCTGGTATGTACCCAAATTCCTTAAAATTTCCACCAGGAATTCCTCATCAAGCCTTCATCCATCCAAAAAGAATTCATCATTTAGAAAGCCTTCAATGACCAAAAAGCCATGGCGCTCTTTCTGGTGAACTGATTGCCCATCACCCCCAGAAGTTGATTATCTCCTGCTTACTAATCTGGAAAACAATGATTTTCTGAGCTTCAGGAATCCAGCAAGAGGCTGGAGGTGCCTCAATCCCAAGAGAACAGGTCCTGGATGTGCAGTTCAAGCTCAGTCTGTAAATTTGGGATAACGGTGGCTTGAACCCCTTTTTGAGAACAGGCACCATGGAGAAGCATGGGATTCACTCGGCATTATTCCCTGATGGCCATAGCTGTAAGATAAAAGTTGAAGAGATTTTTATCCCTCAGTGGCATGAAGGGCCAGGAAAAGTCTCTCCAGCAGAGCTCTCTCATGTTCACTTGGTCTAACTCGACTTTTATGAGGAGAAACAGAAGAAGTTGAACCTTTGGGACAAGTTTATGGGAACTTGACCAATTCCAGCACCCCAATGTGGAGTTGACACTGGTCAGTCTGATGCTCTCCAGGATGCTCCTCATTTGTCTCAGAAGCAGACACTGCACTAAATCTCTGACAAACTTATCCATTTAAGTATCTAGGTCACAGTAAGACTACACAATTTTTATTAACTATCAGTATCTCTGCCAGCATCAGAAGTTGGTAAGGCCTTACCAGAGAAGTTTGGTTTCCTGTAGCATTTTTTTCCTTGATAACAATTCCTAAAATGGTTTTAATAAAGCAGGTTGCAGGAAGGAAATGAGGACAAATAAAATTAAAAAAAAAAAAAACAAAAGGTTTTTAAATCCTGCCCTTATAACCCTCCAAAGAGCACTCAGGATTGCCAAGTCCAAGGTATCCAGGAAATAAAAAAGCAAGAAAACCTTTAGTGTCCCACTGAAGTTCACACTCCCAAGAATAGCTTGGGATGGATGGAAAGACTCCAACCCAAAGCCACTTTCCTTTTGTACCAATGGTACTGAGCTATTCCATGGGATGATGAGCTGTGCTTCTTAGGAAAACTGCTGGGAAATTGGGAATTTGGGGCTGCTCCTGCTCCCATGTTTGAAACGGCTCCACAAGAGGGTCCTGACACCTTCCAGGGGCTGCCCAGGGGTGTCCCCTGCAGGTGGCACTGAGTGCTCTGGGCTGGGGACAAGGTGGGCACAGCTGCCACTCCATGGGCTTCCCCAACCATTTTCCAGATGATTCTGGGATTCTCTGAGCCAGCAGCCAAGGCCTGGAATTTGCCCTTTTTTTGCTCAGACATTTTTGTCTGAAACATTTCGCGGACAGACAACCCAAAGCAACTGAGGGAACAGAGAAATTTGGCTTCAGGAGAAATGCCATGGAATACCAAAAAAGGGGATGGAGGAGGGAAGACAAGCACCAAACAGCAGAGCAGAATTCTGTGCCTAAGGAACCTCAGCTGCTCCTGCAACTGAGCAGTGCCATGAAAGAAACCACACAGAAACCAAGCAGGATGGACAGAGTTCACTGGAAAACTACTCCAAGGGATTAAGAAAATTAAGGAAGAAAATCATCAGTGAAGCTGTGAGTCACCAGATACAGCATTTATGAGCAGTAATTTTATTTACTAAGAGGGAACCGCTGAACATCTCCAAAGACAACCACTGTAATTCACACTCTCACTTATATTTATTATCATATAGGAATTCCAAAGATTGGAATGGCATGGAGAAAGCAGGTCCCAAAAACCTCAGGAAGCCAAGGGGATGGGCAGAAGAATTTCACTGCTTTTTTTCCTGCCATAAAGACAAAGTGTATTGCTCCATTTTCCAGTTTTATTTGAAGTCACTTTGGATTGTTAAAATATGGATGGACATTCAAATGGATGGATTCAGATATTAAAGCATGAGCACTTCTGTCTACTTTCCCAACTAACAGGTAAATA
This sequence comes from Molothrus ater, assembly GCF_012460135.2. Lineage (NCBI taxonomy): Eukaryota > Metazoa > Chordata > Aves > Passeriformes > Icteridae > Molothrus > Molothrus ater. Next base: position 2,760,020 of record NC_050479.2, on the reverse strand, counting down.
ATGATCAACAAAATTTAAATAATTTGGGCTAAAATATTGTGTATCTGAATGCATGGATGTGAAACTGGTCACCTATTTAAGAGGACAAGCAAGCATGGAATCTCCAAAAGAGTTTGGGTTGGTTTTTAACATAACTGGACCAGCTGGTGCTTGTGTGGAATAGAAATATTTTTTATGTCTCCTTTGCAGAACAGGAAGAAGAAAACAAAGCAATCATTACTCCACAATTCAGCAGGTTCTGCTCACAGCTTATACAGTGAAAATACCTTTTGTTACAAGTTAACTTTGGGAAATTCAATTCATTTTTCAGTTTGTCCAGAAAGGAAAAATATATTTTATGTGTGCAGACCTATCTTAAGGCAATACAGAAGTCAAGTGAAAATTCAAAAGTCAATGAGACAGAGACCAAACCTGCATGTTGTACTGGTTTGTGGTATTGTTTTGGGGGAATGCACTGAAAATTAAAAACTTGGGGTTTCTTAAGAGGTTTTAGTGTTTCAAATGGGGATTTTTTCCTGTTGGGGAAGAGAAAGGAGAAAAAACAAGCAAGCGAGCAAATTACAATAAGAGACACCTGGGAGAAAAAGGGTACAAGCAGAAGTTAGAAAATAGCAAAAAAGGGGAGGGAAAGAAGAAGAGAAGGGAAAAGAGAGCAAGAAGAGAAGCACGGGAGGCAGGAAGGATTGCCCAGCCCAGGCGGTGCCGGGAGCGCACACCAGGGGCAGCAGCCGAGCTCCGGCAGGGCTGAGCCGGCAGCAGGGCAGGGGAGGGGACAGAGGAGGGGACAGAGGAGGGGACGGAGGAGCCAGAGGATGATTTACTGCACGAGGGGCGGCAGGAATTCCTGGGAATGGCGCTCTGCAGGCAGCGCCAGAGCTGCCGGGGCAGTCACCCGAGCCCTGCCCCGGTGCCCACGCACACAGCCCGTGCCACCATCCCTGCCGCGGTGAAACACGACTCCCACCCCACACACCCCGACGGTAAAAATATAAAATTCTCTATTTCGGCCAACTCACCCTGCCAGCCTGTGCCAGCACAAAGCAGGCGGGAGCAGGCAGCCCCAGGGCAGGCAAGGGGAGCTGCTGAGGGGTCACTGCCTTCAAAGAGCTCCTGCTTGCACTCTTTGCCTTGGAAGAACTCTCCCAACAATTTCCCTCCAAGCTCTTCCATGATCTGCACCCCGTGCAGGAACTTCCCATCAAGCCTTCATCCAGGTATGGATAGCTCCAAAAAGAATTCATCATTTAGAAAGCCTTCAAGGAGCAAAAAGCCACGGGACTCTTTCTGGTGAACTGGGTGCCAATCAGCCCCTGAAGTTGATTATCTCCTGCTCGCCAGCACTTGTAACATCGGCAGGTTAATGCCGGCCCTCACCCCTCAGAGATGAAACACAAACCCAGCTCTTTCTTTTCATCTTTATGCTTCTTTTGTATCAATTATTTCCAATTGGAATAGGTACAGGTTTGGGGAGAGCAAGGTCATTTCCACCAGCCCAAGGAAACCATGGACAGATCTGGGTGGGTGGAAGGAAAAAGGGGGAGAAAATCCACATTGCTTGTGTTTTTCTCTGAAAATGCTGCTCTTGCTGCGCTGCCCTTCAGCATCCTCTCAGCACCGGGATGAGGTACCAGCCTATGGCCTTATCTCATTCCAGAAGACTGATCTGGATAAAACAGAGATCATGAATTCTGCTCGAATTTCCCGCAAATTTCAAAGGGTGTAGCCACAGAAGACCAACAATTCCAGGCTTTATTCCCCAGCTCTGCTCCCCTCCACTGCCAGCAGCACCAGCAGAGTCTCAGGACTCTGTCACAAGTTTGGTCAGCTGAAACCAGAACACATTATTTTTCAAGAGTTTTATTTAAGACATTTAGCCAGTTTTCCCTCCAAAATCCAAGCACACTGAAGCACAGAAAAAGGTGGGTCACACACCCTGTGCACACTGGCACAGGTAAATCTGCTCCCCAAACTTGTCACTCCTTAAGGCTCAGGACTCAGCCCTGCCAGAGAAGCTGCAGCTTTTGGACTGATAAGATGGAGCTGTGGATGAACCATCCCTGGAAGTGTCCAAGGCCAGGCTGGATGGGGCATGGAGCAACCTGGGAAGGTGTCCCTGCCCAGGGCAGGGGGTGGAATGAGACAACCTTTACAGTCCCTTCCAACCCAAACCATTCCACGATTCCATGTTCCAAGCACACAAAGTGGGCGAACCCCAAAGTGCTTCCTTCCCCTTCCACACAAAAGAAGTTGTATAAATGTCACATCCATTGAAATTCACATTTTTTCATTGCACAGATGCTTCTTGTGTGCACACAGACAACAACCCACCCAGTCAATCCAGCTATCCCAAAATGATACCATTTCCTGAAATACCCCATCACTTTCCCCAAAACTGAGCTATGAGGATCAAATGGCAAAAGAGGTTGCAAATTAAAAATCAGCATTTTTCAAAGACAAACTCTGTTTGAGAAAAACGAGTTCAAACCCTAATTCCCCCAAATTTTCGAGCAAATCCTAAATTCCTTGAGCAGACCTCTATGTAGATGTGCTGAGTCACTCTCCAACCTTAAGAGGCTGCTTTTTCAAGTTACAGAGCACTCAGAATACAAACTCCAGGCAAATGAAACTGCAAATGCAAAGAGCATCCTGCTATTAAAGCATCAGACACAGAAACCCTTCAGCTCGGCTCCGTGACTTTGGGCACTCACCAGGTCACCCAGGGCAATGCAAAACTACAGAAAAATACAAAAAGTTTTTCATGGAAAGAGTGAGAAAGTGCTGCAATGGATTGCCTGGGGAGTGCCCATGCCTGGGTGTGTTTAACAAAGCCTGGATGTGGCACTGGGTGCCAGGGTTGAGTTGAGGGGTTGGGGCTGGGCTGGACTCCATGGTCTGGAAGGTCTCTCCCAACCCAGGGATTCTGGGATTCTGGGAATTCTGGGACTTTGGGCACTCCCCAGGTGACTCTGGCCCGTCACTTCACCCTTTGGCTCTCACTCCCTTGCTGGAGAGCAGCTCAGGGAGTTCTTTATCTCATGGAAAGCACACAAAGCTCTACGAGATACCAAAAATCCCTGAATTCCCTCTCTTCATCCCAAAAACCAGGATCTCAGTGCCTTAGGTCAGGCTGGCAACAGGATACAGAAAGTTTGGGTGGATGGGGGTTTTTCTGTATGTTAGATCCCAATCACAGAAAAACTTTTCCATGGGATGCTGGAAAAATCCATTAGAATTTACTTGATTCAGGTACTAAAATGTGACATGAGAAAGTCCCAAAGCTAAAAGCAAGTGCAGGGTCTGGACAGTGATCAATTACTAAATTTCACTTTAAAAAATTAAATTTATATATTTACTGATAAAAGTAAATATATTTTATATATTACCTGATAAAAGATAGCTCAGATCACCAAAAACAAGAAATGATTCTCCCATTTTTGTTGGTGCTCGAGTGCTTGACTTAGTTTGGGAATTTTTCTGGAAACAATGAATAAAGTCAAGTGTGACTCCACAGAGACAGTCAAGACTGAAATGTTGGGAGGAAGACCACACTTGCAAGCTGTGGAATGCAATCCAGACCTGTTTTCTCATGTGTATCAAGGAAGTTCATGGATTTGGCACTGCCAGGTCGGGGTTCAGAGGTTTCAGAACACACACCATGACTAACACAAAACTTAGAAATTGCACTCTGGGCCCACTCTGAGATTGCTAAAAATGTATCTTGAGCTTCAGCCTCACCTCAAACCACAGCCCTCAGATTCTTTTGTTTCATGCAAACAAAAATCATACAAAGATTAAAACTAAGATTTGTGTTTTAAAGTAGCAGTGGTGCAGAGCAATAAAGTAACAGCAAAGCAGCTAAAGAAACCTGTACCAGAATTTACCAAGGGACTTATTTTCAAATATGCAAGTCTGAACATCAAATTCTTCATCCCATATTCAAAGTCTTGTATAGAAATAATCACAAGTTCTCACATTTCAATAAATTTAGGTAGGAACTACAAGACCCAAAATCTTTAACAAAAGAGGGAGGCCAACACTTACAAATTACTGGGTTTTACCATGTAGGCCCAGGATTAAACTTCTGAGGTAGAAAAAAATAGTGATAAATATTTTAGAAATGAGGAATGACATAAGGAAGGTCAGTTAAGTCCACCCTCTCTCTTAGCAGACTTTGGAAATACACATTAAAGGACAACAAATATAACCTTAGGAAATCTTTGTCACACACACAAAAAATTATTGACTGATCTCAATCAGAACATGTTCCTGATTAAAAAAAAAAAAATTGAATAAAGAAAGAAAGAACTGGAAATTATTACACTGGACAGAAAAGGGGGAATAAAAGAAAGGGAAAAAAACCCAAACAAATCATCCCAAGACAGAAAACCTCAGCACCTGAGGCCACCATGAACTTCTCAGTGCCAGGAGGAGATTTAATGACATGAACAACTCCAGTGTGGTCTTTCCTTATTTTCAGATTTTTCAAAATGACAGAGATTGGGTTTTGTGCTGTGGAATTGCAGCCCAGCCCCTGCCCTGCCCAGGGGTCACTGCTCAGCTCCCTCTGGTGCTCCCAGCCCAAGCACCAGGTGGGAGCTGGCAGGAGCCCTCAGGAAATGTCCCTTTGTCACACCAGGACACCCCTTCCTCCACACACCAAACCAGGGGCCCTGGCCCGTGGCACAAAATCTTTTCCATTTCAGCTAAACTCAGAGAGGTTTTGCAATAAATCTGCTCCAGTCAAGGGGCATTTTTAAAAGTTTTGCAGGAAGGGGTGATTTCAAGATGCATCACTGGAACTTTGTGAACTGTAAGGAGAACTTGTTTTCTCATTTCTTGAAATAACTGGGTGCTGATTAAGAACATCCAGCAGAAAAGCAGAATTAAATACTCACTTCTGCAGGTGGAATACAACCATTATACAATAGTTACACAACTCTTTCTTTGCATAATAAGAAGAGAAAAAAGTGGGGTTTTTAAACCAGCCTTCAGAAGAGAGAACTTGATAACACCACAACTTGGCCAACTGGTTTTCCTTGCTTTTATTGGCTTCTGCAATAAATCCAATGGAAATATTCTAGCAAAAACTTGGGTTTGGGTTTATTGTGTGGCAGAAATCAAGTAAATGAGCACTGGGTAGAACCTTCAAACCGACTTGTAGAAATCTGTGTCCCATTCTAATAGGAGAAAAGCATCTCTAATAGGAGAAAAGCATCTCTAATAGGAGAAAAGCATCTCTAATAGAGACAAGCATCTCTGGTGCCCATCACACAGAGCAAAGTCCTCTGGACTCCAGGCTGAGCCCCAGAGCAGTCAGAGTTGCCAAGAAGCACCAAGGAAGGCAGTGCAGGGCCTGTGCTCTGTCTGTCTCCACCTGGGCTCCTGGATTTCTCAGGGTTTCAACACTGAGCTCATCAAGTTTTAAAAGGTCCATGCTATGAACATGACTCTGGTTAATTTAACTCCACAGAGATCCAGAAATGAATGTTGTGATGGGTCAGAGACTCACTGCAATTGTGGAAAACACAGCTGAGAACGCGCCCAGACCACCCTGCAGGACACAGGACCAACCTTCCTGAAGGGCCACAGCACAGAAAGGATTTCCATCCACACCTCCAGATTAGGAGTTTTAGACCTTCTATCATTAAGCTTTTGTAGAGCAGATGATCAAATTACAGTAATTACCAGAACTCACAACCTTTTTATTTACAGCAAACCACAAACACGGGGATTTCCCCAAGGCTGTCCCAGAAATTCTGTGGAGCAGCACGTGAGGAGTGGACAGGGACCTCCAAGTCAGGAAATGTGACACAGAAACAAACAACACTTGCTCCATGCTGTAAACACAAACCAAAACAGAAATCAGATCCCAAGAAGGGTCTCTGATTAACACAACACAAACTCAAGCAATTCTTAATTGTCCTTATGGAAACTTTACCTGTATAACACATCTCTTGTACTCTTTTCACTCAGACTTCAACTGACTCATTTGTGATGCTGTCTCTAGTAGAGATAGTTCACTAAAGACATAAATTCACTTTGAATTTAAGCTTTATAATTAAGTTTATAATTAATCTTTACAATTAATAAATATATACTAAGTTTCTTAAAAATAATAAACCACTGCAGAAAGTTTGAGGAGCTCCAAGAACCATTCCAAGAGAAGCTGTAGTAACTGGTCTAACCCTAACCCACTGTTAGGGTTAGGGCAGTTACCACTGTTGTACCTACTACTGCTACCAGAGTTGCACCCACTACTGCCTCTGATTGTGGGGCAAAGAGCCAGGAAATCTGGAGCCTTTGGATAGAGCCTGACTTCAGCTAAAGCTTAAAACCTGTCAGGGACAGAGACAGGGGGACCCATGGCACCCTGACAAGTGACAGGACAGGAGCTGTGTGGGACAGAGCCAGAGCAGGGGGAGCATCCAGAGGGACCTGAGCAGGCTGGAGAGGTGGGGCTGGGAGAGCCCCATGGAGCTCAGCAAGGCCAAGAGCCTGAGCTGCCATGGGGAACCCCAAACACAGCCCAGGCTGGGTGGGATGGATGGAGAGCAGCCCTGGGCAGGAGACTGGGGGTGCTGGGTGCTGAGAAGCTCAGGGTGTTCCTAGCCCAGAACTTTCCCTGGGCTGGGAAGGGATTGGGATTGGTGCCCCTGAGCCCCTCAGGTGATTCCCCACCTGCAGAGCTGGGCCCAGCCCAGGGAGGAGCTGGAGCTGCTGCAGAGAGCCCAGAGGAGGCTCCAGGATGGGCAGAGGGATGGAGCAGCTCTGCTGGGAGGAAAGGCTGGCACAGCTGGGATTGTTCACCTGCACAGGAGAAGCTTTGGGCTGAGCTCAGGGTGGCCTTGCAGGGCCTGGCAGGAGCCCCAGGAAAGCTGCAGAGAGACAATTTCCAGGGCATGCAGGGACAGCACCCAGGGAATGGCTGCCAGTGCCAGAGGGCAGGGCTGGGTGGGATCTTGGCAATGAGGAATTGTTCCCTGGCAGGGTGGGCAGGGCTGGCATGGAATTCCAGCCCTGGATCCCTGGCAGTGCCCAAGGCCAGGTTGGACATTGGGGACATTGGAGCAGCCTGGGACAGTGGAAGGTGTCCCTGCACTGGGCTTTGAGGTCCCTTCTACCCCAAACCATCTTGGGATTCCATGAAAAATCTGATTTTATTGGGTGACAGATCCCCAGGTGCAATCCCACACACAGCCAGCAGTTACAGGAGTGCTCCTGTTCCTGCACAGAGCCTGCCATAACAATCTCAGTTTCTGAGGGAACACTCTGACATTGACAGAAAGTCACCCCAAGTACAAGAGCACAGGATTCTAAGCTTAGAACATCTCATGATGGTGAAAAATGTGCATTAAGCTGTTATGTCACAACACTGACCCAGTGCTTGTTGTATTTATGAGTAACTTCTATAGCAATAACAACTCCCAAGATCTTGTAACATTAACAAAGAAATCAATGTATTTCTAACACTAACTCTGGCACAGCATTGCATTAATGCCTAATTATCCACAAGTTGGAAAGAATAACAAGAAAGAAGCCAGAATCATGATCCTGGAAAGTTACTGAGCTTCCAGTATCAATCAGATGTTGAAAGAGTGGTGGAAACTGATTTGTCTGTGACCACACACCCCCTCTATGCATTTAATGTGTAAGTCCTGTTCAAACTGCATTTAAAGATTGGAATAGATGTGGTTCTACAGCTGTGAGCAGGGCAAAGCTGCAGTTACAACCAGACAGGGCAGAGATCAGTGTGAGGGAACTCTCAGTGACCAGGAAAATACAGAACTGAGGAAGTACCAACACATTCACTTCCCTGACAATATTTCTCTCCTCTTTTAACCCTTCCTCAAACTCCAACTGAGACCAGGGGCACAAAACTGCTCTTTCTATAAAGGAGATGCTGGGTGTTCCAACAGGAGCACAGTAAATGAGTTATTGGCAATTCATGGAGTTCACAGAAGCACAAATCATGAGCTGAACACACACAGGGAATGGGGATCTGAAATGAAATGTGTTTGCAGTCAGGAAACCACAAAACCAGTGAACAACAGGTTTTTGGGACACTAAGATTTAAAAGTTTCACTGGCAAGTTCAATTTAATTATTAAAATTATTTACTTATGCTTTTGTGAACTAGTCAGCCTACTAATTTGATTTTTTCCAGTAACTCAACATAATTCAGTCTGGGTTTTTTTCCCATTATTTTTTGAAGGAATGACTCTGCCATCAGAAATCAATTTGTACATTTCCATCCCTCTCTTATTTCACCATCCAAACAGTTACCAGAAAGAAAAAGGAAACTTTTCAACACAAAGAGGTATTAATGTATTATTAACTATTCCTTTAACTGACTCACAACACAGTCTATTTTTATTTGCCTCTGGGGGAAAAGAAAAAGGGGGGGGAAAAAGGAATGCTAGAGGCTTTGGAACTTTATGTAACAGCAATTGAAAGCCTGGTCTCTCACTGCTGGAACAAAACTGACACTTAATGGAATTCATTTTACTTTCATTTACTCAGTTTCACTTTCAGGTACTTGGTGCTACCCAGGGCTGGAAGCTTTGCATGGAGAATGTTTACAAATAGGTGTCAGCTCGTGGTGCTGCAGTGACAGAAACATTTCCCTGCCTGTCCAAAACTCAGCGCTGGAATTTCACAGATTTGGTTTTCATGCAGGGGCCTGAAGCAGCACCAGAGTTTCCCAGTGTATGGGTGCAGGCAGAGCTGCTGGGAATTGTCCCCCACATTTCCCTGGCCCTTCAGTGGGGACTCTCCCCAAAAATCCTAAGGACAGGACACTTTGGAATAAATAAGGAGAGGCTAAAACCAATACCCTTCAAAGTGAGCCACACCAAGGGTGAGGAGCCAGCAGAGCCCTGCTCTGAAGGGATGAAATCCACTGGTACCAGCAAAAGCAGCCCAGTTATTTTCCCAGTCATTCTGGGATAAATGAGAATTCAAGGCAGAACTTTACCTTCCTTCCCCAAAAGATGGATAAAGCAATGGACAATCACTGCAATTCCACTGCTGGGTTGTGTCACCTTGAAGAGCCAGCACTGGGCAACTCCACATATGGAGCAACTCTTGGTGGCAGGAACCATTCCTGATTTTCCAAAGTTTCCCTGGTGTTTTTAAGGCATCCAAAGACTACAGTTCCCATAAGCCTCCTCCTGAAGGAGCCGTGGAGGTGAGGAAGGAAAGGAGGAGCATTCCCCTTCTCCTGATTACTTCTTTCTCCCCTCAGAAGAAAAGCAGTTGGCTCAGAGAGGTTTTTGGTAGTATTTCAAATAATAAAAATAATAACAAATAACAAAAAAAAAAAGTCTTAGAACAAAAAAGAACTCTCACTGCATAAACATCAGAGTCTGAGTAGCCAGAAAGTTATTACATAATTTTTGTGAAAATGTATTTCTTATCAACCTCTTTGCAGAGATGAAACTGTAAACTCAACAAATAATGTATTGTACTCAGTTATAAAGACAAAAGCAGCAGTTCTCTGTAAATAATCCTGTTCTACAACAACAGATCTATTTACAAAAGGATTTCAGAAGTTATACAACTCCCATAATATAGAGGTATCAGAAAGTTTTGTACTTTAATGTGGAGAACAGCTCTCCAAATGGCACTCAAAGTGACCATGGAAAGGCTAAACAGGTCCCAGGCTGCAATTCTCACCCCAAACCACAAACTGTCACACAACTTCCAACCTGCAGTCCCACAGCCAGGCTCAAAAGCACCTGAAATGAGCAGGTTTTCAGAGGGATTCCCAAAAGATAATCTAATTATAGCAACAAAAAGTGCTTTTTTTGGTACCAATTGTTTTAGTCTTCAAATCAGCACCCAGTTGAGCTCAGCTGAAGCTGTGAAATGCCTGCATGGCAAATAAAAGCTCCGTTTTGGAGTGTTTATTCTTTTCACATACCATCTGAGCAGGTGGTCCAGTTTCAAACATGACTCCAAGATGTGGCACTTGTAAGCAAGTCTGTCCTAATTAAATGTCACTCGAAAAGCTCCACCAAGGCACAGTTTTCCCCCGGACAGCAGCGGTGCTCTGCTGCTTTGTTTTAACTGTCAGGCACTTTGCAAAGTCTCCGATGGCCATCAGGTGTTCATGGCCACCCTGCAGCACCCCCAGACTGGATCAATCAGACTGGAGTCCCGGCTGTTTCACACGAGGGAGGGAACGCTGCCCATAAATCGGCACCGAACGGGAGAGCTCTTGGCTGCTCGCAGGTAAAATTATCCTCGTCACTGTCCAGCTGGGGGAGGGGATGCCAATGACAAGTCCTAAATCCACCCAAGTACCGATGCAGGAACTGTAACACTCGCTGCTCCTGTAACCGAGCCTACCTGTACGCCTGGAAACAATATCAAACTCTTGACCTATTGCCCTCCTGGCTTAAGAAAACCCCGCTGGCTCTTCAATTTTGAACAAGATATACTTGCTTCACCCAAGGAATATTCCAAAGCCATGAATTAAACTCAATAAGCTTCATAAACTTGGATGGAATTTTTAATTCACAGCAGAAAATGTAAATTTAACACTTCACACACATATTCTACTTCAGACTGCAAATAAAAAGTCTAGTTCTAAATAATTCATGTAAGCCAAAAACATGAAGCGTAGCCTACAAAAGTATCTATATATACACACACCAAATATATATAGATAATAGTTAACAAATACTAGCTCAGAGTTATTTTCAGTGTTATTATTCTAATTCTATAAAGTATAATTAATTTTCCAAAAATATCCAACCTACAGAGGTTGGGAGAAGGGCGGCGTGGAGAAAGAGAGAAACAAGTTTACCAAAACTTTTTAGGGCTACAGACTATTCCAAGGAGGGAGGTTAAATTCTGCTTGGTTACAGGCAGAGAATTAAACGCTACCAGAAACTAAATATTCCTAATTTATCACCAGATATCATCTAAGTGTTCTTCAACTTGACACACCTTTCTTGAGGAAAAGGTAAGGAAAACACCAAGAAGATAATAAAAAAAAGTTGTTAACTTGTTCAAACCCAGGCCCCCATGAAACTCCATCCACCTCAGTGTGACTGCAAGGACCTCCTGGCAAAAGTTACCAGCACACTCTCATTCGGGTTCAACCAGGATGGCTGTCAAAAACACGCCTGTCGATTTATTTTGGAGTCAGTTACTCCGTCTTCGTTGATTTTAAACAACAATAAATGTTCATTTCCCCCGATGGCTGTGGAGTAATAGGAGAACTAAGTAACAGCAGCAATCTAGAGACATGATCAAAGAAGCCCTTTGGACGGGCTAAACCCAAAACTTCAAAGCCGACTGAGATTCACAAATTTCTAAATTTCGAATTGCAGGACTTTAAAATGCGTTGAGTGATCCCGCGGCGGCGGGAGGGAACTGTGGCCACTCCAGAGGAGCACCCAGTGCATCCGAGCAGAGCCCCAGTTCCTCCAGAACACAAAGCTGAATCCCTGAAAGGCCGCGGCCGGCTACTCAAACATGGAACCAGGGAATCATTCACGATGGAAAAGACCTCCGAGATCATCGAGCCCAACCTACGGCCACCTTGTCAACCAGACCAGGGCAGCGAGAGCCACGTCCAGCCCTTCCCTAAAGACGTCCGGGGCCGGTGCCTCCAGCAGCTCCCCGGGGAGTGCCCGTGTGTCCCTGCCTGTCCCTGTGCCCGTGTGTCCCTGCGTGTCCCTGTGTCTATTCCCAACGCTGCTCCCTCCTCCTCCCCACCCCCACCGAAGGGATGACAGGCACCTCGCTCAGGTAACTCCTTCCCCATCTCCGCTGCACCTTCCCCACCCGCCCCACCGGCCCCTCACAGGTACCGGGGCATCCCAATCCTCCCCTACAACAGGTGATGCTCCAAGTCCTGCCGCCCTCCTCGCCGCCAGCCCGGCCCGAGCCCTCGCACCCGCCCACCGCAGGGCGTTGCGCATAACACCGAGAGGCTCCGGGCGAGCTCCCTTCCTCCATCGCCGCTCCCAAGGCCCGGGAAGGCACAGCCGCGCTCCAAGGGGAAAAAGGCCGCGGGCTGCGGAGGGGCGGGCAGGGATGGATCCCGGCCCTGCCGCCGCTCCCGCTCTAAGATGGCAGCGAAGCGCTGCGGCCCCTCCGCCGCGGGCCCGGGCGAGGCGGCCCCGGCTCGTCCCGCGGTGCGGCGTCTCACTCACCCGTGCGGCGGCTTCTCCTGGGGCGAGGCCTCTCCCTCCGCGGGGCGAGCGCCGGGCGCGTCCTCCCGCTCTTCCCCGGGGGCCTCGGCGGCGGCGGCGCCTCCTCCTCCCTCGGGCCGCGGCTCTGCCCGCGGTTGGAAGGGGAGCCCGGGCGGCCCGGCGGGTCCCCGGCCGGGCTCTGGCTGTTCGCTGCCCTCACAAAATGGCGCGCGGTCCAAACCTGCGCAGCGCCCGGCGGCGGCTCGGCCTCGCCTCGGCTCGGCTGCGATCGGCGGCCTGAGCCCCGGCCGGGAGCGCGGGGACAGCGGCGGGGGGAGCGGGAGGAGCGGGAGGAGGAGGAGGAGAAGGAGGAGGAGGAGGGGATGGGGGGAAGCGCAGCGCCGTACCGAGCCCCCGGGAACTCCTCGCTCCCTCCCTCCCTCCCCCGCCTGCCAGCCGCTACCTCCTCCCCCTCCCTCCCTCCCCGCCCGCTCCTCCTTCCCTCCCTCCCTTCTTCCTCACGAACCGGCTTCGTTTCCCGCACCGCCGCCGCCGCCTCAAGCCCGGCCGCGCATCCCCGGCGGGACCCTCGGAGCGCACTTTTTTTGCGTCCCTTCTTTTCCTTTTCCTTTCGCGGTGGAGGTCGGAAGAAGGAGAAGAAAAAAAAACTTAAAAAAAAAACAACCCCAGGAATTCTGGCGGAAATTGAGCTATTTGCTCTTGTTTTTTTATTATTATTATTTTATTTTATTTTTTTAATATTTTTTTAAATTTAAAAAAAAACCCAACTGACAAAATGGCGGCGGGGGCGAGCCTGTTGCCATAGCAACTGTCAATCACCCGCGGCCGGGCGGGAGACGGCGCTGACGTGGGGAGGCAAGGGCGGGCCGCGCTCGCCATGGCAACGGCTCCTTCCCCCTCCTTCCTCATCCGTGCCCGCCCGCCCTCCGGCGTGTGACGGTGTCGGCGGCGCTGCGGGCCGGGATGGCCCCGGCGGGGCGGGGAAGGGGAGCGGCCGCCATTCCCGGTGACGGGGGGGACCCGGCGGTTGAGGCGGTGCCGGCCCCGGCCCGCAGGGGGCGCCGGGAGCGCGAGGCCGAGCCCGCCGGGGCTTCCCGCCCGCCGCCGCCTGTGGGGAGGGACAGGGCCGGGCACGGCCCCCTCGGAACCCGAGACGTGCCCGAAAAACCGTTCAAAAAACGCACTGCAAGGGGCCCGGAGTGCCTCAACCTGCTGAGGGAAAAACCGTTCAAAAAAACGCACTGCAAGGGGCCCGGAGTGCCTCAACCTGCTGAGGGAAAAACCGTTCAAAAAACGCACTGCAAGGGGCCCGGAGTGCCTCAACCTGCTGAGGGAAAAACCGTTCAAAAAACGCACTGCAAGGGGCCCGGAGTGCCTCAACCTGCTGAGGGAAAAACCGTTCAAAAACGCACTGCGAGGAGCCCGGAGTGCCTCAACCTGCTGAGGGAAAAACCGTTTAAAAAACGCACTGCGAGGGGCCCGGAGTGCCTCAACCTGCTGAGGGAAGGCTCCTCTCCCCTCCCCTCGGCATTGCGTCCGCGGGTCTTTCTCGACCCGCTTAAAAATATCACCCCCAAAAAACGAGTTGGAAAATGTGCTGAAAGTCGTCCGGTGTGGGAGCCCCGATGTGTTGGGGGAGTCACAGGATTCTAGAGGGTTTCTGTCCCCTCAGAATTGCATCCAGGGGTGTTTCTTGGCCCCTCAGAAAATCTGTGTTCCCCAAGAGCAAGTTAAAAAACGCACTGAAAGTCACCCGGTGTGGGAGCCTTGAGCTGCTGAGGGAAGGCTCCTTTCCCCTTGGAATTGCATCCAGGGCTTTTCTAATTCTCATCAGGAAAAAATACATTCCCCTAGAAGCAAGTTAGGTGTGGGAGCCTCAAGCTGCTGAGGCAAAGCTCCTTTCCCCTCAGAATTGCATCCAGGGGTCTTTCTCACCCCCCCCCCCTCTGAAAATCAATATATTCTCCCAAAATGATTTTAAAAATGCACTGAAAGTAGCTTGGTGTGAGAGCTTTGAGGTGCTGAGGGAATCAGAGAATAAAAGGCTCTTTTCCCCTCAGAATTGCATCCAGGGGTGTTTCTTGGCCCCTCAGAAAATCTGTGTTCCCCAAGAACAAGTTGAAAAATGCACTGAAAGTCACCCGGTGTGGAAGCCTTGAGCTGCTGAGGGAAGGCTCCTTTCCCTTTGGAATTCAGTCCAGGGCTTCTCTAATTCTCATCAGAAAAAAAAAAAAAAAAAATTTATATATATTTATATATATATATATATATATATTCCCCCAGAAGTGAGTTAGGTGTGGGAGCCTCAAGCTGCTGAGGCAAAGCTCCTTTCCCCTCAGAATTGCATCCAGGGGTCTTTCTTACCCCCCTATGGAAATCAGTATATTTCCCTAAAATGAGTTAAAAAATGCACTGAAAGTAGCTTGGTGTGGGAGCCTTGAGGTGCTGAGGGAATCACAGAATAAAAGGCTCTTTTCCCCTTGGAATTGCATCCAGGGGTCATCCTCATCCCCCTCAAAAATCAATACATTTCCCAAAAATTGAGTTAAAATATGCACTCTAAGTAGCCCAGTGTGGGAGCTTCGAGCTGCTGATGGAAGGCTCCTTTCCCCTTGGAATTGCCAGATCGGTGCTTCCAGCCTAAATCTGTGACAGGGGGTTTTTAATGTATTTTTTTTTATTATTTTTAATTTCTGGAATGCCCACAAAGATCAAAAAGTAGAGTCTGGCCTTTATCTAATACTTTAATTCTGACGTGTTATACTTTAATCTAGTCATTTCAGTTCCCAGCCAGCCTCCTTGGAGAAATTAGGACATGTTACTTGTTCCATTTGCTTTTTCTTCCTGTTTTAATATTTTTTTTTTATCTTGGCTTAAAAGGTGGAAATAAGCAGCCAAGGATTGGCAGACGGATGCAGCCACAGCCAAAACCCCCCAAATAATTGAAGTGTTGAGAATTTTACTTAAATTGTGTGATCACAGAATCCCAGAGTGGCTTGGGGTGGGAAGGACCTTAAAGTCCACCCAGTGCCACCCCTGCCATGGCAGGGACACCTCCCACTGTCCCAGTGTCCAGCCTGGCCTTGGGCACTGCCAGGGATCCAGGGGCAGCCCCAGCTGCTCTGGGAATTCTATTCCAGGGCCTCCCCATCCTCACAAGGAGGAAATTTTTGCTAATATCTGATCTAAAGCTGTAATTTTTCAGTGTGAAGCCATTCCCTGGGTGCTGTCCCTGCATCCCCTGGAAATTGTCTCTCTCCAGCTTTCCTGGGGCTCCTCCAGGCCCTGCAAGGCCACCCTGAGCTCAGCCCAAAGCTTCTCCTGTGCAGGTGAACAATCCCAGCTGTGCCAGCCTTTCCTCCCAGCACAGGAATATCCTAAAATTCACCCAGTGCCACTCCTGCCATGGCAGGGACACCTCCCAGGCTGCTCCAGCCCCAGTGTCCAGCCTGGCCTTGGGCACTGCCAGGGATCCAGGGGCAGCCCCAGCTGCTCTGGGCACCCTCCCAGGGAAGGATTTCTCCTCGATATTCCATCTAAACCTCTCTTTTTCAGCTTAAGGCCATTCATTCCCGTTTGTCTCCCAAATCCCTGTGAAAAGTCCCTCTCCAGGGATGGGGTGCACAGGGGAATCGTGGGACCACCCCAGGAGTGGCAGTGAGGTGTTTGGTGGGTTGGAATTCTCTATGGAACTGCACCTTCCAGCCGTGGGAGGTGCTTGGGAGCATTGTGATTTAAGTGCTCCTTTCTCATTCCCCTCAGCCCCAGAAAGATTTGAGGTCACTTGGAGCTGCTTTTGACGCTTCTCTCAGTGACTCTGAGCGTGGCCAGAATGTGGCTCTTGTCCTGGGGTGTGGAAAGGAACACCTGAGGGAGCTGGGAAGGGGCTGAGCCTGGAGAAAAGGAGGCTCAGGGGGGACCTCACTGCTCTGCACAACTCCTGACAGGAGGGGACAGCCGGGGGGGTCAGGCTCTGCTGCCGTGTCCCAAGGGAAAGGAGGAGAGGAAATGGCCTCAAATGGCACCAGGGCAGGCTCAGGTTGGAGACTGGGACAGAAAATTTCCCTGGCAGAGTGGTCAGGCCTTGGGCTGAGCTGCCCAGGGAGGTTTGGAGTCACTGAATTGTCCCAGAGCAGTCTGGATGTGGCCTTGGGGACAGGGATTGGGGTGATGCCGGTGGCTGCTGGGTGATCCTGGAGGGCTCTCCCCACATGGACAATTCCAAGATCTCCAAGGCCAACCTCTGCCCAGTCCCTCAGTCAGGAAGAACAGCTCCACTCTCAGAGGGGGCATTCCCTGAGGATTTTTTCCCCTCTAAAATCTCTTTCTGGCCTGTGTGATGGCAATGACAGAACAGTTTCTCTGCTGCTCAGTGTAGGTAACTACAAAGCTCACAGAAATTTGTTACACTGTTCACTGCATTACTGTAACTTCCTGGGGTTTGGGGTTTTTGTTAGGTTTTGAGGGTTTATTTTGCTAACACTTAAAAATATTACAGAGTTTTCAAGAGTTTGTGCATTTGCTCAGTCATCCTCTACTTTTATTTTGCTGGCTATGCCCAAGCTCTGGCACCTTGGGCAGAGATAAAATGTCCTTTAAAAGGTGATGGCATCTTTTTAAAATGTTATTTTCCAGCACAAACAACTAGATTTTTTTGGTTTGTTAATTTTATTTGGATAATGAATAACCTGCATGGTACAAAAGTGTTCTCTTCAATATCCATTTTATTAAAAAGCAAGGGGAGGTTCAGGTTGGACATCAGGAGGAAAAAGTCAGGAGGAAAGGGTTGTCAGGAACTGAACTTGTGTTCTGTGCTGGAGGTTTAGGGCTCAGTTTAGGGATCCTCCAGGCTGGGATTCCACCAGAATCCTGCCTCACCTGGAAACTTTGCACAGAGTTGTGACCTGGATGAAGGGAATCCAAGTTCTTGCTTAGCAAAAATTATCAAATCTTACTCCTTGTTTATTTTCTTTAGGAAGGGAGGGACTGCCAAGAAGGAAAGACTCGAGAGTTCTTTTTTTAAACTCCCCACCTGAAGGAGGTTTGCAGTGCTTGAAAACAGGAGGTTGTGTACATTCTACATGAATTAGTGGACAGGCTTGTAAGAAATACTTGGGTTTCTCTTCCTAAGAGACCAACCCTCAGAAAGCAGAATATTGAGGACCAAAAAAAACCAAACCAATAATAAGCAGAAAAACTGAGAAAAAAATAAGAAAAAAAAACACATTAAAAATGAGGAGGAAAGAGAGTGGAGAAATGAGTTCTAAGAGAGAAGATAATGTACAGCATCCTAGAGAAATGGAAGAGATGTAAAAGAAACAACACAACAGCTGAAGAGTTGGGATTGCTCAGCCTGGAGAAGAGGAGGTTGTGTGGAGACCTCCCAGCACCTTCCAGTGTCTGAAGGGGCTACAGAGGAGTTGGGGAGGGAGAACTCATCAGGAACTGCAGTGACAGGACAAGGGGCAGTGACTTCAAACTGAAACAAGGAAATTTAGGTTTGGGATATGAAGAAGTTGTTTCCTGGGAGGGTGGGCAGGGCCTGGCACAGGGTGCCCAGAGCAGCTGGGGCTGCCCCTGGATCCCTGGCAGTGCCCAAGGCCAGGTTGGACACTGGGGCTGGAGCAGCCTGGGACAGTGGGAGGTGTCCCTGCCATGGCAGGGGTGGCACTGGATGGTTTTTGATGTCCCTTCTGACCCAAACTATGATTCTATGGCAGTGGAGTGTGATTATGGGTAATATATCCCATTTTTTCCCTTTCCAGCCTTCCTGCATGGAGCAGAGGGGCCCATCTGCCTCTCACTGTGGGCTCTGCAAGGCTTCATTCCCTGATCCCACCTGCCCTTGTAGCCCTGCAGCTTTCCTCCTGGAGCATTTCCAGCTCTGCCTGAACTCCAGGCTCCCTTCACAGCAGCCATGGGCACCCTGACTTTTCCAGAGCTCAACATTTGGACTTTGGGTACAGGTTTTGATGCAGATGCTGTGATGGACCACCAGCAATTCCAATAATCCCACTGCAAGAGGGGCCTTCTTAGGTCACCCGGCCCAAGCTGGAAGATCTTCAGGAAGAATTCCGTCAAAATACAGAAAGAAAGATTCTGCAGTTGTGTTTCTCCACCAAAGCCACCCCACAGCTCAGTTCCTTTGGTGCTGGGCCCCTGTGTGGTGGTGGTTCCCAGGGGTCCCAGATGAGGGAAGAGATGAGAATCTTGACTCCATGTTTCAGAAGGGTGATTTATTGTGATTTATATTAAAAGAAAATGATATACTAAAACTATACTAAAAGAATAGAAGAAAGGATTTCATCAGAAGGCTAGAAAGGAATAGAAAGGAATGCAATGATAATAAAATCTTGTGACTGACCAGAGAGTCCGAGCCAGCTGTGATTGGCCATTAATTAGAAACAACCACATGAGGCCAATCCCAGATGCACCCTGTTGCATTCCACAGCAGCAGATAACCATTGGTTACATTTCATTCCTGAGGCCTCTCAGCTTCTCAGGAGGAAAATCCTGGCAAAAGGATTTTTCATAAAATGTGTCCATGACACCCCTGTCACTATCAGACACAAAATAAAACAATGGAACTTCTGAGGTAAAAAGAAGAAGTTTAATTTCTGACTTGAACATTTATAGACTTTCAAAAGTGACAGTGGATTGGAGAACAACAGTGCCACCTCTCCAATGGTCAAACCAACAGCCCATCAAATTTCTCCTCCTCCAGAAAAGAATGTAGAACAATAATTATTTACATAAAACTGGGTGAGAAAGTTCATTACAAGAATATAAATAATTATTTGCATAAAACTGGGTGAGAAAGTTCCTTACAAGAACATAAACATCAGAAGGCTTAGAAGAACTCAGAAGAACAGAGGGTGCCAGGCCCCAACCCCAAGTGAAGTCCCAGCAGAAGTTCTCCTCCATGGGTTACATCATCAGCACTTCCCAGAGCACCGTGGCAGCTCCCAGCCAGCCTCAGTTCCACATGAAGCCATCATCTGGAGGGAGCAGCTTGTGTTTCGCCTGTCAAAAAGGTGCTGCTAAGGAACTGATGTGGTCCAGCTCTTTTTAGGCCAGAGGGGTTGCCATGGTAACCCGTTGGGATGGAGATAGATCAGCTTTTGAGTCATCATCAGAGCCGGCTTCGATAGTACCGGCTTTGGATTGGCAGCCAGAGCTGCACACTGTGTAGGCTGGCACGCCTCTGGACCAGAAGGTCCTGGAATTGCTGCTGGATGAGCCTTGTTCCAAAAAAAAATAAAAAAAGTGCATTTCCTTGAGTTCTCTCTGATAATCCCTGGAATTGTTCTTGGTGTTCACACTCACGGTGAAGATGATGCTCCTGAGCATGAAAAGTTTCTCTTCTGGTTTAAAACATCAGGCAGGAATTTCTGGACATCAGGAGGATTTTTGGTTTTTTTCATGGAAATGGTTGTTAAGTATTGGAAGAGGCTGCCCAGGGAGGTTGGGAGTGCCCATCCCTGGAGGTGTCCAAGGAACACCTGGAGGTGGCACTGAGTGCTCTGGGCATGGGGCACAGCTGGGACCTGAGGATCTTGGAGATCTTGTCCAACCTCAGTGATTCTGTGAAAATCCTTCCCAAAACCATGGAGTTTCTGGGGAAGAAGTCTCCAGGGAAAAGGCTCTGTTAGTTATCCTAGGGAAGTGCATATTGGAAGCTGAATCCCAGAAGTCCTCCTAAGAGTGCTTTCCATGATAAATACATTTGTGGGAGGGCAGAACAGTTCCTGTTAAAATCAGGGCATTCTGAAGAATTGTGATTCTTCAAAACTTTTGTAAATCAGGTGCTACAATGTCAAGTATGTCTCTACACCCTCAATTTCCAACTTTTAGAGGAATCTGGTTTCCCTGCATTAGAAAACAGGGAAAACAAACAAACAAAAAAGGTTCATTTAATCATAACGTTCCCCTCCTATCCAAAAGGACCAGTACAATCCATGGCTCTTTAAAAATCTTGGGTTCTGCTGCCTGTAACATCATTGGATCTACACCTGTTCAATGCCCAGCTTTTGCTTCTCTGTCAGAATTCCTGGAAGAGTCAAAAACTGTCCTCAGTTCCATTAAAATCCCATTCCTCTTTCATTGGCCCCTTCCCTCTTCCATACCAATTCCCTGCTCTCTGGTGCAGCAGGATTGGTGTCTTTGCTGGCCAAAATGTAAACTTGCTTCTTGCTGCCAGGAGAAAGCTCCTTGTGCAGCTTCCACAGGGATTTTGTTCTTGAAATTCCAGACCATGATATTTCTGGTATCCTGACACAAATCCACTCAAGAAAGTTCTTAGAGGTAAGTTCTGCTTGGTGTCCACTTGATCAGTCTCCTGCTAGCAAAGAAAAAGAAATTGTGATGAATTTTAAATTGTTTTTTTCTAAAATTGTCACTTAGGAAACTTCATTAGGCTTAAGAAGTCATTCTTCAGTAGAAGCAGGAATGCTTTGTTGTCTGTTCCTTTTTCCCTCCCAGATCTTCCATCCCATCCCAGTTCAGAAGAAAGATGGAGAGAGGCTTTTTACAAGAGCATGGAGTGATGGGACAAGGAGAAATGGCCTTAAGCTGGAAAAGAGTAAATTTAAATCAGAGATTACCATGAAATTCTTTGCTCTGAGGGTGGTGAGGCCCTGGCACAGGGTACCCAGAGAAGTCCAGGGCTCAGTCACTGCACAGCCAAGTTCTTCCTGATGGTCAGGTGAAACTCCCACAACAGTTCAGCTTTCCCCAAAGTGAGAGAAGGTTCAGTGATTAGCCAGGATCAATCCTCACCCAGCCACCAGCTCCCAGAACTTCTCTGAATCTCTTTATTCACCACCTCTGCCCAAGGTGGCTGAGCCCTGTGAGGAATAAAAAACCATTGCAAGAGCTGAGGCTCCAATCAAAGGCTGATCCACTCAGGATTATGGACCAGAACAAAGAGTTTGTATTTTCTGCAGAGGAGCTGTGTGTACCTCCCCTCCCTGTGAGGTGCATTCCAGTTCCTGGGTGTCCCCACTGCCAGGCCCTGGAGCTGCTCTGTGGCATCACTAATTAGGCTAATTGCTCTGGGGGCCAGCACTCCTCTTTTATAGGGCACCATTTTTGGGGCCTGCATTTCCCCTCTGGGAGCTATTCCAGGGAGCTGCAAGGCAAGGTCAGCGCTGACCTTCTGCTGAGATCCCTGCTGGAATTCCACAGGGACCTGCCAGGATGGAGCTCCCAAAATAACTCTGGGCAGGGCTGTGCTCCCAGGGCAGGGACATCCCTGCAGCACTCCCAGGGCAGCTCCCCCAGGCTGCTGGAACTCTGGAGAGGGCACAACACCATGGAGGGGGAAGCGCTGGGCACCAACCTGAACCTGCTGGCACACAAACCACCTGGGGCTGGAGCCACGGGGAAATCAGACCCCAGTTCCCTCTGAGTGTAAAGGGCTGGAGGAATCCAGAAAACCTTACAGTTCTCCATCCTTTTAAAGAAGCTCCAGTTCTCTCTATTCCCACTGTCACTGTCAGGGACCCTCAGCTGCAGAAGTGCCAGGGTGACTTCAAAACCAGCCATGGAGAAGTCCGGCTGTCAGGTCTCAGGACGTCAGGAAACTTTGCAAAGGGTCCAGCACCCAAAAACAAATGTGGGGTGGAATCACAGAATCTGGTTTGGGTTGGAAAGGACCATAAAGGAGTGACAGGACAAGGGGGATGGCTTCAAACTGACAGAAGGTGGGATTGGGTGGGATATCAGGAACAATTCCTGAAGGTGGGCAGGCCCTGGCACAGGGTGCCCAAAGCAGCTGGGTGTGCCCAAGGCCAGGTTGGACATTGGGTTTGGAGCAGCCTGGGACAGTGGAAGGTGTCCCATGGCAGGGGTGGGATGAGATGAGTTTAACATCCCAAGCCAAACCATTCTGGGATCTATGATTCCCTGATATAAGGAACATTAAAAAATGGGTTTAAACTGGGGACAATTGGCAGGCACTGGTAGCACAATGGAAGATGAGGTGTGCTGCTTGTTTAAGTGATATTTCATAAACACTCATTTGTTTCCCAAGAAATCTGTCAGGTTTGAAATTGTGCAGTGGCCTTGCTGAAGTTGGCAAATCTGTGGAGCTGGGAAAGATTTCACTGAGCAGCAGCTGCACAGGAAACTCTCTGAGGCAGGGGTTGCACCAAACCACTTCTCTGCTCTGTGTAACAGCACTGCCCATCAATTCTTTCCTTTCTGGAGAAGAAAATTACCATTACTCCAGGTATTTGATATTTTTGTGTGCAGGGCCCATCAGGTTGATGAATAAATTGAATTAGATGATGGGTTTAGATCTCTTTCCACTCAAATATCCTCTCCTGAATGCTCACATCCGCAGGACACACAACACTCATGCTCCCAGAAACCAAAAGTTTCTCTCTTGGTTTATAAAACCCAGTTTTGAAAAACAAAAGCTTAAAAATCCCCTCAATCTGTTGTTTTTCCCTCTTCCAGCCTATGTGTAACAGCAAATCTTTTCACAATAAATCTCAACTGAATTTTGATATATTGACAGAGCAGTTTTTGAAAGGGATTACCTCAAAGAGGTGAAACTGGACTGCTGAACCCAAATTTCAAGCAGAACATAAAGATTTCCAGTTTAAAATTAAAACAAAGCTAAATGAAAAGCATTGAGAAAATTCCAAGTAGCCAAACACACTGTAGAAGTGTAAATATTTTAAAAAATCAATGTAACATAACCTACTCTGGATATTTATTTTATTTATTCTGTTAAAATTAACTAGTCCACTCTAGGTGTATGAGTAATGTAAATCTCAACTTTAACACAGAAAAGTCTAAATTAATGCATTTTGAAGAATTCCATTAATGAAATACTAATTAATGCCATTTATATACATAAAAACCAATGCTCAAAAATACACAGGAACTTTGTATCTGGGATGGACAGAGCACACATGAAGCATCAGGAAGAGAACACTTCCTGACCTTCTTTTGGGGATTTGAGGTACTTTGGGAGGTTTTGTGTGTGTCCAGAACACTCAGGCTGAGACAAACATTCAACTGATCCTTGCTTGTTTGTTTTCCATTCTTTGCAGGTTTGCCAAGCTTTAACTGCTTGGAAGAAGTTTCCTGTCCTGGGTGTTGCTTCAGGCTGATTTTTTATTCTTTAAACGTCCCCTAGCTTTTTTTTTTCTTCTGTTTTAAGTGGAAGGAACAAGGAGAATTTGGGTTTGTTTTTTTTTTTTTGGAAGGGTAATATTTTGGTCAGGGAAATTTATAAGCAACTTCAAGTTTCAAAGGCTGAAAACAGCAGCTAAAAAATATTTCTTGCTTAAATTGTCACAAGAAAGAACTTTTTGTTGTCTTTTTTATGTTGCTTTTCAAGGCAGTGAAATTGATATGTAATAAATTATAGTAAATACGCCAAGTCTGTGGTGTTAATTTTTACCCCAATTCCAGATTCTGAGCATCACCTTCTTAGCCAAAGGTACAACAACACAAGGTTTTTCCATGCAACATGGATCTCTTCCATGGGGGGGAAATTCCTTACTGGGAAACTTTTCCAAGGATTTGCTGTTCCTTTTCCCAAGTGTCCTAAACCCCAAAGCCAGGGCTCTCTGCAGCAGCCTCACCTGTCCTTGAAGGCCATGGCTGAGGCTGGGAGGCAATGCTGGATGAGGAGTTTGCTCCAAAATTCTGTTTTTCAGAATTGGCATGCTGAGATCCCAGAATCCCAGAAACACAAAAATCCCAGAACTGGTTTGGGTTGGAAGGGACCTCAAAGCCCACCCAGTGCCACCCCTGCCATGGCAGGGACACCTCCCACCGTCCCAGGCTGACCAGGGCAGGTCTGCTGAACCTGAGGGGACATCAGCCCTTGGCAGGGAGGCAAAACAGAGTTAAAGGTTTAGAATCAATGATGTTACAGCAAGAAAGTTTTAAAAATTATCAAAAACTCAGTGCTTGAACTTCCCCTTTGCACTCAAGTCTTGCAAGGCTTTTCTGTATGTCCATGTCATACCAACTGCAGCAGCCACAAACAATGGGATGATCTGCAGAGTGATGGAATCATGGAATGGGTTGGGTTGGAAGGGATCTGAAAGATCATCCCAGCCCTGCCATGGCAGGGACACCTCGCACTGTCCCAGGCTGCTCCATGTCCCCAGTGTCCAGCCTGGCCTTGGGCACTGCCAGGGATCCAGGGATGGAATTCCATGCCAGCCCTGCCCACCCTGCCAGGGAACAATTCCTCATTGCCAAGATCCCACCCAGCCCTGCCCTCTGGCACTGGCAGCCATTCCCTGGGTGCTGTCCCTGCATCCCCTGGAAATTGTCTCTCTCCAGATTTTTTGTCAGGTCCTTCAGGTCCTGGAATCCTTTTTAAGATGTCTGGGAGAGAACTGCACACACTGCTCCATGCACAGAGAGCTATGGATTTATACCAGGGCAGGTGTGCTGCAGTGTTCTCTGGTTTGTTCTTTATTTTGTGCCCTTAATAACTCCAAATATTTGATTTGTTTCTCTCACTAAAAGGGAACATTGTGCTGATATTTTCATGGCAATATTAATCAGAACCCAAATATCTCAGTTGCGAGTGTAAAACCAACTAAGAGCCCATCCTTATGTACACAGAATTTCCCTGCTCAGTACTGTGCACTACTTTACTACATCAGATTTTTCTCTGCCATTTTATTATCCAGTCCTTCACTCTTGTAAGGTTTTTATTCAGTTCTCCAGCCAAGCCCTTTAACTGCACCTCACTTTGTCCTCTGCCTTTCCTTTACCTGAACACCTCAATCCCTTCAGCAGCCTGTGGTGTGTCCCTGCCCGGCCCCTCTCTCCAGATCATGAGGGATGCATGAAGCAGCACCAGGCACAGCACAGCTCCCTGCAGGCTCCTCCTGTGACCTCCCCTTCTCTGAAAAGTGACCTTTCAGTGCTGTTTTATTTCTTTCCTCTCATCCTGCCAGTTTTTGATCCATTCTTCTCTTGCTTCTTTTGCATAAAGGCTTCTTTATTATTATTTTCCACGTGGTGCTTTGTCTGGGAAGTTCATTGTCCCAGGAAATCCTGGGAGCACTTAACCATGGATCTTCCTGTTTGCCTGCTCCACCTGGTCCGTGGGGAACACAGGGAGGCAGTTCTTCAGCTCTTGGACAAGAGGGATTTGGGAGAACATGGATTTGGGACAACACAGATTTCACATTGAGAGCTCTGTGCAATTCCGCTCCTGCAGGAGAGCCCTGGAGGGGCTGGAGCGTGTCCAGGGCAGGGAACGGAGCTGGGCAGGGGCTGGAGAATCCCTGAGGGAGCTGGGAAGGGGCTGCAGAATCCCTGAGGGAGCTGGGCAGGGGCTGCAGAATCCCTGAGGGAGCTGGGCAGGGGCTGGAGAATCCCTGAGGGAGCTGGACAGGGGCTGCAGAATCCCTGAGGGAGCTGGGCAGGGGCTGCAGAATCCCTGAGGGAGCTGGGCAGGGGCTGGAGAATCCCTGAGGGAGCTGGACAGGGGCTGCAGAATCCCTGAGGGAGCTGGGCAGGGGCTGCAGAATCCCTGAGGGAGCTGGGCAGGGGCTGGGGCTGGAGCAAAGGAGGCTCAGGGGCCCTTGTGGCTCTGCACAAGTCCCTGCCAGGAGGGCACACCCGGGGGGGTCGGGCTCTGCTCCCAGGGAACAGGGACAGGAGCAGAGGGAACGGCCTCAGGCTGGGCCAGGGCAGGCTCAGCTTGGACAGCAGCAGCAATTTGCCCATGGAAAGGGAGCTCAGGCCTTGGCAGGGGCTGCCCAGGGAGCTTTGCAGTGCCCAGCCCTGCAGGTGTCCCTGCAGGTGGCACTGAGTGCTCTGGGCTGGGGACAAGGTGCCCACGGGGCACAGCTGGCACTGCATGGGCTGGCAGGGCTGTGCCAGCCGAAATGATTCTACAATTAGGACTAAATTCAAAGAGATCTTATAGCTCATCCAGTCCCACCCCTGTGGGAACTCAGCACATCATTCCCGATGTCCAGAGATGCCAGGAGAACCCTTGGGGGTCTCGGAAATCCTGGAATGTTGCCAAGAGTGCTTGGTGGCTTGATTTTGATCCATCCACAGAAGTGACAGCAGTTTGAGGACATGAGAATCACTTTGGAGTGAAGGGTGTAAAAGGGACACATTTAGAGGGTGAAATATAAACTTTAAGGTTTTTGGTACAGGGGGGTTATGGAGACAAGATGGAGGGATCAGGGTGTGTCTCGTCCTTCTTCTTTCTTCTTCTTGTCCTCCATCTTCTGTGGTGATGTTGGCACTTGGGGATTGGTTTATGGTGAAAGTGTACTTGCCAACATGGGTGAAAAGTATTGGAAAATAAAAGTAAATATGTACGTAGATTTTAGTATAAAAAGACATGACCGCCCCGTGGGTGGTCAGAGTGCCCTTGGCTGCCTTGCAGATCAGACCTCTGTTGGGCAGACAGAAAATTTTGTAGATAAGAAACAATAAACAATCTGAAGATCAAAGGCTGAAGAGTCCAGACTCGTCCTTTGAAAGGCGTGCCACCCAAGAACCACCCTACCCGTGTCGGGGCAGAGACAGACAGCCGGACCCGACACACGTCCAAGGCCATGGACACCTTCCACTATCCCAGGCTGCTCCAAGCCCCAGCCTGGCCTTGGGCACTGCCAGCCACAGCTGTGCCAGCCCCAGGGATTTGGGGTTCTGTGGAACTCTGGCACTGTGAACTCAGAGGCAAGAACAGGAATTTTGATTTCTCTGTGATTTTGCTTTCTCTGTGTGTTCCTTTAACACCTTGATGCTCTTTGGGCCCTGCCCACTCTGCTCCTGATCCTGACAGAAAGGATTTGGCTTTGGGAGCCACCCCAAGCTCAGCTCAGAATTCACAGAGCCATGGAGTGGTTTGGGTTGGGAGGGACCTTAAAGCCCATCCAGTGCCACCCCTGCCTTGGCAGGGACCCCTCCCACTGTCCCAGGCTGCTCCAAACCCTGTCCAGCCTTCTAGGAAAGTTAAAAATAATTTCCATACTGTCCCTTACTCCAATATAAAATACTGAAAACATATCATTAAAAACATTAAATCAACAGTTTTGCTTGGTGTGCCCTATCTATAATGGAAAAATCTCTTTAAAGGGCTGAGTTACACAGTTTTCCTCCTATTTGACAAGAAAAAGCCTAAAAAAAAAATGTGTTCACTGCCTGAGGAAGCTCCAACCACCTGAGCAGGGAGGGTGGAAATACCCTGCCATTAGCACCCCAGTTACACACTCCTTACAACCAGGAGGAAAAACTGAGCCATGAATTGTAACCTTACACTTGGAGTTTCAAAAGCTATTTATGTCACAAGGAAATGTAAACAGCTGAGGGTGTGCAGATCACTCCCTGGTACAATTTTTTTCCCCTGGTATCAAACCAATATTTAAAAATAAAAATTAAAAAGTTATTTTTCCATTCCAGTCCCCTTTGAGGTCACTACAAAACTTTGCTTCCACATAAATGTTGGGCACCACAATTTTTGTTTAATACACCTGCCAATGTTTTCAATATCTGCATAAATCCCAAATTCTTTTTCAAGGGCTATCAGCACTCAAAGAGTCAGTCAATTTTAATTTTTCATTCAACTTTTCATTATTATTTTAATATTATTTGAAAACACAAACACCTTTTTTTAACACTGTATACTATAATTCATTGCTGCTGGCAGAATATACAAGTTTTAGTTGGAATGTGCACTTATTTTGTATTTATTTGTGGTTTTATTCTCCATACCTGTATCCTGACATGGGTTATTTAAAAAATATATCAATAAATACAAATTATAAATATAATTATATAAATAAAAATATATATTATTTTATATATTAAAAATATAGATATTATTTATATATTTATATATTTATAAATACATATCATATATTTATATTTATATTTATATTTATATTTATATTTATATTATATTATATATGTTATATATTTAAAATATAGATATTATTTTATATATTTATATATTTAAAATATAGATATTATTTTATATATTATATATAAATAAAATATATATTATATAAATATATATATTTATAATATATATATTTTTAATATAAAATATAAAAATAAATATGAATTCCCAAACAATTTCTCCGTATCCATCAGTTCTCACACACAAGCCTGCAAAATTCACTATTTTGTACAGAGTTTATTTTACCACGACATTTTTAAAGATATCAGCTTGCCCATCATCATTCAGAATCTCTCAACATCCAGTAACAACCTTTTACTAGGAAAAATTACCTAATTAATACCTAATTATTTAATTCTTTAATATTTTTTTCTGATTTCTAAGTACTTTTTATTCAGGATATTCAGTCATTATTTTCTTTCCCTGCCAAATATACTTTTTTCTTTAATGTCTAAACCACTTGTTTTGTTTTACCCACTGTTTTTGTCACCCCTGCACGTTTTATAACATTATTTTCCTTATTTGCTAATTCTCCTGAGTGGCAAGTGAAGCTCAGTGCAATTTTCAGCCAGTCCAAGCCCTTTTTAAAGTATCTAATGACAGTTCCTCTGAGGGAATTCCCTTCTGTAAATCTCTGTATTTTGGCTGGAAAATTAGTTCATTATTAAATACCTTTAAAAATCCTTCACCAATATCATTATAATTTATGGGTTTTTTTCCTTTTATTGTACCTCTCTCCATTTAAACAGTTTCTTTAGACTTTTTTTCCTGCATGTTCCCCCAGCTTTGTTTCATCCCAATCAGCTTTTCTCACCTTGCTATGTGAATAATTAAGTTTATTTTGCTGCCTTCTTCAGTATTTTCTTACTAGATCTTTGAAGTCTGATCGACTTTAAAACATCATTTTTAAAGAACAGGAAATTTCTGTGCAGTGGGGAAACATTTTAGAAGATATTGGCGAGATTTAATGTGTGTGCAGTCCCTCTATGTGGTGCAGAGATTTTAATTTCTTTTTTTATTACTTTTCTTCTTTCTTCTTTCACTTGTGTGGTGCAGAATTTGTGGGATTTGCTGATTTCTCCACCAAAAAGAATGGATTTCCATTTATTTCCTGTTCTTCAGGGCATCACTTTTCTTCTCCCCTCTCCTTGGTGTAAAAACAATTTGTCAAATGTGCTTACAGAAACCATGGAATGATCTCAAAATTGTCCAACACATCAACAAGATTTGAAATTACTTTTTTATTAGACTTAATAATCTCTGAGCTCCTTAAAAGTGTAGTTTTGAAATGATTTTGTATAAACTGTAGAACTTCTCCCACTGAATTCCTGCAGTTAAATCCCTTCCAATCCAAACCATTCTGTGATTCCACACCACTGTCCTCTGAGCAAAGATTTCAAAACTTTCAAAAAAACCCCAAAACCAAGGAAAATAGGTTCTGGGTACCCAAAAAAAGTTTGGGTTACCCCAGCTTCCCTAGGTTATCCCAAATGGGGAATGCTGTCATTCCAAACCAATTAATCCATCCATTTCAGCTCTGGGTTGAGACAAATACAGAAATGGAATTATTCCAAATAATTTAAATCTATTTCTTAAATGATGCCCCAGAAACAATCAGGTAGAAAAGTGGAAGGGTTTGGAACTGGATGGTCTTTAAAGTCTCTTCCAACCCAAACCATTCCATGAGGATTCTGTGATAATCAGGAATAAAAACAAATGTATGGATGGTTCTAGGTCAATACATATTTTCCCTTGGCTTTCAGTTTAGGTTCATTTGTTACTGGAGTTCTTTTATTCAGTTCTGCCTCACCAAAACTGAAAACAACAAATGAAGATCCAAGTCAAGTTTGGATCTGGTTGACTCCACGAGTGCAGTTACATCCAAAATGGATTTGAGCAAATTCTGTACCCTCCTGGTTAACTCTTTGTGACAAAGTCAGGAGTAACCAGAATATATTTATTTAATCCTGCTCTTGCAGCTGAACACAGGAATGAATGCAGGAACCAACAGCAGTAACAGTTGGAGAAATGAAGTGATTAAGAGCTGCCAACCATTTCTTCATTAATCCAGAGCTCCTCATCACAGAATCCCAGAGTGGTTTGGGTTGGAAGGACCTGAAATCCCATCCAGTGCCACCCCTGCCCTGGCAGGGGCACCTCCCACTGTCCCAGGGGCCAGCCTGGCCTTGGGCACTGCCAGGGATGCAGGGGCAGCCCCAGCTGCTCTGGGAATTCCATCCCAGCCCTGCCCACCCTGCCAGGGGAGGATTTTTAATTCCCAAGATCCCATCCAGCCCTGCCCTCTGTCCATTTAAAACCGTTGCCCATGGCCTTACAAAAATGTCCTGCCCAGTAACAGGATTTCTTTTCTAAATTTGCAGGGTATCCACCTCCCACTGAATTATTTTGGAAGATTTCAGTGAAATCAGTGGAAGAGTTTGAGCATCAGAGCAAAAGCTGGAATTGTTGGCACTGAGCCCTCTCATTGTCAGGAGCCTGCTGCATTTGTCCACTTAGAAAATCCACCCCAAATTTGGGCAATTTGAGACTGACAAATTTAGCTTGGTTTGGGAATGGCAGAAAATCAAAACTAAAGAGGGAAGGGACTTCTCAGGGGAATACTGGTGCCCCCAGCCTGGAGGTGGGAAGGGAATTCACCTGTCACTGCATCTGGGCTGACACTGATCACCTGTCCCACATGGGGATACTTCTCTCCTTGAAGGACTTCTTTTATTCCTCCTGCTTTCTGGGTTTAGGGGTTTCTTTGTGTATAAGTTTTTTAATTTTGGGTGGGTTTTTTGTTTTTGTTTGGTTTTTTGTGTTTTGGTTGGTTGGTTGGTTGGTTGGGGGGGGGTTGTTGTTTTGCTTATTTGGGTTTTTAGTTGTTGTTTTTGGTTGGGTTTTTATTTTTGGAGGGTTTCTTTGGTGTGTTTTTAATTTTTTGGGGGGGGTTTTAGTTGTTGTTGGTTGGGTTTTTATTTTTGGAGGGTTTCTTTTGTGGTTTTTGTTTGTTTGTTTTTTGGTTTTGTGGCTTTTGGTTTTTGTTGGTTTTTTTTTTAATAATTTTATTTCCTGCACCTGCAGAGCTGCCCCAGGCCTGGGTGTCCCAGCCCGGGAGGAGCTGGAGCTGCTGCAGAGAGCCCAGAGGAGGCTCCAGGATGAGCAGAGGGATGGAGCAGCTCTGCTGGGAGGAAAGGCTGGCACAGCTGGGATTGTTCACCTGCACAGGAGAAGCTTTGGGCTGAGCTCAGGGTGGCCTTGCAGGGCCTGCAGGAGGTTTTAAAAAGGAGGAAGATGGACTTTTTATATGCAGGACAAGGGGGAATGGTTTTAAACTGCCAGAGGGCAGGGCTGGATGGGATCTTGGCAATGAGGAATTGTTCCCTGGCAGGGTGGGCAGGGGCTGGCATGGAATTCCATCCCTGGCAGTGCCCAAGGCCAGGTTGGACACTGGGGCTGGAGCAGCCTGGGACAGTGGGAGGTGTCCCTGCCATGGCAGGGGTGGCACTGGGTGAACTTTAAGTCCCTTCCCACCCAAACCACTCTGGGATTGTTTCTGCAGAAGAGGCACCCAGGGGGTGCTGAGCTCTCTGTGTCCCTGGGTTGGGACACAGGTTCCCTGTGTGCTCCCTGGTTTGTTTGTGGGATCTCTGTTGCCAGGCACAGGGGCAGCTCCTGCCTGCTCCAACAGGAGCTTTTCCTGGACACGAGGCTCCAGTTCCTAGAAATGAGTAACTCAAGTATCTTGGAAAAAGTTTCCCAAGAAAAACAGCTGATTGTGAAAGTGATGGCAAAACAAATCTTCACACTCAGAAGCAGCTGTGCTGTCCAGGCTTTTATTTTCCTCTGTTCCTTGAATGGGGTAAAACGTAAAACAAACAAAAAAAAAACCCTCTTTATCTGCCCCACACTAATTAATGACAGTAATTACCTACCTCAGCTACTTAGCTGAGGTACCTGAGTCCTGCCATTAATATTCAGTGATCCCGGTTAAATGCTCCTTTGTTTTTACAGTGACCACTTTCCTTTCCCTCTCTTCCCTGAAATGTGGGACAATTTGAGATCTCAGTTTTTCCCCCAAAACAGGAGCTTGCAGTGGGTTTTGCCAAGTTTTCCATAAGCACAGCAGAGGAAAGGACAGAGATGGGTTTGGGTACTGAGGGCTGAGGAGGAAGAGGACAGAACCATCCTCCAGGAACTCCCACCACTGACAAGGTTCTGTTTATTTTAACCATGTAAATCTGAATAAAATCTAATTTAGTGAACAATGTGTGAAGAATAAGTGAAAATAATGCCTCAGGAAATCAATAACATTCAGAACTCGACTCCTGCTGTGGAGATTTCCTTCAGGACTTGCAATTCCACCGATGGACGAGTCCCGGTTCCGCTGAAATCACGGGAATTCCGGCTGAGGCCACACCTGGAGGAGAAGGCAGCATTTCCCTCAGCCCTCGGGCATTCCCACCCCGAGCATTTCCCTGCTCCGGCTTTTCAAGGGGGAATTCCTCGCTGCGTGCTTTGCAAAGCTTTGCCTTCCTGAATTTATCGGACAGGCTGGGGGAGCTCTGGGCACCGCGGCCGGGCCGGGTTTGGGAACTCAAAGCGATGAATCCCGGTGGAATTAGAACGGAGACAAGTTCGCTCCTCGTTTATATGGGTGCTTGCGGCTGTGCAAGACACTCAGAGGGAAACATTTCAGGACAGCGAAGCCTTTCCCGGGCTCCCATTGTCACCGCCCCACAGTCGCGACAGGCGACATTCGCGGGCCTCGTGAGACGGCGGCGGCCTCGCCTACAACTCCCATCAGCCCACGCGGCGCCCTGGGCCGCAGCGGGCGCTGTCGGCGCGCAGAGCACGCCGGGATCCGTAGTTCCCCGAGGGTGACGGCGTTGCGTCACTCACCCCGCCCGTGCGTTGCTATGACAACCGGGGGCAGTGGGCGGGGCCGCGCGGGAAGCGGCGTCAGCGGCTGGGAAGTGACGACAGCGAGGACCCGGATGTGGAGGGGGCGGGGCTCCCGCGCGCCCCCGCTCGCGGGTCACGTGAGGCGGCGGTCACGTGACGGAGCGATGGGGACGGCGCTGGATGTGAGGGTGAAACGCGCCGGGAAAGTCTATCGGGATGGGGTGCGTGTGTCGCGACAGAGCCACCGCGGACAGCGGGGGACAGCGGCCAGGGAGGGCAGGGCAGGGCTGTCCTGGGTGCATCGGGATGGGCATTGCCAGCAGGTCAGGGCTGATGCTGCCCCTGTGCCCAGCCCTGGGGGCACCTCTGGCTGCTGTGTCCAGCTCTGGCTCCTCAGCACAGCAGGGCCAGGAGCTCCTGGAGCTGAGCAAGGGCCTGGAGCAGCTCCGTGCCCAGGAAAGGCTGAGGGAGCTGGGGCTGCTCAGCCTGGAGAGGAGCCCCAGGGAGAGAGAGGGGCCTCAGCCCTGCCTGGCCCTGCCTGGCCCTGCCTGGCCCTGGGTCTGTCCCTCTGTCTGGCCCTGTGTCTGTCCCTGTGTCTGTCTCTGTCCCTGTGTCCGTCCCTGTGTCCGTCCCCGGCTGTCTGTCCCTGTCTTAACCTGGAGGTTCCTAGGGGTCCCTGGGTCTGTCCCTGTGTCTGTCCCTGGGTCTGTCCCTGTGTCTGTCCCTGTGTGCAGAGGTCAGAGCAGGCCCAGGCTCTGCTCCAGGCCCAGCAATGGCCCCAGAGCCACGGGCAGGGCCTGAGCCCAGCAATTGCCCTGCACAGGAGGCAGCGCCCTGGCACAGCTCTCAGATCTCCTTCCTGGGGACATTCCAGACCCCCCTGGACGCGTTCCTGTCACCTGCTCCAGGTGCCCCTGCCTTGGGGAGCTCCCAGATCATCTCCCGCGGTCCCTTCCCAGCCCAGCTGTTCCGGGCTTCCCTGAGCCTGTCGGGGACACCTCGGGGTCCGGGCTGGGCTCCGGGCTCGGCTCTGGCAGCGGGGACTCCTCGGCGGGCGGAGCCGATCGCCCTCTCCTGTCGGTGCTGCCGCGGTGTCGGCGTCTGGCCGTGTGTCCCTGGCCGTGTGTCCCGGAGCATTCCCGGTGTCCGTGTGTCCCGGAGCTTTCCCCACGTGTGTCCCCGAGTTTTCCCCGTGTCCCTGTCCGTGTTTCCCGGAGCTTTCCCCGTGTCCCTGTCCGTGTGTCCCGGAGCTTTCCCTGTCCGTGTGTCCCTGTCCGTGTGTCCCTGTCCGTGTGTCCCTGTCCGTGTGTCCCGGAGCTTTCCCTGTCCGTGTGTCCCTGTCCGTGTGTCCCGGAGCTTTCCCTGTCCGTGTGTCCCTGTCCGTGTGTCCCGGAGCTTTCCCTGTCCGTGTGTCCCTGTCCGTGTGTCCCTGTCCGTGTGTCCCTTTCCCCCGCTCCCAGCTCTTCCCCCGTCCCTGCCGGAGCTGTCCCGATCCCGGGGGTTTCCCGGTGCTCTCTCCGGGATTCGGGCATTGCCTTCGAGCGCTGCTTTTTGTCCTTCTCCATTTCCTGGGTACCGCGGGAAGATCCTGACCAGCTCTGCAGAGCCCGATGTGCCTTGAAAGGGAAGGAATATTTTTAACTTTTATCGTTTTTTACCTAGAAATCCCAAGTTGCTCAGCAGCAATGTTCAGGCCTCTCTTTTTCTTGCACTTGTATCCTAAAAATCCTTTCCATCCACCGGAATTCCATTTATTGCATGATTTTAAACCTGGAAAACTGGATTTGAAAGGAAGGGTGTGCAGCATCTGTCCTGCAATTGTCAGATTATCTAGAGAATGGCTTTGGCAGAGCTGAATTATTCCCTTTAGGAATGGCTCCAGAGGGCTAAATACTGTCTGTGTGTCACTTTCACATCATTTCTGCATTATAAAATTATAAATTATTAGCATTTTGTTTACTTATCTATTTCAGTTTCTCAGTGCTGTGTCCATTTTTAATTTGACTGATCTTGACTTGCTTTATATCATTTTTAAATGGATTTTTTTTTTATAGAAAGGAATATTCCCTCTGTTTTAAGCTGAAATTAGGATATTTCTGGTCACTCAATCTGTCAGTTTTGTTTTTGCCTTTCACTTTAACTCCACATGGAAAGGTTTGTAATTTTAGTTCCTTAACTGGGCCTGGAATGAAAACACAATGATGGGAGAGCTCTGCACCAGGGATACAACATGGATTTTTAGTAGGAATCTCCTAGGGAGAGAAAGGAGATGCAAACTTAATTATGTATGGAAGGGACCCTAAAATCATCCATGGCAGGGACACCTCCCACTGTCCCAGGCTGCTCCAGCCCCAGTGTCCAGCCTGGCCTTGGGCACTGCCAGGGATCCAGGGATGGAATTCCATGCCAGCCCTGCCCACCCTGCCAGGGAACAATTCCTCATTGCCAAGATCCCACCCAGCCCTGCCCTCTGGCACTGGCAGCCATTCCCTGGGTGCTGTCCCTGCATGCCCTGGAAATTGTCTCTCTCCAGCTTTCCTGGGGCTCCTGCAGGCCCTGCAAGGCCACCCTGAGCTCAGCCCAAAGCTTCTCCTGTGCAGGTGAACAATCCCAGCTGTGCCAGCCTTTCCTCCCAGCAGAGCTGCTCCATCCCTCTGCTCATCCTGGAGCCTCCTCTGGGCTCTCTGCAGCAGCTCCAGCTCCTCCCTGGGCTGGACCCAGGCCTGGGCAGCTCTGCAGGTGCAGGAAATCAGAATTTTGAGCTGTTTTTTGCATTTCTGAAGAAATATGTAAAGAAAATTTGATATTGAACTTCCAGTCATCCTTCCCCTTCCTGCCCCCAGGCCGTGCCCCCTTCCCACGTGCAGGCAGCAGCTCTGAAGGGGTTTGTGCTGTGTGACAGGAAACATCTCCTTGGTTAAAGCAGTTCACGTCTTCAGGGTTGTCCTTGCTTCTCAGAGCTGAGCTGGACTCATTTTTGAAAGCAATAACCTAATTGCTTGTGCTAATTAAGGCCCCTTAGCAGAGCAGTGCAGAATTGAGGTCAGCTTTTCTTTGCTGTCCCTTTGTGCTCCCGTTCCAGCATTTCCCACTTGCTGCACTTCCTCTTCCCAGGCTCTCAGGATGCCACCCTTGCTTGGATGTGGATGATTTCCTGCTACCTCAACTCCCCTGACCCATTTTTGCCATCCTGCACCACCAGGAAAGACAAAAAATCTGCCAAAATTCCCATTCTGCTGGAGAGATCCTGGCCTGGAGAGGTGGGGTGCAGAGTCAGAGTTGGGATTGTCCCATGGCTGGAGGGAGCTGTTCCTTGGGGCCAGTTGGTCTGGGGCAGGAGCTCAGGGAATTCTGCAGCTCTCAGTCCTTTCCAGCTGGGAATATTTCAGGACTGAAGGAGATTCTGCAGTGTGGGAGAAGAGAAGGATAAAGCATGGAGTGTGTGGAGGGAGCTGTGTGCTGCTCTCCTGCAGTTCACCAGCTTTTCAGTGTTAAAAAGCCTGAGCTGGCACTTTGAGGATGAAGCATTTTTGTGCAAAGGGTTTTTTGTGGGCAGCACGTCCTCCATGGGATGAGTGACACCTCCCTGGAGTCACACAGCTCCTGCCTTTCATTCAGATTCACTTCTGAACACATGATTCTTTGTGTTCATTTTTTCTAGTTTAAATCTCTTCTGCTCCCCTCTGGAGGTGAATCTCACCCTCAGCTTGGCCATCCCTCTTCCATCTGTGCCTTTTCTTCCCCTCTCCTGTGGCTGACCATCCCAGTTTTCATGCAGCAATTCCTCCTGGCAGGTTCTTCCCACACCAACACAACCTGGCTGTTCCAGCTGACCCAAAAGAAAGGGTTTTCATCTTCCTGGACAGGAAAACCTTGAAACTGTGGGAAGAAGTTGAAGCTCAGGTTAATACTTCAGCCAAGAGGAGAATGGTGTTTTTAAGGAAAAATCAAAAGTGCAGAGCTCTCATCCTGAGCTTTGGATTCTGATCCTGAGCCCTGGGATTCTGCAAATCCAGGAATTCTGATAGAGTTGAAATGTTGTTGTTTCTCTGTCTCATCCTAAATCCCTTCATCAGGAAGGAAGGAATTTTTTCTGTTTGTCTGTCCTGACAAAGTGACACCATTCTTTGGGCACAGGATTTTCTTGGAGTTTGGAGATCAGTTCCAGGCTGTTTAGATAACAGCTATGAAAAAAATGGACTTAAACAAATGTTTTCCTCGTTCCTCTTAGGAAATTCTCTCTGGAGTGGTGGTCATAACCAGCAAGGACACAGTGCAGCACCAGGGAATCTCCTTAACCATGGAGGGCTCAGTGAATCTGCAGCTCAGTGCCAAAAATGTGGGGGTGTTTGAGGCCTTCTGCAACACTGCCAAGGTAAGGCCTGCCCAGGTGAATGTTTTCAGCACAAAAAACTCTTTTCTCAAATTCAACCTTTCCTTCAAGGCCTTCAGGTGTCAGAGCTGCTCGTGCTGTGGGAGTGATGGAAAGCAGGGAAAGGCTCAGCTTTGTGTGGAGATCACAGAATGCCAGGGTGGGTCAGGCTGGAAGGGAGCACTGAGGGTCACTGGTGCCACCTCCCTGCTCCAGCAGGGCCATCCCAGAGCACAGGGCTGTGTCCAGAACACTCTGGAATATCCCAGGGAGGGATATATGAGGACATTCTGGGGAAGTAAATCACACTGGTAGGAGATTTTTATTTCAGGCTGAAATGCAGGGCCATAAATAGGTAAAAAGGGTTCCTGGATGATGCACTGAATCTGTGATTTAAAGAAAAATAATTCTTGTGGGATGTTATTTTATTTTTGTTGAAGTGACTGGGTTGAACTGGACTCTTGTGCCAGATCAGTCACTATCTGTGGGGGCCATGGAGGGGTCCCTGGGTGTGAGGGACAAGCCTTGTCAGATGGCTCTGGGGAGAGTGGCACCTGTGGAGCTCCTGGAGGGGCTCTGAGCTGCTCCCCAGGGACAGGGCTGGGCTGGGGCAAAGGCTTTGGTTAAGTGAGGATGGCCTTGAATCAGGGAATCACAGAAAGGTTGGGGCAGAAGGGACCTTAAAGCCCACCCAGTGCCACCCCTGCCATGGCAGGGACACCTCCCACTGTGCCAGGCTGCTCCAATGTCCCCAGTGTCCAGCCTGGCCTTGGGCACTGCCAGGGATCCAGGGGTGGAATTCCATGCCAGCCCTGCCCACCCTGCCAGGGAACAATTCCTCATTGCCAAGATCCCATCAGATCCTACTCTGAAGCCATTCCCTGGCTCCTGTCCCTCCATCCTTGTCCCCAGTCCCTCTGAGCTCTCCTGGAGCCCCTTCAGGCCCTGCCAGGGGCTCTGAGCTCTGCCTGGAGTTCTGGAGTTTTCCCTTCTCCAGGTGAGCACCCCCAGCTCTCCCAGCCTGGCTCCAGCCCTGGGATCAGTTTAGGGGCCTCCTCTGGGCTCACCAGCAGCTCCACCTCCTTCTTGTATTGGGAGCCCAAGAGCTGGGGACAAGAGTGGCAAAACTGCAGAGAGAAAGGAAATGTCCTGTCCAAGGCAGCCCCTCACAGTTAACTCTCTCTGTGGTGAGAGACCTTCCCCAAACAACAACAAATTCAGAGGCCAGGGGATGGCTCAGTGTCAGATGGCTTGGACAGCCCTGCTGCTTTCCAGGGTCATAATTTAGGAAATGAAGCTCCACTTCCAAAGCTGGAGCTGCTCCTGGTGAGCTCCCTTGAATTCTTTGGTCATTAATGTGATGCA
Source organism: Molothrus ater (assembly GCF_012460135.2). Taxonomy (NCBI): domain Eukaryota; kingdom Metazoa; phylum Chordata; class Aves; order Passeriformes; family Icteridae; genus Molothrus; species Molothrus ater. Next base: position 2,721,302 of record NC_050479.2, on the reverse strand, counting down.
CCCTTAAAACAGAAATTGTTTTCTTGAGCAAAATATTAATGTTTCTATCCATTGTAAAAAAATATCCCAGCACTTTGTGTCCTGAAGAGGTCCCTGGGATTGTGGAAATCCAGGAATTCTGCTGGAATTCTCAACCCAAACCTCTGTGATATTTCTCCTTGCAGCCTATCCAGATTATCAACAGCACCATTGAGATGGTGAAACCAGGGAAGCTCCCCAGTGGCAAGACAGAAATTCCCTTTGAATTCCCACTGCAAATGAAGGGCAACAAGGTTCTGTATGAGACATACCATGGAGTCTTTGTCAACATCCAGGTGAGGAAGTCCTGTCTGGAGAGAAAACAGGAAATTTCATCTGCACCATGTCTGCTGAAGCAGCTCTTAATCCATGGAAGCTGAGGGTGAAGTTTGGTGGTGTTTTCCTTTCCCACTGGCTGAGCTTTCCACCCTTTATGCAGTAAATCTTTAAGGAATGCTGGCACTAACAAGATGTTTTACCTGAAACACCTCAGCAGAACATCTCTAACCTAAATTTGATCCATGGAAAAAGGCAGCTCTTAATCCATAGGAATTGAGGGTGAAGTTTGGTGGTGTTTTCCTTTCACACTGACTGAGCCTTCCACCCTTTATGCAGTAAATCTTTAAGGAATGCTGGCACTAACAAGATGTTTTACCTGAAACACCTCAGCAGAACACCTGTAACCTAAATTTGATCCATGGAAATTGAGGGTGAAGTTTGATGATGTTTTCACACTGACTGAGCCTTCCACCCTTTATCCAGTAAATCTTTAAGGAATGATGGCACAAATAAGATGTTTTACCTGAAACACCTCAGCAGAACACCTGTAACCTAAATTTGACCCATCCTGATATTGTGGGAAACTGTTTCCATTCCCTTTCTAAAAACAAACAGCACCCCAGTGTGGTTGTATTCCAAATAAATGAGTAATTTCACGTGGTGTTGAGAGCAGCACAGATCAGGAATTGTTTGGGATGAGGAGGAGTGACATTCCCTGCCCAAATCTGGGTGGAATACCTGATTGGACACAGTCTTGTGGAAGTGCAGTTCTGAAATTTGATCTTTTTTGGTTAAAACTTGCCTTACCATAGGTGGGTTGGGTTTTTTGGGTGATTTTTGGTGTTTTTTAGGGGGAAAGTCTTTTTTCAGCCATCTCTTGAAGGTAAAATCTGTGTTAGACAATGAAGTTTGATATCCCTGGAATGAAAAAAACAACCTAATAAACCAAATCACCCCCCAGCAGCCTATCAGAAGTAACTAAAAGAAAAAAAATCCTTTGGTTTTTTTTATCTGTTTGGATGTTTTTTAAATCTTTCCATTTATTGGCTCAGTTTTGGCTTCTTCCCTCATGCAACAGCTGTTGTTTGTGGTAGGGATGTTAAAAATGGTGCAGCACTGGTTGAGTTGCTTCCCATACCCCAAATAACTCGCTGTGATCAGTCAGTTTGAGCTGCGCTTTAATGAGGAATATTTGTTTTATTTTGTCATTCCTTCTCTCCTATGTGGAGCTTTTCTTGAGTAAAATACCATTAAAATTTAATGATTTAAATTTCAGCCAAACTTTGAGAGTCCTGCTCTCCTGAGGAGGGAATTGTGACACTTCCTAAACCTCTGGGCAGTTTAATTGAGCCTCTGTCTCTTGATTTGGGGATGAATTGTGGGTTCAGTCTCAGTTTAACCTTTAATCAGACATTGCTGGCTGGTTGTGGCCATGAAGCAGAAGTAAGGAATGCAAATCTCTGATCTGAGGGAGGAATTAAAAATCAAACAAAATTAAATTAAATAAACCCCATCCCAACAAGTTCCCTGTCCTGTAAGGACACTGAGAGGCTTTGTTGGAGATGAAGTCTAGGATTTCTGGGATAACCAAATTCTTACTAAGCAAATTCACTTTCTTGTCTGATTTTGGTGCTGCTCGGAGCTCATTTGTGTGGCTGAAGTTCCCCATGAAATGTCCCAACAACTGGGAATTCAATCCCACAATAAAACCAAAATTAGAGGGGCTGAAGACAAAAATACAAAATGCAAAGCACATCACACTGATAATCCCTTAACCAAAATGCTGAAAAATCACCCTGAAGTGCATTTAACAGCAACAGCACTGCACAGAGGCAGAAGGGGGGTGAAAAGTTGGGAAGGAGGGAGGAAATCCAAATTAAAGCTTTTCTTTTCCCCCCTTTTTCCCCCCTTTTTCCCCCCTTTTTCCCCCCTTTTTCCCCCTTTTTTCCCCCTTTTTCCCCCTTTTTCCCCCTTTTTCCTCCCTTTTTTCCCCCTTTTTTCCCCCTTTTTCCCCCTTTTTCCCCCTTTTCCCCCCCTTTTCCCCCCTTTTCCCCCCTTTTTCCCCCTTTTCCCCCTTTTTCCCCCTTTTTCCCCCTTTTTCCCCCTTTTTCCCCCTTTTTCCCCCTTTTCCCCCCTTTTCCCCCCTTTTCCCCCCTTTTCCCCCCTTTTCCCCCCCTTTTCCCCCCCTTTTCCCCCCCTTTTCCCCCCCTTTTCCCCCCCTTTTCCCCCCCTTTTCCCCCCCTTTTCCCCCCCTTTTTTCCCCTTTCCCCCCCTTTCCCCCCCTTTCCCCCCCTTTCCCCCCCTTTTCCCCCCTTTTTCCCCCCTTTTTCCCCCCTTTTTTCCCCCTTTTTTCCCCCTTTTTTCCCCCTTTTTTCCCCCTTTTTTCCCCCTTTTTTCCCCCTTTTTTCCCCCTTTTCCCCCCCCTTTTTCTCCCCCTTTTTCCCCCTTTTTTCCCCCTTTTTCCCCCCTTTTTCCCAGTACACCCTTCGTTGTGACATGAGACGTTCCCTGCTGGCAAAGGACCTGACCAAGACCTGTGAGTTCATTGTCCACTCCCTGGTGAGTGTGCTTTCTGGTCATTTTGCAATTAATTAATTTTTTAATTGATTTTTTTTTTCTCCCCACTTCACTTTAAGGGGGAAGAAAACCCCAAGGATACCTGTGGAAATTGTGATAGTGACATAGGGATTACAGAAGCGTAGGTTCAGAATATCCTGAGTTGGAAGAAACCCCAAAAATCATCAAACCCAACTCCTGGTCCTGCACAGGACACCCCAAAATCCCACCCTGTGCCTGAGACCTTTGTCCAAAATGTAGGAGTAAAGGAAATCTGCCCCAAAACAAAACCACCCCAAAGATGTTGCTTGTGATTAGAAAGACCCATCCCTCTCTCAAAGAACAAAGAGGAGTTGGATTTTCAGATGTTTTTACAGTGCCCTGAGTTTATTCTCTTGTTCATCCTTGGAGTTCTGTCACAGTGGGGTGGCCACATTAATATGATGTCATTTTTCCAAACACTGCTTTGAATTATCCCAGCAGTTCTCAGCCAAAGCTTCCAGGCTCCCCCGGTGCTGGAAGTGGGAGTTGGGTGGTGAAAATCCCTGATTTCTGTTCTTCAGGAGTTCTCATTCAGAGCCCTGACTCCAAACTATCTCAGCTGGCTCTGCATCCTGCTGGAAATCCTGGAAATGTGGGGGAGAGACCTTCAGGATGACCCAGTCCCCTCCTCACCCCAAACCATGTCCCACATCCAGCACCTCCCTGAGCAGCTCATTCCAATGCCCGACACCCCTACAAGGGAAACAAGGGAAAACTTGGTTCTAACTTCTAATTCTAGAATTTCTAATCCTTGTTTCTAATCCTAATCCATGTGGGAGGAGGTTGGACTCGCAGAAGATGCTTGGCTGGTTCTTGCAGAAGTTCCTGTGTTGGATTTGGGGTTGGTTAAATTGAGCTGAGCTGTCCAGAGCAGTGAGGACAGGCCACACTGCTGAAATGTCCCTTTTTCCATCTCTGACTTGCTGGAACACCCTGCTTCTGTCATTCCTTTCAACTCTTAACAGGACAGGAAATATCAAAATCCTTTGTGTTACTCAGGACTTGTGGTGGAAATGTTATTTTACTTCTAAAGTAACTTTTAGAAAGGTGTAGTTTGGTGTTACAAACAAGTTTCCTGTTGGTAAGATTTCAATATTTTCTGCAATATCTGATGCTACATTTTATTGGTCCATTATTACATTTATGAGTGAGCCACACCTGTCAGAGGAGTGACAAATGACATCTCCTGCAGTTTTCCTGGGTTCCTTTCTTGTTCCCACTGCAGCACTTCTGAGCTCAGCAGTCAGTAAATCACGGATCTCTCAGTCAGGCTGAATTAATGAAGTTTTACTGAACAGATAATTCTCACTGTCAGTGCTCAATGTACCATTTCCCTTCAGCCTGTTCTGTGCCAGAATTTGTCATTTTGGGAAAAATGCAGCCAATCTTTTGCTAATCTCTTCCATCTTGCAGCTGGGCAGCAGCAGCTATTTGGATTCTTGAGCAGTGAGGGCAGATCCTCACTCAGAGTTCCAGATCAGCCCCTTGCTCTGGTGGAGAACAAGAATTTATAAAGCAGATTCGAAGCAATGGACCCAAGTTCATTTAGAATCTCCACTCCCCAGATTTAATAATGAAAGGAAACTTTCCAAGGGACATGGACAATGAATTTATTTGTACATACAGAAATGGGAAATTGAACTTTTTTCCCTCTCTGCTTCAGATGGGGAGGGTATTCCTGCTTTTCCAGGTGGTTTAGGGCAGCCAGCTGTTGTGTTTAATGTTCTCTCTCTGTTTTGGGGATCAGATTTCAGTTTAACCCTTCCACTCCCTGCAGTCACAGAAAGGGAAGCTGCTGCCGAGCCCTGTGGACTTCACCATTACTCCTGAAACTCTGCAAAATGTTAAAGAGGTAAAAGGATTTTCTTATTATTTTATTTTAAATGTGACATTTTGTGTGTTTCTGAGTGAGACCAGAGTCATGATTAAGTTCTGCCTTGTAGATGATCGGGCAGATTATCTTGGTTTTCTTTTTCCATTTTCCTTTTCACTTTTATAAGCAATCAAGTGATTCTGCCTCATCTCTTGCATTGTGGTGACCACTGAAGGTGGAATTTTGCTCAGGAGTGGTGAAATATTTTTGTTCCTTTCCTGAGTGAAAGATGGATGGGAGTGGAACAAAGGAAAACATTCTATACATGGACAGCCAAGAGCCTTTAAAAATGTGTGTTTTGAGCCTTGTTTGTGCCTTTTTTACAGGGCAGGCTTAGGTGGGATATTGGGAATTAGGAATTGTTGCCTGGCAGGGTGGGCAGGGGCTGGGATGGAATTCCCAGAGCAGCTGGGGCTGCCCCTGGATCCCTGGCAGTGCCCAAGGCTGGACCCTGGGGCTGGGGCGGCCTGGGACAGTGGGAGGTGTCCCCTCCTCCCTCACCACACAGCTCCAGCTCCTGGATGAATTCTTACACCAAGTTCTGTCAGTTCTCCCCAGGAAATGCCCATCCATGGGTGGATGGAGGAGCAGGAAGGACACATGTCAAGAGAGAATACTGTAGGAGAAACCCTGATACAGAGTGCCAGAAATCAATTTGAGCTCCATCAGGAACTTCTGAACTCTTGCATTCCCAGCTTTGGAACCTTTGACTAATTCCCTACTTGTTTTAAGATTTTTTTTTTTTTCCCTTAACCTGCTCTTCACGGTGCCATCTTTTCCTCCAACTATTTCAGAGAGCCTCCCTGCCCAAATTCCTGATCAGAGGGCACCTGAACTCGACCAACTGTGTGATCACGCAGCCGCTGACGGGGGAGCTGGTGGTGGAGAGCGCCGAGGCGGCCGTCAAGAGCATCGAGCTGCAGCTCGTGCGTGTGGAGACCTGTGGTGAGCCCCTGGGCAGGCACCAGCCTGCAGGAACTCCCTCCATCCCTTCTGACTGGCTCTGGAAAGCCAGGTGTCTGCTAAGGAAGGGCAGGAGCCTCCCCTGAAATGGGAAATGTAAACGCCCTCCCTCTGAATTGTTATAAATTTGAAATTACGGGGCTCTCAGGGAAAGATATGGGAGCAGGAATGACAGTTCTTTATTAGGGAAGAAAGTAAAAATAAAATTGTGGTGTTTGTGAGGGTCCCCAGGATGAGGTGAGAGATGAGAATCTGACTCCATGTTTCAGAAGGCTGATTTATTATTTTATGATATTAAATTATAGAAAAGAATGCTATACTAAAACTATATTAAAGAGAGAGAAAGGATACAGACAGAAGGTTTAACAAGAATGAATAATAAAAACTCGTGACTGACTCCTCAGAGTCTGACACAGCTGATGGGGATTGGTCATTAAGTAAAAACAATTCACATGAAACCAATCAAACACTGACAAGTTGGTAAACAATCTCCAGCCACATTCCAAAGCAGCAAAACAGGAGAAGCAATCACATAATTCTTGTTTTCATTCCTCTCTGAGGCTTCTCAGCTTCCCAGGAGAAGAAATCCTGGTGAAGAGGATTTTTCAGAAAATGTGACAGTGACATAAAATGAACAATGCAGTATCCCGAACCAACACTGCCAGAGTCAGAACCCAGCCTGACAGCCTGTGTGTCAGGGGGTGGCACAGCCCCATCCCATGGGGGCTCAGCCCTCCTGCAGTGCCAGCTGTGGCTCTGCTGGAGCAGGGATCCTGCACAAGGGGGGAGTTTTCCTCTGCAGCTCCAGGGCTGCTGGAGATGGGCCTGGGCTCCCTCTGGCCATGCAGGGCAGCAGAAGCTGCTCCTCTGGCAATGCACTGGGCAAAGGCTGCTGGGCTGTCCCAGCACCTCAGATTGGATCCAGGTAGGAATGCTTGGCTCCTCCCCTGGGCGCAGCATCTCCCCATGGGATGATGGGATTGGATCAGCCCTGCAGGGACACTCAGTGGCCATGGACAGCAGAGATCTCCTGCAGGGAGGATTGGCTGTGGGAGAGAGAAAGAAAAAACTGCCCCATGGACAGCAGAGAACTGCCCCAGCTCTTACAGATGGGAACAGAACACATCTTGCCTTGCAATCTGGGACACCTTCCCAGGGAAACAGGGGCCAGCCTGAAGGAAAGGCCACAGCTCTGAGGCCTTGTAGGGTTTGCACTTTGGAGGAACAGCCCAAATATAATTTAAATTATCTCCACAATCCTTTACTCTGTGAAAACTTGCAGGGTGTTTTTCCCTTTAATCCTGGTGGATCTTTGCTGGTTCTTGGCTTCTTTTTTCTGCCTCTGTCAAGGTCAGGATTGAAGCTCTCAAGACAATGTTTCATGTTCAGACTCAGGTGTTTATTATTTCTTCTCTATATCACAGACTTAAAAGCCCTGAGTTCTGCAGTATTCTATTAACAAGGTACAGAATTGTTAATTGTTACCATCTTTCTGTACAAGGTCTTGTAAGGATAAACTGTGCAGTTAAGAAATGACACTTAAATTATTTTTACTTTTAACCAAATAACTGATCACTTAAGTCTGCAATGGGGACTTTTTTATCCAATTGCACAAAACCACCCCAACCCATGGAGAAGAGGGTGAAGAAGAAAAAAAAAACCTCCATCTTGCTTTCTCTCTATTCCTGTATTCTAAACCCTTAAACTCTTGAGTTTCCCACCCTGTGATATCACACACTTCCATTCAAACTCCACACCTTTAATCTCAGTTTTATTCTTGAATTTTGGAATCTTCTCCATGACCTCAGGAGAATGCAGTGTTCTCTTGGGGTCAGTGCCTGGAATTCTCAGTAAGCAGGGTTCCAGCACATTTCCATTGTGAATTTTGGCTGCTGCTTTCTCTCACCTCCTGCCATTTCCCTCCTTCAGGGTGTGCTGAGGGCTATGCCAGGGATGCCACGGAGATCCAGAACATCCAGATCGCCGACGGCGACGTCTGCAGGGGCCTCCCCATCCCCATCCACATGGTGTTCCCCAGGCTCTTCACCTGCCCCACCCTGGAAACAACCAACTTCAAAGTGGGTGAGTGGGGAGGCCTTTTCCTGGGGGAGGAGTGGCCACGTTCATTCCTTTTCCATGGGCAGTGGGGGGATAAACCCAGCAGCAGCTGCAGGAGGAGCCCAGGACATCCCTGAGCCCGAGTCCTGCTGCATTTCACACTGCAACACAAACTGCTAACAGAATTCCAGGAGGAGCAGTGGAATACAGGTCATGCCATTAAACACCTGAGGAATAGTCCCAGAATGAAATTCCCTCTTTTCCTTACCAGTGAGACCCCCCCCCTTCCATTTCTTCTCCTTTTTGTTTGCCTCTCTCCTGCTGAAAGCCCTGGAAGGAACAAGCTTGGTCAGGGTGTGATTCTCTCACCTGCACCATGTGCTGGGCCCTGCTGATTGTTGTCAAAATCCAGTGTTTTTATCAACAAAACCAAGGATCAATCCACCAATCCTTAATTAACAAAAATTGAGTATTTTCCTCACTTGTTCAAATAAGTACTCCAAGAATCCACTTGGCTGGTTTGTATTTCTTCCCTCCATCCTGCTGGAATCTGTTGGCACAGAATGTGTGCAGTGGTTTTCCCCAAATAATAATTTGGTTTTGCCATTTTAAGCTTTTCACTAGCAATTTACAATGAGAATTTGAATTTATTTTTATTTCTGCTTCCCTTCATTTATTAACTCTGCCTGGCTTTTTGTTCTGTCTCTATTTAGGATTGATTTTTGATCTGATACTGATTTTTGGCTTTGAAGGACACAAAGAGCAGATTTTTTTTTTTAATTTTTGCTCCCCAGTTTGCAGGCCTGTTGTATTCCAGTATTTCATTTCCCAAGGCTGTTACATGCTGGAAACAGGCAATGGGGCTGTCCTGGAACTCTCCCATTCCATGCTTTAAACACCATCCTGGTGGAGGTGTTTTTCCCAAAACATTTTATTCTGTCATGTCTGGATCTTCTTTTCCAGAGGATTGTTTGCCATAATTTATCAGCTATAAAACAATCCAGAGGAATCCCAAAGATTCCAACAAAGCAGGATTTTCTAGGAATGGTCCCAGGGCTGGCATGCCTGGGTGAGGTTCTGATGGAATCTTTCAGGAGCTCCTGCCTCATCCTGCTGAGCTTTCCTGTGGAATTGAGGCAGGATTGTTCTTAGGACTGAGCTTTCCTGTGGAACTGAAGCAGGATTGTTCTTAGGATTGAGCTTTCCTGTGGAACTGAAGCAGGATTGTTCCTAGGACTGAGCTTTCCTGTGGAACTGAAGCAGGATTGTTCCCAGGACTGAGCTTTCCTGTGGAACTGAAGCAGGATTGTTCCCAGGATTCAGTTTTCCTGTGGAATTGAGGCAGGATTGCTGCTAGGATTCAGTTTCTTGTGGAATTGAAGCAGGATTGCTGCTGGGATTCAGCTTTTCTATGGAGTTCAAGTAGGATTGCTCCTGGGATTCACTTTCCTGTGGAACTGAAGCAGGATTGCTGCTGGGATTGAGCTTTCCCGTGGAATTGAAGCAGGATTGCTGATATTATTCAGTTTCCCATGGAACTGAAGCAGGATTGCTGATATTATTCAGTTTCCCATGGAACTGAAGCAGGATTGCTGATATTATTCAGTTTTCCATGGAATTGAAGCAGGATTGCTGATATTATTCAGTTTCCTGTGGAATTGAAGCAGGATTGCTGATATTATTCAGTTTCCCATGGAATTCTCTCTCTTTTTCCCCTCTCCAGAGTTTGAGGTGAACATTGTGGTGCTCCTGCACGACGACCATCTCATCACAGAGAACTTCCCCCTGAAGCTCTGCAGGATGTGAACATCCACAGGAGAAGCAGGGAAGGATTTTCTGGGAATTCCTCAGAGGGAAAGTGGAACTTTATCCATGTCTGACTTCAGCTGGAGCCACCACACTCCCTTCCTCCTGTGGGCCCTTCTTGTGCTTCCACTTCCCTGTTAACCTGGCCAAGACTTTGCCTCTCTGCATTTCCCAATCCTGCTGCCTTCAACAATCATGTTTTTCCCAATTTTTCTCAGGCAGAACCTGAAGGAATCATTCTGTAGCTTTCTACAGCTTGTAGCAAGTTCCTCTCTCGGTTTAATTTTGTAATATTTGTTCCAAAGTCCTTTGAAGACCCCTTAAAACTCATAAATCCCATTCCAGCCACCCTGGGAAGGTATGGGAATTGTGACAGAATGAGAAATAAGGTCTTTGAAGGTCTAAAAAATGGTGCTACAACTCTGGAAGGGGGTGCTGTGGGATCTGGCCCAAGGTGGATGGGAAATGAGTGATTTCAAATCACACCAAGGAAATTTAGGTCAAATTGGGACCAGGAGGAATTAATTGGATTAATTAATTAATGTGTTTGTGACTGTACAGCCTAAAGGAAGATTAATTCAGTAAGAAATAACCTTCCCAGCACAAACAGGCTGTGGCTTTTCATGTTGTTTTCATGGAACAGCCACAACTCGTGGATTTTCCATTCATTTTCCATGTGGGGCAGAGGCAGGCTCAGGCTACATTATGGACATTGGAAGTGTAAAGATCAGCACCTAAAAATGCACAATTAAGAAAACAAAGAAAAATCATTTCCTTTGGTTTGTCCAGCAGCAGTGCCAAGCAGGAGAATGTAATTCCAGCTTGGGCCCTGCTGTTTTAGGAAGAAAAAGCTGAAAATTTCATTTCAGTGTCTGGGAAGGAGGAGGAAAATGGTATTTACTGCAACTCAGCACTTCTCCCTGAGACCAGGGGGGTTTGGGGAAGAGCTGAGGCCCCCCCAGAATACAGGAAGCTGAAAAGGATTCCAGTGCTGGGATTTGAGGCCTTAATGCTACAGCAGAGTAGTTACTCAGCCCTAACTCAGAGTGAGCAGAAACACTACACAGAAACAACATGGCTGGCTGCAGAAGCAATTTTATTGTTTATTCAAGTGGTAATTAATAGACTGATGAATGAGAGAGGAGTTAAACACTTCAGCTGGAGGAGGCCAAGCAGTGTGGGGAACAAGGGATCCCTGGAATTAGCCAAGAGCTCCTAATCCATGTGATGCTCCCTGGATTCAGAATATTGGGTTTAATTTCAAGATTCTCAGGCTCTGGTCCTCACCTTTGGCTGTTTGGGACGAATTTGTCTGTGTTAAAAGTTCTCTGGCCACCTCAGACTCAGAAAACAGTGCGAGAAAATTCCCTGAGCTGTTGGAATTCTGCCCCTCCTGCTACTGGTGACCATCCCTGCACAAAATACAGATGAAGTGTGGCTTAAAAAACCTTTTAAAATCCTTTAAAAAATCCTTCCCAGTTAAACAGACCAGCTCTTCAGCAAGGAGGGAAATTCAAATTTCAACCTTGAGATTTAAAAATGGATCCAAATGAATAATTTAAAATTCTTGCTTCAAAATGTGACTAAAAGCCATTATTTAAACAATTTGAATTCTCAGCTGCAGATTTATGCAGAGAGAGGAGCTGCAAAGACCACACCAGGCTTGAATCCTGGACTGTCCATGCCAGAGGCAGGGAATGTTTTGATTTCCAACTCTCTTGGTCCATCCTTCGGGTCACCTACTTGTTTTGATACTGCAATAAATCTGAGGGAAAAGCCCCCTCTCTTCACAGGAATTATGCACTGGTAACAAAAATTTGGTACTTTCAGTGTCCCTTAGCCAAAAATGCAGCAGTTTTGTGTGCTGCCAGCCCTGCAGTGCACAGCTTCAGGCAGGAGCCAAGAGAAACCCTGGATCTTGGAGTGAAACCCCAAAGCTGTTCCCATGGCCAATGAACCCAGGGGTCTGCCCCGTCCCCCAGACCTGGCTCGGGCTCCAGCCCCTTCTGCAGGGAGGGAGGGAGAGCAGAGGAGAGGAGGAGGAGAGCAGGGGAGCAGAGGAGAGGAGGAGGAGAGCAGGAGAGCGGGCTCAGCTGGGCTTGTTCCAGGCAGGAAGCTCCGGGAAGTCCTCGGGCAGCAGAGCGTGGACGCGGCACATGGGGCAGGTGCTGGAATGCTGCTTGAGCCACGTCCGGATGCACTGCGGGGACAGGGACAGGGACAGGGACAGGTCAGACACAACAGGAACAGGGAACCAACAGGGAACCAACAGGGAACCAGCTCCAGTGTCCAGCTGGAGGCTGGAAGCGATTGGCACTGCTGGGGAAGCTCTTCAATGAGTTGCACAGCCCCAGGTCTCAGTGGTGTGGAACTGTGCTCCCGCTCTGATCACATTGATTAAATCAGCATTAAAACGGTAAAGGGGGAAATGTGGAGTTAATTCCAACACAATCCTGGCTTTTTACTTCGTGGATTTCCACTAGCAGGAGGCAAATACAGAGTTTTCAGGGATAACCCATTCCCTGAGTGTGCTGCCAGCAATCCCAACCAAACCCATTCTCTGAAGCATCATCAGAAATCCACTCTGATGAATCATTTTCTTTTTAAAAACACCTGAAGCTTTCTGCCAGGCTGCTTGTGGTCCAGTCTGGGGGGCAAAGGCTGGAAAAGGGGACTGTGCCCTTGTTGTTTCAGGGTAAGGGGAGGCAGTGGGGTTGTTTCTGAGGTGCAGATGAGGAACAGGAGCAGAGCTCACCTCTCTGTGGAAGCGATGGCCACACTCGAGCTCACAGCAGTCTCTGCTCAGCTCATCGTGACAGATGCTGCAGGGATCCTCACTGCAGGCCTGGCCACAACAGGAACACTCAGATATTTCAAAATCAGCAATTAACCAGCACGTTCTACTCTATTAACAAGGTCATTAACTTTAGCCAAGTCTATTGAAGCTTTTGTACACAAAATAAACGAGGTTTTTTTTTTTTTCCAGGATTATTTTGTGTCTTGTACAAAGCACATGGAAACAACTGCACTGAAACAGCAAACTTACAGCACTGTCCTGCTTCCTCCATCTGGCTTTAGGTGCAGCTCCAGCCTTGCCCCAGGGCTGCAGGTTTGGCTGGGAGGGGTTTTTACTGCTGGAGGCGTTAGGGGCGGGCGCTGCCCGGGGGGAGCCGGGGCCGATTCCATCCACGGGCGCTTCCCTGGCCCGTGCTGGGGGAGCAGGGCCTGGGGAATGCAGGGCTCTGCCTGCTGCAGGGGCCTGCACAGAGCAGAAAGGAGCTGTGTTCCTGGGGCTGCGCTGCTCCAGCTGCCACGGCAGGAGCAGGAGCAGCTGCAGCCCCAGTACCTTGAGCTGCTGGTCCAGGATCAGCTCCGTGGCCCTGCTGAGGATTTCATCGGGGCTCAGGCTGCTCCCATTCCTCCTCTGCAACTCCCTGATGGAGCCCATGAGCTCTGAGCTGCAGGGACAGGAGAGGCAGGGTCAGGGTGGCCCTGGAGAGCACTTCAGGATCAAAGCAGCTTCCCCAAGGATCTGCTCCCAGGGACCCTCGGTATCCAGGATGAAACCCCGAACCACCACCACAATTATGGAATGGGAAAGACCTGAAAGCTCATCCCATCCCACCCCTGCCATGGCAGGGACACCTCCCAGTGTCCAGCCTGGCCTTGGGCACTGCCAGGGATCCAGGGCTGGAATTCCATGCCAGCCCTGCCCACCCTGCCAGGAACAATTCCCAATTGCCAAGGTCCCCTCCAGCCCTGCCCTCTGGCAGTTTAAACCATCCCCCTTGTCCTGTCACTCCATCCCTTGTCAGCAGAACAAAATCAATTCTTGCTGCCCTTCATCCCTGGCTGTTGAGCCCCCGTTTCCCAGCACTCCTCCCATCCAGTACCTGCTGCAGTTTGGGAAGATACTCTGGAGCTGGGCTAAAATATTTTCAATTCTTTTTGGAAGCTTTTTGTTGGTTGGAATTCTAGAAGGCCTCGGCTGCAGAGCTGAGGGATCCTGGTGGGTCTGGTTGGGCTGGACATGCTGGGAGTTACTTCCAGAAGTGCCTGATGGGCAGGAGGGTGAGTTTTGAGTGGAATGTGATCCCTCTGGAGCTTTGGGCTGTGCTTTCCCATGTGCAGGAGAAGCCTCAGAGGTGGCAGGGGCTGCCTTGGCTCCGGTCTGTGCTTGCAGAGGAGGCTGGGCTGGAGCTTTTCCATCAGAGCTGGAAAATGCAGGGAGGGCACAGGGAAGTGCAGGTGCTGAGGAATAGGTGACAATGGCAGGGTCACACACGGGAGGTCTGCCTGGCATTGTCTAGGAAACAAACACATTTCACAGGAAACAGTGATTAAAACAGATTCAGCATTTGCAGTGGGAATTGGGGCAGGTTTGCTCGTGCCCAGGACCTCAAAGGTGACACCAGCTTATCTCAAAAACTCCCTGGCATCAGGGCAGTTGTTTGATCTCATGGCTATTGCTCTTCTAAAGGGTCAATCTGGTCTTACTGCAGAAAAAATAAATTCCAAATGCAGAACAAGAGGCACAAAAGTTGCTCTTTCCCAGAAAATTGGTGGTGATTAAGTTGTCTTCATATTCTGTGTCAATAAATAGAAAGGACAGACCTAAAAGATAAGTGGGGAATCATGCAGGAGAGCAGGAGTGGAACTTGCAGAAGCCCAGAAAAAGTGAAATAACCATCTCAAAGATTAGACCAGAGCCTGGAATCTAAATTACACCCAGACCAAAAAAAAAAAAAAAAAAAAAAAAGAAAAAGGCAAACAAACAACAAATCACAAACCAAGATTTTCCACGGAGAGAAAAAAAACAACTTAAAAAGGAGCAATTAGAGGGGTGAGAAGAAACTGCTTTGGCTTGAAGGAAGCTGGAGGAGGAGCTGTTGGGCCATGAGAAATGTGGATGTTCCATCTGTGGATGGAATTTCTGGGGCTGTGCTCATTCCAGGTGCATTCCCAGAAATGGCTCAGCTCCTGCTGCCACACCTGGCTGGGAGCTGAGCTTGGTGTCTGCAATCAGTGGCACAAGAGCTGCAGGAATTCCTTTGGGAAAGCTTCCCATGGAAAGGGAGCTCAGGTCTTGGCAGGGGCTGCCCAGGGAGCTTTGCAGTGCCCAGCCCTGCAGGTGTCCCCTGCAGGTGGCACTGAGTGCTCTGGGCTGGGGACAAGGTGCCCATGGGGCACAGCTGGCACTGCATGGGCTGGCAGGGCTGGGCCAGCCCCGGGGATTTGGGGATTCTGCACAATGGGGCTCATCCCAAGGATTTTGGGGCTGTTCAACCTGGAGAGGGCTCCAGAGAGCCCCTTCAGTGCCTAAAGAGGCTCCAGGAGAGCTGGGGACATACTGGGGACAAGGGACGGAGGGACAGCACCCAGGGAATGGCTGCCAGTGCCAGAGGGCAGGGCTGGGTGGGATCTTGGCAATGAGGAATTGTTCCCTGGCAGGGTGGGCAGGGCTGGCGTGGAATTCCATCCCTGGATCCCTGGCAGGGCCCAAGGCCAGTGGGAGGTGTCAGGGCTGGCACTGGATGTTTGAAGGTCCCCTCCAAGGCAGACCATGCTGGAATTGCAGGATTCTGGAGCTGCAGGAAGCCTCCAATGAACAGAGCCATCAGGGAGCCCCTTCCAGCTTTGGGCAGCTGGAGCCTCTCCAGGCATGTGCTGGGAATTTGCTGCTCCCTGAGCTCCCCAGCTCCATCTCCTGCTCCTCTGGAGGCTGCAGGGCCAGCGTGGAGTGTCCCAGTCCAGCCCCCAGAGCCCTCCCGCAGCAGGGCAGTGCCGGGGGACACTCACAGCAGAGCCCTGGGGCCAAGGCAAATCCACGACTTCCACTCTGCTGAGGCAGCCGCGCGCCCCTCGCTTCACCTGCTCAATCTTCTCTTCATACTCAGCCTGCAGAAGGAACAACAGCCATCAGCCTCCACTGAGCTCCCTCCTCATCTAAAAGCACATTCTACACTCAGCTTCTCCCCTGGTTATTTTGTTTTTATTTTTGTTTTTAAGAAGTTCCACAGATTTTGAAAAATAATACACTTTTTAATGTGGTGTAGTGGTTTGGAATAGGAGGAAATCTAGGGAAGTGATGGAAAAATCTTAAATTGAAATGAAATTAAAATGAAATTAAAAATTTTTTTAAATAAAATTAAATAAAATATTAAAATTTGTAAAATCTCAGATTAACAAACCAAAACCACTACATTTGGAGACCCAATTTTGCAGCAAGTGTACAAAGGGCAGATTGTGCCTTTAAAAAAATTAATATATCCACTAGAAATTATCATCCTGACTCCAAACTGCATCTTTCTTTTGTAATTGAAAAAATTCCCCTCAGCACGTGGAGGACCAGCTGCTGGTGTGTTAAAAACCAAAGGCATTGAATGCTTTCATTTCCCAAGTGCAACTGAGAAGCCGGTGGACAGAAATGAAGTTTTACCTCGACTTTTTCCAATTGTTTCTTGACATCTGAAATAAATATTTCCCAGGAATCAATCTGGGACTTCAACACAGGAGGTGCAGAAGCTGAGCTGCTGGAATATTGAGGA